>NC_141689.1:478282269-478762269 GCF_964263255.1 Lissotriton vulgaris
AAGGGTTTTTCTGCCGGGTGCGGACCGTGAACTACACGGGGGAGAAGACTGAACACAGATTTCTCTATGGCCCGACGTGTCCTGCAATCGTGGATGGGGCGTGTGGGGACTTGAGGGAACCCGGACATTGTAATTACGTGAAGATGCCTGCCGCTACTTGGCCCCCCTTGACACGGTATTTACAGCGCCCAATGTGAACCCTGCCTCTGTACTTGCCAGGATACTGCATTGTAGGAGCTGCGGTCTCAGACCTGACTGCAGCTGTATCCAATCAAGCAGGGTCAGCTGTGCTTTCTACATAGGGAGCACCGTAGAACTTTCAAGGAGGTAGAAGGCATCTTACCAGTTGTGAGTGGCGTCTGAGGAAGGCGGAAACGCCGAAATGCATTATGCTGCGCAACCTTCAGTGAATAAAGGGCTCCTTCAACAATCCCTGCTGTGTCCTTGGATCATTGAGCAATGAGTGGTCTTTTCGTCATCTCTATCTATATCTCTATCGATATCTCTATCTATATCTCTATCTATATCTCTATCTATATCTCTATCTATCTATATCTATCTATCTATATCTCTATCTATATCTCTATCTATATCTCTATCTATATCTATCTATATATATCTATATATATATCCTCAACATTATTCTCATCTCCAGAGCATTGTGTTCTATTCATTGACTGTAGGGACCTTTGTTCCTGAAAATACAAAGCATATAAACCAACAAAAACTAAATTCAGCACTGTCATAAATACAGGAGGTAGAGGCAAAACATCAGAGGAAACAAAACCAAAGATGCCAGGTCTAACAGTCATTTTGGGGGCACATAATTTATTAAATTTCACTTCATTCTTCATAATTGTTGGAGTTTCTCATATGTTGTGTTGTCACTTTATTACTGTATTTTAGTGCTTTATTCATACTTTTCATTTTGCCTCTAAGTTATGCAGGACTGCTTTTCTGCTAAGCTCTCAGAGGGTGAAACACAGGTTAATTTGTGGTTCAGCCTAACAGAGATCATGGTTGTTGTATGGGAAAAGGCTCACATCCCCACAACAAATACCCAAATTTCTTTCAGTTAGTAATATATTTTAAAGATGCCCCAGATATTTAAAAAACTGTTACATGGTAGAATAACGTAGAATAACGTTTTTCAATGCGAGAGTAGGGTTACTGTAATGGTTAAAGTCCTCCCACTCTACTTGGCACACTGGCTGGTTTTGAAATGATTTGTGTTTCTTTGCTGAGGTTACTGCAGCGACACTGAATTACAGAGAAAATAAATAAATGGCATGACTTTATGAGGTCATTAATAAACTAAACTATTACTGTAGTTTTCCAATCACATTTCCCTTAAGGTAATGTGTTTGAAACAGATTTTGCTTTTATTTTGCTGTTTGCTAGACATCTTTTGCTCATTTCTTCGGTTGCATACCATCAACGTGTGGACATTGAAATACCTTCACATTAACCAAATCTTGGCTATGGCTGTTTGCATATATCACATGACAGCTATTTGTTTTGGGGAGTAAGTCAAGGTCACCTAACAAAGCTGATGTTGTTTTTTATCTCAATCTGATCCAGAAGTCCATGCAAAGCCATATCTGGCGTTTTCTACTCTGTGGGAATTTTTTCAATCCTTGGCTTCTTCCTGTCGGGTTATAATCCACAGATTTTGTACATCAACTACCATAATAAACATGTTGAAAGAAACACGAACTGCCTGGGGTCAGAACCAGAGTAGGACTGTGACTTGATCCGTCTCTATTTGTCTGCAAGCTTCACCACAATGGATCCCGATATTTTTCTCAAATTTCTTAATCAATTATGTGGTATAGAGGAAACTGCTGCGTAGTGGTTCATATATTCCTTTTGAATAGCACTCAACATGTACTACTATGTCCTTTCCCTTTTCGAAATCTCTGGTGGGACCTGTGTTGCGCCTTATTGGTCTAATTTGCTGGTTCTCTCCAAGCATATAAGGATGCTCAGGAAAATGTTTCCTCTTATTTCTCAGCCTGCATGAAAGCAGGTTATATTCACCCTGGTTATGTCCAGTTTTGACTATTGTAATTCGCTCTATCTGTACTCCAACATTAGCATTCAGCAGAAACTCCAAGTAATACAGAATGCACATGTTAGAATTACCCTTGACATTCCCAGGCGCCAATCGGCTGCTATGAGGTTGGGGAATCATACACTGGCTCCCCATCAGTAAGCACATTAGACCCTTTTTTTCCCTGGTCTGGCGAGGATTAAAGACCTGTTTCACTGGCATTCTCCAGGTAGAAACCTGCATTCAGCACACCAAAACCTGCTTGCTGTGCCTAGGATTCAAAAGAAAAAATGGGGTGATAGAGCCTTCTCGATTACTGCAAGTAGACTCTGACTCAAAGCATGAGGGCAATCCTACAGTTTTTGCCTTTTAGGAAAGCAATTTAAACCTGACTTTATGCTTTATAGTCTGCTTTTTTCAGGTGGATTTGTTGGTATAGCTCCTTGATGCCTTTGGGTAACTGTTGCGCTCTACAAAATCAAAATCAAATCATATTTTAAACTGCTCACAACCATCTTCATTAATCCTAATGTTGGATACACTCATAGTGCCCTTACCCATATCAGGATTGCAAAAAATGTAAGTAGTCACTACCTTTTCAATGTTGGTGTTACTCTGTGTGTTAATAAATAGCTCCCCAATAGTTCTGTATGAATAGGGTTTATAACACAAAAGGGGAATTTGAGAAATGTTTAAAAAAATGTGTCTTCCATATGACGACGCATTCATTACAGGCCACAGAACTATCAGACTGTAATGGCTGTTATACTCGTACTAGCATGGTATAACTCCTGAACATCATGGTGTCCTCCATTGGTGACTTGCATGTCAACTCCTGTTAGACTTAACCTGCAGAGTGAGGGAAAAATAGAAGTGACTATTGACCCACTAATAGTGGCCTGCTTCATTATTTGTATTGCTCCAACTTGAGCACCAATCATGTTGCTTAGCAGTCTCCATGTAATCTCTTTCAGATATTTTTTGTTACGTATTGATTGGAATAACTATGATCTGGAATTGATGGCATCAAGATTGTGTCAGGTTAGGCTTTGTAAGTGTGTATGCTTATTGAAGTACTAACATACCTTACCTACATAAGATTTAAAGTAAAGTAGAAGTATGAGGATGCTAAAACATTTCCTCTTACTCCATAGTGGTCAACATGTTTCTGCCCTTCTAGTGAGCTTAGTCGTTTGCGGGCAATCATCAGGAACTTTCTGGTAAGAGTACAGTATCTACTCTATTTAGGTCCTACTGTTATGGTGGTAGTGGCTATAGATCCCACCTTACAACATTGTCGCAGTGATCATCATTGGTATCCTGTCGGGAAAAGTAAAAAAATCAGTTGTAACATTAATTAAAGCCTTTATCATGACACAATATGTCCATATTACTACCATCGGCAAAGCGGCACCAAAACTGGTAAGCTCTGAGTATGCATGTGCATTCAAATCAGGTAACCACTAATCAACTGATTATAAGTCTCCAAAGTGTTGCTTAATGGACACCAGTAGTAGACTGTATACACTGAACGGAGACAGTTAATGTGGTGGTTACACTTGCTTTCTAGAATTGTTTTAAGGATGTGGTTATCTACCTGGCACTGCCAAGACCCACGCACTGCCAACTTTCACCCTACAACAAAACCAACACTGAAAGCTCCTTATAATATTATTGATGTTGGCTTTTTTCCAATGTTCGTCATCTATAAGATTCTTCTCCAGCCCCATTATGTAACACGAACAATAAAAGCTACAGGTACAAAGAACTTCTCTTTATATTGGGGACACAGTTCTCAAATGTATTCTTAGGTACTTGAAATGCATCTAGCCTATTTTCCTGCTTTGTATTCTTGCACATGTATTCCTGCTTTTTCTATACAATCATTGGTACTACTAGGCCCAGAATCCAAATAAAATGGCTGAACGACACTGGCCTTGGGAAAACTGAAGAGCTCCCTTGAAAGGGTTTGAGGAAGCATTGTACATTATAATGATATTAAGAGTCCCTGAGTAGTCCATGGATTTTAAAAATGAATGTCGTCAAAGCACAAGTTCCTTTAAAAGGGATTGGAACTTCGAGGCGACTAGCAATATCCTTTTTAGGTAGAGCCTGGGCAGCGCATGCGCTGCTCTGCGAGGCATGCTGTATTGGAGTATGGACTCGACGCTCCGCCCATATTTTTTATTGGCTTGTATCACTGTCATTTGTAAGACCTGGCATCTTATTTTTTAATAGGCTTGTTAGTCCCACCTTGTGTTAATTTGTTACCTCCCATAAGGACTGGTCCTTTTACTTCTGTGGTTATACGGTATGTCTTATTTATTTTGTAAGCACTATTTTCTTTGAGTTTCTCCCACTGCAGGCATGACGTGCTTTCCTGCAACATTCATTGCACCATGCGCGTCTTCTCCTTCTAAACGGCTCGGGACAATGGCGGCCCCTTCTTTGAAGTGAAATAGGTCTTGCACTTCCAAGAGTTTGAACTAATGGCATTATAAATTACAATGCTTTTCATTTGTGTTAATTATCAAAACAGATCAATAAAAGGCATTGTCATTTACAATGCCAATAGCTTCAACTCTCACAAAAGCGGGACCTCTTGCATTGCAAATGCTTGTCAATGTATTGCAGAGGGTATTTTAATCCTTATTTTACATACTCAAATCATTCCCCTTCACATGAACCACTTGAATCCTTAATTTCTTGCTCTTTCAAAGGAATGATGTTATGGTTTCAGGCATATGGAAAAAAATCAGAATCTGTCAAAAGGATTTAAACACCATGAAGCATACAGTTATTTGTTGCAAAAAGATATATATTTATCAGTATAAAGTGGGTGAATGTAAAACAAATCCTGTAGCTCCGAACCAGAAGAGGCATGCAGGGAGATTCTATCATTCCTGTAATGGCCTAAAAGTAAACATGTTGCTATGAAGATATCCCTTATGTAGATCAGTGTTCCTTTTAGAAAAATAGGTCAGAAAAATGAAAAGCCACTCAGCATTTTCATAGTTTAGACTATAGCTATAATTGTGCTCAGTGACCTGTCTTTCATCTTGGCTGCTGGTTCAGGCAACAGGCTTTGTGAGATCATGAGTCAACTGTAATAACGTATTATAGTTGAGCAGCTTCAATATTTCTTTATTACATGTGGCTAGAGATATCACAACATGACTGTAATAAGGAAATTAGGGCAGGCTTTTTTGCAGGGATCGCAGACTTCCATGCATTCCCATAAGGTTCACCTCTGCGCTACATTATGCCATATATGTTTGGTTTCCACACAAGTTGGTTATTCTCTTTCACAATATGTAGCATTGTTTTTATAATTGTGTTCTGACAGTCTATGGAGGAGAGGCCGAAGAATTACTCAGTTTATGGGCACCAATAAATCAGTGTCACAATGACTGTAACAATAGAGGTTTTTTAATATTATGCTTCACATAACTGCTTTGTACTCTTTAGTCATTATAAGTGACATGTATTACCTAATATCATGCCCTAAAAATCTTCACCAGGACTAGAGCATCTTGAGTCTAAAACATAGCGGTGTGGCAGACGTTTCACACATACTTATTAAGGATAGTTGCATACAAGCCTGACGTGCATGCCTCTTCAGTAACCAAGCTAACTCACACATACTTCTGCTGTATACACCTTTTTAGTTTCAATTTATTTACCTATATATATCATAAGAGTATATCTTAGAAGGGGAAATATTTTATTGGGTTAAAGCAAAGTGGGTAAACCTACAAGCGATAAGCTAAGCACAAATTTGGTATGCTGATTTTCGATATTGCAGTATTAAGGACTAGATCGCTTAGCACTTAAGACCCCAGGATGAAAATGCAGAATACATCAAGAAAACATGATAACATTTAAAAGCTTCTCATCTTTCATATAACGTTTGTTGTCCCATTCATAACGGTTTTCAATATCCTGTAATAGAGTAATACATCCTTGGTTCCAGCTACATACTGTAACTGTTTTCCCGTCCCTACCTTGCCCGTAAGTCTTCCGTCCCTTTGCATCTCCTCTTCGTCCCATACCAATTGGAATTGGTTTAGAATGTTGGTGGCTTCTGTCAGATCTGTCTTGCGAGTTGAGACTGGAGATACTGATTCTGTTTACTGAATTAAAGAGCGAACCTTCTATCACAGTGTTACTTATTTAAGTAACATTTTGCCTCGAGGCATTGTGTATATTCTTTTTAGTTACTTAGTAATTGTATGAGGCACATGCCACCACTATCATGCGTTGATAGATTATCCTGTAACTATTCTGTTACATGTATTGTAAATGTTTTTTAAGCTATTTTATTTAATCCTGTTTATGTAGAAGGAATTATGAACACTCAATGAAAAACACACAAATCTCAAAAACTACTCAAAAATTAATATTATTTTGCTTCATTAACTACTTGTATAGAGTAACCTTCCGTGGGTTTTGGAGACATATAAGAAACGTTAGTATTAATTAGTTAATACATTTCTTAAGAAATGAGATGACACATTAAGCAAAACCACCACCTGGCATTTTGTGGAAGTCTCTGGAAAATTACCTCGATGGCATTTTTATTTTAAAGGTCTCCATAAATTCAGTAAAAAGTGAAGTAAAAGAATACATTTGAGCAGCCACCTTTTTTAATACAATGCTTAAATTAGTAAATATTGTAATTTTGTTCTTCAATGCAAACTAGCAACCTGTTAAAATATACGTAGACCTAATCATTGTCAATAGATCAATGATCAATTACAGTGACGACTGCAGCAGATTCCTACTTGAAGAAGGCTACCACTGAAATGTCATAGTAGTTCCTACTGCAGTTATTTACCACACTTTTGCATTGGCAAAAAAAGCTGACGTAGAACATTGTTTGAAAATGTGTCATCATCAAAATTTAAGAGGATTGCAGAGAAATATAGCTACAACAAAATGAAGCAAAAGATTAGGCCAGTTTAAAAATATTGCTTTCCATTTGTTTGTAATATTTGTATTCCATTTCATTCAGAGTATAGCTAACTAACATATATCTTGAAATTTGTCAGTAAATGGTAACATTGTTAAAACAAAGTAATTGAGGAACATCAAACCAACATATGTATTCGCCCAAAAGAAAGGAATGATCAAATTATACAAATGATTATAACAAGGCAGTAGTTCAAAACTAGAAAATCATAACAGATACTAAGAATAGTGTCATCAGAATGGTTCAGTGCATGATTAGCCACGTGTGTGAGATATTTGCAATCTCATTTCTACTAGGCTTTGATCAAGGAGTGAACACATTACTCAGGCTTGGATTCCTGAGCCACAGCTAAGACAATATACTGCAATCCAACAAACGCTCCTAACTCTACAGTAAATACATCTAGCAAATCTAATAAAAAATTGCTCCTGATTGTGAGTATATTTATCAAATATATACACAATAAATAAGTTGTTTCATATCAAATTATAACATCCCCAAACATTCCTATGTCATGGGACCATGGCAGATAAAACTAAATTAAACCCTTTATGGGTGAACATTTATGACCTCTTAAGTGCGATACATCTCTAGGGGATCTTAATCAATATGATGCCACACAATTTTGCCTTATGTGGGCAAATCCTCATTATTGTCTCTTATACTTCATGGTCCAACACAATAGTATGTGTCTATCAATCCTACAGCTTTTCGGACAATTCAGATATAAGGCAATTTTTTAATCCATGAACAAATGTTTCTATTGTGCTGTGAGTCGTGGGTTTTAAGAGGTAACTATTTCTGTTATGTCGTCTTAGAAATAATTTTTTAATGTTGATAAAAATTACTTTTTAATATTTCAGGGACAGATGGTATACCTTAAGTAGAATTTGCAATAGAGTCCTAAATATCTGTTTTCAAAAACCCTCAAATTTTTGTGATGGTGATTAAATATCTCTTTTCAGAATCTGTGTGGTGTACAACCTATGCAGAGAATTAGGATGCATTAATATTTAAAGTAATAATAAATATAAATAAGCATATAGAGAAGGCATCTAAAAATAGACCGTCTAGATTGCAGTTCCCATTTAAAATCTCTGATTTACTTTATACAAGAAGATATCATTTCCGATCACAAACTTTTACAAAGTTTCAAATAGATAAGTATTAGACCTAGCTTACTTGGTGTGGTTTTCCCCCTAACTTCTTGTCTTCAACCCCCCTGTTTGCTGGCTTTATTTGTGCTGGTTTTAGAACTCTGCATACTTTACCACGGCTAACTGATACAAAGTGCTTGTGCTCTCTCTTTAAAAACATGGTAGAATTGGCCTATACCCATTTGGCACATTTAATTTACCTGTAATTCCCAAGTAACATGGTACTACCGGTTTTCAGGGCCTGAAAATTAAATGCTACTAGTGTGCCTGCAGCACTAATTGTGCCACTCACTTAAGTAGCACTTTAAACACGTCTCAGGCCTGCTTCTTTTGTAGCCTGTGTGTGCAGTTTTAAAACTGCCATGTCGACCTGCCATAGTAAGCCTTTTGCTAGTCCCATACTTCCTTTCTAATAGATATATCACCCCTAGTGTAGGCCATGGACTGTCAAGAGGGCAGGGTGCAATGTACTTAAAAAGTAGGATATGTGCTTTTAAGTTTTATCTATCCTGGTGGCGAAAACTCTCAAATTAGTTTTTCACTACTGCAAGGCCTCCCTATCCCACAGGAGAACATTGGAGTTGGCTTTTTGCTTTTTTATTAAGTTGTAATTTAGAAATAGGAGCAGGTAATCCGGTCATGTTTGGTTTCTTTGGAATTGTAATGAAAATTCCTAGCTTATGGCGAAGTTAAATTTTGACATTACAATTTTGAAAATGGCACTTTTAGAAAATTGTCATTTTCTGCCTTATCCATTTGTTGCTTGCAGCCTGTCTCTGGGTCACCTTACTGGGTGTAGTTGAAAGTTGGGCTTTGTGTATTTCTCCAAGACAGCAAACCACAAAAGGGAGCTTAGGTGTGCCTGGATGGGCCATCACTAACAGGATGGCTGGGAGGAGCTGGGCACAGCTCCGCTTGTTTTTGAATAGGCAGCGTCCTGCCTCCAGACAGAAGGCTACCCCCTGTACTTAGTCTGGAGGAAGGGCATGGCACCTCTGCACTTCAAAGGCATGCCACTAGAATCTTCTCCCCACTTCAAAGGCACATCTGAGAATAAATGCTGGACCTCAGACACCAACACTTCAGTACATTTCTGGACCTCTGGATACTCTGCCAGGAAGGAGGACTGCTGTCCTGCTGAAAAGACCGCCACTCTGTTGGGCGGCTGCTATAAATGACTGCTGCCTTGCTCTGCTGGCCTGCTTCCCTCTTTTCTGTGGGGAAGGGCTAAACTTGCATCTTTGACGCAGCTCTATGCAACGCACTGCAAACCAGGATCTTGTGTACTTTGTTAAGTGGGCCTGAATCCCTGAAGCCAGCCAACGCACTTGGCTAAAACTTGTGACTTTGTCCCAATTCAGTATGACCAGATATACACAGATGGAGTTTAGTGCTTTTTGACACTATTTCCCCTAAAATCTTAAAAATTGCGTATCTCCGGTTGTACTGATTGATCATAATTTTGCTCTTTTTTTATTTATTACAAATTACTCTGTTGTCACTTGGTGTGGAATCCTTTTTGTGTGGTATTTTTCACTTAATTATGGTTTGAAAATACTTAACTTATTGCATCTGAATTAAGCCTGACTGCTCTGTGCCAAGCTACCCAAGGGTTGAGATCAGGTTAATTTAGGGTTGGCTTGTGCCTCCCCCTACCTAAAGAAAAGAACAGGAAATGGGAAAACTGTCTGGAAGCAAAAAAGTTTTGAATAGAAAGGCCTCACTCACTCTTTTGTGGCATGCTTCATCATTGGCCAGTCATTCCCACCATCTTAAGATGATACCAAAACAGGGGTCTCAACCTTGTTGGGAGGGGGATTAGAATTAGTATTCTTCTGTTCATATAAGGGGTCCAGAATCTTATGTAAAACAACCTTTGTGTAAATCTCAGGTTATTCCTTTATTTCAGGTTACGCAGGTCTGGATTTCAACATCAAAAGATTTTGCCTAAAACTGTGTCTCGAACATCCTATCTCTTATGCCAACATGTTTCAGCCTTGACAAAATCCCTCATAAGAGGGTGTATGGCCTTTGTCGGGGCAGTTAAAGGAACCCCTTCTCTATATGACTTTAAAAATGTGTTCATACATGCGGATAAGAATAGGTCTTACCTGCCCATGCAACTGAAATTCAACTGTATACAAGCAAACCGTTTCTTAATTCTACTTCGTCATTAATTGATCTATTTATTAACAATGTTTAGTTACTTCATAAGCTTCATTCATCTTCTATATATTTTGTGTGCCGTTCCTTCACCTGTATACCACTTAATCATGCACTGACAATCGTAATTCTATCTTTATATGGCAGACCAGTGAAACTAATGAAGTAACTTTTTTGCAGGGATCATAATTGCAAGTGTGCAGTTTATGGTACCTGAGAATTATTGGCTACAATAAAGTGCGCACTCTGTCCCAAATTATTGCAGAACAGACCTGCCTGAATGTAACGGATGAAATATCCCTAATATATGCCAAGATATGTAGATTTTGGTGCAATAAGCACCAGCCTTTCCATTTTATGACCCTGCTCGCAGGCAGGTCGCTCCCCACCCTGCTGCACGGCTCTGCCTGCATTGTTTTTGCATAATCTTGTATTTTTCCCCTGTGCCTAACTTGCTTTCTTGCCCAGACTTGTTTTTATTCCCCTGTACCTGCTTTTTTGCCATGACTTGTTTTTATTCCCCTGTGCCTGTACTTGCTTCCTTGCCCAGACTTGTTTTTATTCCTCTGTGCCTGTACTTGTTTTCTTGCCTAAACTTGTTTTTCCTTCCTGTGCCCAGTTCTACCGCGGCCCCTGCCCATTTTTCCTGCTGGCGCACCGAAGGCAAGCCCGTCTGTGCCCGTCCGTGCCTGGACCTCGTCCAGCACCAGGACCCCTGGACACCACGAACGCCACGACGCCCGACAACGCTATGATGCCAGAACCCTCCACGCACTCAACACCGGACGATCACACACCTGCTTCCTGGCTGCCCCGAAGTGCACCCATGGAGCTTTCACCTGCCGGAACTGCAGCTTCACAAGCATCCGCCCCACCATGCTGCCGACCAGGAAAGAACCCATCCACCTCAGATGCATCCTTCTCAACACCCGCTCTGCCCGAAAACATGTCGTTGAACTCTGGGACCTACTCGACTCAACCTCCCCAGACGTCTCCTTCCTGACGGGGACCTGGCTGAACCCCGCCTTGGCACCCGACATAGCCATAGCCGTCCCGGAAGGCTACAAGGTCACCCGCAAGGACCGCACCAACAGAGCAGGAGGAGGAATCTCCATCTTCCACAAGAACACTCTCAGAGCCTCGACCAACACCTGCACTTCCAGATGCACACCGACCCCAACACCACCCTCAGTGAAACCCTCATCTACAGACCACCCGGATCCCGACCACAGTTCAGCGACTCCATCGCCGACTTCGTCAGCACACACGCTCTCGCCTCCACGGACTACACCCTCCTCGGGGACCTGAACTTCCACCTCGAGAACAATGACAACACCAACTCCACCAGCCTGATCGACAACCTAGCCAACCACAGCACCGAGACTGCCCTCATCGCCGCCACTGATGACATCAAGTCTCTGCTGGACAACGGAGAAACGGAGGCCCTCATCCTCCTGGACCTGTCAGCCGCCTTCGACACGGTCTGTCACCACACACTATGAACACGCCTCCACAATGTTGGGATCCAAGAGAAGGCCTTGGACTGGACCACCTCCTTCCTCTCCAGCAGAACGCAGAGCGTCCGCCTTCCCCCCTTCCGCTCCAAAGCCACCGAGATCTGAGGCGTACCCCAGGGCTCATCCCAACTCTGTTTAACATCTACATAGCACCGCTCTCCCACGTTGCCCATCGGCATGACCTCAACATCCTCTCCCACGCCGATGACACCCAGCTGATACTCTTCCTCACCAAGGACCCCCACACCGCCAAAACCAACCTTCACGAAGCAATGAAGGCCGTTGCTGAATGGATGAAGAACAGCCGACAAACTGAACTTGGACAAGACGGAGTTCCTCATCCTCGGATCCAACCCTTCGGCCTAGGACGACTCCTGGTGGCCGACCGTACTGGGAACCACTCCAACACCCACCGACCACGCACGCAACCTAGAGGTTATCCTCGACTCCACCCTCTCACTGACTAAACAGATCAACGCCATCTCCTCCTTCTGCTTCAACAGCCTCTACATGCTCCGTAGGATCTACAAGTGGATCCCCACTGAAACGAGAAGAACAGTCACCCAGGCCCTTGTCAGCAGTAGGTTGGACTATGGAAACGCCCTCTACGCAGGAGCCTCGGCCGAACTCATGAGACGGCTCCAACGCATCCAGAACGCCTCTGCGCGCCTGATCCTAGACATCCCTCGCCGCAGCTACATCACACCCCACCTGAGAGACCTGCACTGGCTCCCGGTCAACAAGAGGATAACCTGCAAGCTCCTCACCCACGCACACAAGGCACTCCACAACACCGGACCAACGTACCTTAACAGACGACTCAGCTTCTACACCCCCACCCGCCAGCTCCGCTCCGCCGACCTCGCCCTGGCTACAGTCCCCTGCTTCCGAAGAGCGACGTCAGGCGGAAGATCGTTCTCCCAACTCGCCGCAAAGACCTGGAACACCCTCCCAATCCACCTACGGCAGACCCAAGACCTGCTGACCTTCAGAAAACTCATCAAGACCTGGCTTTTCGAGCAGTATCGGCATTCCCCACCCCAGCACCTTGAGACCCTCACGGGTGAGTAGTGCGTTTTACAAATAATATGATTGATTGATTGATTGAATGATTATGCCCCTTTTCCGGAGTGAAACCTGGAAGAGGAAATAATTATTGTGTCTGATAAATTCTGAAAGCCTCATCGTACACCTGGAAACTCAAGCTCTTACGCCATAAAGAAAACAGTTAGGGAAATGACTTCATGGGTATGGGAGTATTACTACAAGAGTACTGCACCAGTCTAATAGATACATAGTGACATTCAATTTAAGAATGTTCACCTAGTGAAACTATACGTAATTCACATACAAGTATCAAAATACATTAATTCACTTGGAGGACATTATACAAAACTGAATCTTCAGTAGAACCAATAGGTGTTACTATAAACCAACTCATTGGTATTTGTTTTACAATTTAAGAAGGATGAGAAGACTGGGATTCAAACCTTTGATTTTTTTTTTTAGGCTAAACACCGATATCAGCAATACCTTGGGTTGCCCACTGAACTATCTCACCAGCTTCATCCTTTGTACGTGGCAAAAAAGTATATTTTAAACTCTGTATTGATAGTCCCCTGAAACAGGTTTATTAAAGAATAAATGGGATAAGTAAGTGGACAACGGGGATTATTTAATGAGATTAAATGTTAACTGAAACTATGGTTGATTTTCTCCCTTTAGTTAAACTATTTGTGGCCAGTGCTGTAAAGGTGGAAAAATGTTCTGTGGTTACCATTACATTTGCGGCTGGATGATGCTGGCAGTATATGGTGATTCATGATTAGCGGGCTTCTAAGATGCAGTGCCACCATGAAGAGTGGAGTCAGCCTATTGGCAACACGAAAAATTATATTAAAGCTTTGGCTCACACAATTGGTCACAGACCGCCTTAATTTTAAGGTAGCTTCATGCTTCATTTGAAGATGATCTAAGACATTGTTTTGTTTTCACCAAGATGTTGTCTTTCAAAGTTGTGAGGATTCAGGGGTAGGTGGTGGAGGGACTGCAGGGTGTTTTCTTTCATTCCCTCATGGGTGCGTTTTTCACTGCTATACCTCCGGATATTGCCACAGTGGCACTCTGATGGCCACTTTATCGCCCTTGCCATGTGGCTTCCCAACTCGCTAGTATTTGCTGCAGTCACTTACCAATCAATATCCTTCACATCCTGCAGTTTCCCACAATCCTCCAGCATCCATCCTTCGTGAAATCGTATGCTCCTGCAGTTCGTTCCTGTCTCTACAAGGTTGGACCTTAAGGTCGCCCAGTGAAGTCCTAGGTGACACTGGGCTCCTGTTATCTCTTCAGAAACATTCTATTCAGTATTTGTCAGAGCAGAGTGAGGACCACAGCGGAGCATCTCACTCGTAGAATGCCACACGGTGGGGTGGTAGTCCAAGCGAGCAGTGTCTCGGTCCCAAACCTACAATGCTGAGCTGCATACTCTGGACCCAATGATGGAGTGCAAGAGGGATTTACATTTTAAAAAGGGACCGATGAAGGTCTTTGATTCTCTCCCTGGATACTATAAACGAAAGACTAGGAGAACCAAGATATAGACCATCAAGGCAGCGTGCGGGGGATCTATCCACCTTGCCACAGGCACCATGGTCCATACACAGGAGACCCAGACCGTGGCAGAACCCTAGAAACCTCCGATTGAGTCTAGAGACCCGATAGCAAGAGGGTGTAAACCTGCATGGAAAAGTTAGTTACTGTTGTGGCCAGAGCTTCTTTAGCTCTGCTTTGCCCATCCCTCGCAGATGTTTATTCACTTTTAAATTCAGTGCTTGGCTTTCTGTCACTACTTTTCAATAATCCATTATGCTACCCGTGCCTGTTCTGTGTCTATTTCCTTGTATTGCAATAGGTTATTTTTGCCTGTTAAACCCATGTTGAAACTGCGACTGTTATTAAAATATGGAGTATTTATTACCTTTCTGTTTTGCCCCTTGTACTCTTCGCACTGTGGTGACGTAAAATTGGATTGTTCTCGTCTTCAAAGCTGCCGAACAAAAGTTGCTTTCATTACTTGTCGCTCTTGCAGTTTGTGAGCTGCACGTGTTGGGTTCTGCCGTGCGCTTCTGGCCTGGGGACAAGAGCAGGGTTTTGAAATCACGGTGTTTTTATGTTTAGCTTCATTTATTTACAAAAGACGGGGCGGCCGCGGTGCTAACGAGGTCTCAGCAGGCCCATCGAGTTCAGACGTGACGCTTTAGTGTTCAATCATTGTATTATTGATAAGGTACTTCATTGCTGCAGTCTCCTGTGGCGCTTTGTGATTATAATATGCGGACATGTTATGCTGTATTATTCTCCCGAACGTGCAGTGTTTTAGCTCTCACGACAGGCCTTTCCCGCATATCTAGTCTTTTCAATTAGTCACCTGCATAATTATGAAAGATGGAAGCGGTGAGCGAGGCGCTGCGGAATGATCGACCCCAGGGACTGACCATAAAGACTGCTCCTTTTGTAAATGTTAGTGTTAATTACATTTCACAAATACCACGTTTCCGCTGAGTCGACATCTTCCATTTTTTATGTGCATTTTATGAAACGTCAGCTTCCAGTGTTGTCTTAAGTTTTAATATGAAGCAGATTGCGTCCCTCATTTTAAATAACAATTGTTGATGGCAGGGTGCAGCAGCAGGGCCATTTTGATAGAACAATATGGAATCTAAAGCTACGACAGTGCAGGCATCGCTTAGTAATTGATGCAAGCACAATATGCCAAAATAACAAAATCGTTTTACATTGGCTTTTTTTTTCTCGTGAAGCCATTATTTACTCCTAGTAATATTGTGTACACAAATACATTGTTGTACCTGATTAGGACTGTCCGTCTCATTTGCCCTGCTCATTTGCATGCCTAAACGTGCCTCAAATACATGTTATCTATTTTGCTTTGGCTTAAAAATGTATTTTCCATAACTGCAATATGATGTCTGCAAAAGAAATGTCCTTGTTACTCAGGTCACAAACCTCTAACTTGCTTATATGGAAGTCCACTCTATTTGTCTGCTGAAAGTGCTCACCTCCTCTGTTGGGTTTATTTATTTTATGCTGTTTGCAATTTCCACCAGGAAGTATTGTATGTCTGAAATTTAGAGGAATTATCTGTCTTTTCGGGAGGCAGGCTTTCCATTACCGCCCACCCCGGACAGGGAGCAGAGCTGGATAGAGTTGATTTGGGTGGAATCACTTAACAACATAGGAGGACAAAATATAGACCAGAATGATCATAATCCGACTGCAGAAATCACAGGACCTGTGGGAGGCTGGATCTGGAAGTAAGCAAAATAAATAAACAATATGGGAGTTGAGGTGGGGTTACTTGAAAGCCAGGTTTGTCTCATTACTTACCGCTAATCCTAGATACCCTGATTAAGGTCCTCCTCTTCCCAATCATTACAGTATGAGGCGGTCCTGCCTCCCAACAGGCACTCAAACACACCAGAATTTATTTTATTTCCATAGAATAAAGGGCCACTCTCACCCGCCTCCATGCCTGCTAGTATCCAGACCAGACACAAGAAAAAAGAGGGGGGAAGCCAGACCTAAAGAGTCAGAAGATTGACAAAAAAACAGCCACACCCCTTCACTGAGAGGAGAAGGGCTACTGGGTCCACTAAGAAAAACAGGAGAAAAGCGAAAACTGAAGTGCGCGGCAAAACAGAAGAGTCCGCTGCACAACCAAAGATGAGAGGACCTGACCAACACCCCAAACAGGAAAAAGAGAAAGAAGCCCCTGTCAGACAACACTGCCAAATAACTGTAAGAACCAAGGCTGGACCCAATAAGAGCATCAACCTACCAGGCAAAAGCTGGAAAGAGGGCAGGGCATCAGTACAGCCCCAAACTATCCCAAACATGGACCCGAAGGAATGGCCAACAAAAAGCCAGCGAGCAGACACTTGCAGCAAACCAAACACAAGGGTAAAAGGGAAAACCGATGCAGCGTAAGCATTAGTCCACCAAGCCACCATGCCCAGCTTTGGGAAAGACCAACTGTGGTATCTCAAACAAAAAATAGGAAGTGCAATGGGCAAACAAGCCAGGTCGACCTGGAGAAGCCACACAAATGACAAAAAACGTCCAGACAAGGGGGGCTTCATGTGTAGACCACCAGAACATGCACCATAAATGGGCCCACAGGGGAGAAAAAAACTGGAAATTTAAAAAAAAGAAAATCCCAAAAGTGCATCGAAAAAGACCAGCATCGGACACTGCTGCTGGTGGTGGGACTCGAACCCTTGCAATGGAGGGGCCGATGACACTAAAGGCAATAACTCTGCCTCATATAAATAACAAAGGAGGGAGAGAGAGATTGGGTCGAAAGTGGATTCGTTCTCCCTTGGAATATACAATTAAACAAAAGGAATCCACTCCTTCAGAAAAGGTGTTTCCTACAATGGTGGGGGACACCCTGGTGTTTTTTGGTACCCTCACACACCAACGGGCCCCTTGGTGTCATGCTTCATCATTGGGGTCCTCGTACCCCTCTACGGGGTACGGTGTGCTGCTACCAGCGACTACGCAGGAGCACTAATACAGACTATGCTTGGTGTAAGTGAGGTTTTTTTTTATATTTACTATGCGAGTGAAAGGTGGGGTTTATAAAGTGTGATGTTTAAAAAATACCTGGCTCGTTGGGTAACAAAAAACTTTAATGTACCCCCGGGCTGGTACTATTAAAAAGTAGTGTGAGGAGATCTTTAATGCAAAACAATGTGCATTAGCTTCTTCTGGTGTGCGTCAACATGTTTCGGTGTTGACCACCTTCTTCAGGACTGGGGTACACAAATCCCCACCTTACTCACGTTTCTCTATTTTTCAGCTAAGTTGTAAAAAGTGAGATAAATAGTGCAGGTATAACAATGTACCTAGTAATTAGCCGTTGATGTGCTGACTGGTTTGAGATAAGACTGTTGCTCCATGAGCCTGAGTTTGGGGTCTCTCGTGCCAATCTGCTACGAGGATTCTAGGGAGGAAAATGCCTACTGACTGCCCCTTCCGCCGGCTCCGATGATAATGAAAAAAAAGCATCCAGACAAGGGGGGGCTTCATGTGTAGACCACCAGACCATGCACCATAAATGGACCCACAGGAGAGAAAAAACAACTGGAAATTTAAAAAAAGAAAATCCAGAAAGTGTATCGAAAAAGACCAGCATCGGACACTGCTGCTGGTGGTGGGACTCGAACCCTTGCAATGGAGGGGCCAATGACATTAAAGGCAATAACTCTGTCTCTGCATGACAGCTCCTGGCTATACAGTCCTCCAACACCTGTAATGCTGCCATTGTGGTGCAGCCCAACTAGGCGTAAGCACAGAACCACCACAGAATCAACCCAGGGTGCCAGTCTGCAAATCCAAAAGGGAGCTGTGCTAAAAGCACAACTGCAGAAAGACCAAGCCCCATGAAACAGGACACAAAGTCGACAACGGTCTGGCGCCTTCCCTGCAGCAACGTACACAAAAGAGACTGCCCCTGGAGATCAAGTGCTGCTGGAACTACTCGGCACTTCACAAGCGCTCCCCCAACTCCACCCCACCCCACTACTCAGCCCCTCCTCCCTGCAGCTGCATTTTAATTGAGATATATAACATTTGGCGAAACATGCCAATAGAGAAAGTGAGAAAAATAGTACAGTAAATGTTAGATTTTAAAGTTAAAAGTTTTATACTTCAATCTTTTACGTTCTAAAAGGGCATTGGCACTGCAAGGAAAGGGTGCAAAATGTATTCTTCTCCACAGTGAGTCATTGGCTTTTGTGCCATTGTGCTCAGTCCCAGTACAAATCAAGTCAAGAGAAATATCGAGGAAATTGGGCACATTTCTCTCTTGATATATGGAGGTTTTGGCCCACATATGATCATTGTAACGGTACACATTTTAGAAAAATATCTCTATCTACATTCCATCAACAGTGGCCTGTGTGAGGCCACTTCCTTTACCAATAACTCTATACACGTGCTCCAGCTGTTGC
This sequence comes from Lissotriton vulgaris, assembly GCF_964263255.1. Classification (NCBI taxonomy): domain Eukaryota; kingdom Metazoa; phylum Chordata; class Amphibia; order Caudata; family Salamandridae; genus Lissotriton; species Lissotriton vulgaris. Next base: position 478,301,166 of record NC_141689.1, read on the forward strand.
CTAGTACATGAAGCACATGAAGTATGAGGCAGAGATACTACTCTTAGTCTGCATTGGAGGTACAAATCAAGCACAGGAATCTATGGGTTTGCAGTAGCAGGTAGTAGTGGGACGGCCATAGGAAGGCCTGAGGCAGAGATGTTTTAAGGCATGGGCAAAGTGGGCACTGGCCTAGGACCCCAGCCTTTCACTGGGGCCGTTGATAGAGCCTGCTCTGTTCTACATGCAGTCCTGTCCTGATGACCTTGAATGATTCTTAAACTCAGATTGTTTTTTAACTACGGTTTTCCTTTAGTTCATTTAAAAACGGCTAAAGTGTAAAAGTTTATTACAGATATTTTGCAGAGAAAGGTTGTTTTTATGTTTCTCACCATATGTAACTTACATAAAAAAGCTTCTTTTAGATCGAAACAGGACATCACATTTGAGAAATGGGAGGGGGTCAGAGAGATTATTTGTAATAACATTCACATTTACAATTCGGAGAATGTGTCTGTGCACTGTCAGCGACCTGGCCAAAGAGGGCATGAAAGAGCTGTGATCATGAGTGCAAGCTGTACCGAATGGGGCCCTCAAAATACGTTTGGCCCAGAGCTGAAAAAAATCCTTAAGATGTTCCTGGCCTGAGGATCAATCTTCTTTTGCAGCTGTTCTTTTAAATATGAAAAACTACTTTGTTGTAGTCATGTACCACTAAGGAGGTAAATTCCCACCCTTGTCAAAGTAGAATCTTATTATGCGTAGCAGTGACTGATTGACAGAGCTCTTTTTTTATACAAATGATTGTTAACCTCTCTCTCGTAAGCATCAGTAAAACCACCAAGAAATGTTCTTTCTTTGAGGCATGCTGTACCTCCAGTGAGTAAAAATAATCAATTGGACTACAATTAATCACCAATATTTCTTGATACACCTTCACATTTTAAACATGCCAATTTCCCATCTGCAATCCAATGAAATGATCCTCTCTGCTTTTCAAGACCTTTCAACCTCTTCTTCAGGAGGAAATACAATTGTTTTGAGAAAACAAAATGTCTTGGGGCACTTCCTTTTCAAATTGCAATAAAACTTCATTCTATAGAAAGTTTTTCGTTGTATATCTAAATAAATCTTTCAAGCCTGCTTTTAAGCACAAGCCTTTAACATTGTGATTGAAGATCGACATACAGAGATATGCCGTCCAGACCCCCTCAAAGCAGAATATAAGATGTGGCCATCCAGGTGCAATAGATTTCTTTTTTTCTGCAGCTACAATTTCAAATATCCTCATTGTTTCCTCAATCAAACCTATTCCAGAATTTAGGAACATATTTGTAATATATTGTGCAGTAACAGAATGAGTAAAATGGCACAAAATGGATATTCAAATTATGTTGGTTCTATATAGATTTTAGTGTTTTCTCTGTCTGTCCTCCATAGAACAAACCACAAAGGCTATTGCATTTCGTAAGTACAATGTGTTATACAACAGGCAGCACAATTTCTTAATTCATCTTTATCTCAAAACATGTTTCTTATGAAAATAATTCGAACTAAAGTGAGAAGAAAATCTTTTAAATACACATAAATGAAAAAAGATGATTTAAAAAAATCTCTCTATATTTATTTATATACTGAAGTACACTCAAAATTCTTCCAATAGAAGCAATTTGAATTTGCTTTTGAGAAATTCAAATGTGATCAAGCAATATCCTGTGTTGGGCCGACTCTTTAAAAAAAAACCTTAACAATAAATTGGAGGGAAATCATTACATTCTATCTAATCTATATATCATGAAAGTGAAACTGCTATGGAATAAAAAAAAAGACAGGGACACGGGGACATTGTTTTGATGTTCAGATTACAGAGGGAACTGTAAAACAAGGTAAAATTAACATCACTCTAATATGGAAATGAAAACATGAAATTACCAGTGGCTAGATAATTTATTAAATTCCTGTGATACTAGAAGCTGTTGGATGGACGAAATGGGGGAATACGATAGTGTATTATCAGAAAAGATAAATATATTATATCAACATTATAGAATCTTTGCACCCAAGAAGGTTAAATGAAAAGACTGATTTTATTTTTTGTGTGAATTTTGGATACAGAAGGAAAGAGGAACTACTTAAGGAATGGGGAAGGCGAATACCTACTTACCATGTAACAACATTGTACTCCATTTTGGTAGGGAATCAGTTGTGCATTTTCATCTGTACAAATAAAGTTAGCCACTTGTGCTGAAACAGGTTTGAAGACGTTTCTAGATGTGAAAATAAATGATTTGAAATAATTAAGTTGTATTGAAAGACAAATGTTCTTATGTATATTGTTTTCTATTTAGAAAAGTAGAGAGAAAACAATTGTATTTCCTCCTGATGATGGGGCTGAAATGCCTTGAACCGCAATGCCAGTGACTATATATTAGCCTATGAATGTTAAATTATTTGGAATAGCGTGTGAAGACGTATACAGTAATGCATGTTAAAGTGAGGTATGAATTACAGTTTAATCGAATTTTATCTCATTGGGAGTGTGATGTTCCTGGTAAGGGATATTTCCTGGGGCCTTTACTAGAGAGAGTTCTTATTGGCATACATCGTAGATTGTCAAACTGAGATGGGTGAGACATTTATCTTGGTCTTTCTGTGACTCCTCCTTGTCAGCTTCTTCACAATGACTGCACAAAGACTGATTTCCCACAAAATGACCCACAGTAGTAATTCACACGAGAGGAGTGCTACCGTGTCCCATACTTCATTAGACCAACTTTCTACTTACTAGAGCACAAATTACTTGTTGAGTATCCAAAAATAAACTGCTTGACATCTTTCTAAATCTGAATCACCTGCGTAAGATGATACAAGTCTGCAAACCACTGCGTCTTACTCTCTCCACCAGCACTCTACTTCCAGGGACCGATTTCCTAACCATCATCTCCTGTTCTTTCTCATTAGAGACACTTAATCCTGAAGAACCCAGCATCCACACCAACCCTGAACAATACTATAAGTTCCCAGATCCTACAACATATCAGATTACCACAATTTTAAAGGTTGTATGTCCTCAAACTAAAGATCAGCCTGCTCAAGCAATTTAAGAAGAATCGTCCCCGCTCAACCCAGTTACCTGTCCCCTACACATAACATCAAAGCTGCCCTCCTGAACTGAATGATGAATCTCATCCAAGATTTTGACTTTAATGCTTTTGGACTCCTTTAAGCGTGGTTCTGCTTATCCTCTATACCTTTTATCTCATCTCTACAATACTAAATCCAGATGGTGAGCGGTTGTGTTCATCCACAAGCAGTCACTTTAATGCAAACAGATTAAATCAATAAAGTTGCTTGAGTGCCTCGCTATGGAGACTGACATATAAACCACAATGGCTTAACACCTTATAATCACCACTTGTCAATGAATATAATTTCATTGACATCCGATTGGATGAAGAGTAATTTTTTTTAATTAAATGGTGACAAGACCGAGGCTGTGATACTGGGCAAGGGTAAGGATCTTTGGGGCCCCCACCATTGGCCCAAGGATATGGGATCTACCCCCCAGCCCGCCACTGTAGTACGCAATCTCGGGTTCCTCATTGATGATAAACTTACAATGAGACAGCGGGCTGTGAAGGTGGCCTCCATTTGTTGTGCCACTTTGAGATGGCTCCAAAAAATCCTGTGGATGTTGCCCCCTTCCACACAAAGAACTGTAGTCCAGGCGTTGGTTGTTTCACGCCTGGATTATGGCAACGTCCTTTACCTTGGAGCCGACCTGACAACCATAAAAAAAACTCCAGGTTGTTCAGAATGTGGCTGCCCGGGTCCTCCGTAATGTGCCTATCTCGCACTTTGTGACCTTCACTGGCTCAAAATCCCGAGCCGAATTAAATTCAAAGCCCTTTGCCACGTCTTTAAAATCAAACAAGGCTCAGCCCCCAAATATCTTCAGGGCCTTATCCAGGCCTACAAGTCAAGTCGAACTCTGCGATCCTCTGGGAATGGTGACTTTTCCGTTCCCAGATTTAGGCTAGCAAAAATGGGAGGCCACTCTTTTGCCCATCTGGGTCCCAAATTCTGGAATGCTCTTCCTGTGAACCTGAAGACGGAAACCAATTTATTTTGTTTCCGTAAGGGACTTGGCACTTTCAGCAGTGAGTAGAAGCTTCTTATCAGCAAATCAGCACGTTAGTTCTTCTTCTTTAGTCTGTCCCTGAGTGCCGGGAAACCCACTGCGGGTAGCTGTGAGCTTTAGAAGTTTAAATAAATAAAAAGAAAATGATTGTTGCCTTGATTTTACCCCTGGTTACTTCTACATGTGATCACATGTTCCTGGGAAATTTTGACCTCCACTGACAGACACCCACCCACACATTTATCCTCAAATCCTCCCTTTTCAGACATTACAGTAATCTATGACTTTGCACCGTCCCTGCCCACAATAAGGGACCTACCATGAATGTGCTTTTTTATAGGAAACATTGCAGGCAAACCTCTAACCCTCTTAAATGGGGTTGGTTAAACCACTATTTCATCCTGGTCAAATTACTGATATTAACACACAAGCCAGTTATGGTCACACCTAAAGACCTCCCACCCATTTACAAGCATGTGCAAAAATTCAGGCCTAGCTTTAATGTGCGAATACATGATAAAACACTGGAATACAAGTACACAGACTTTTGTGCCATGTTGCTCTGCGGATATCTCTGTTCCCTCTGTGTCGGGAAGTTGTTTTTTATTCTCTGGGCTTGCTGTGCTGTGACTGCATATTCCCTAAGCTGGTGGTGCTTTTTGCTATGCAGCACCACCAGCATAAGGTATGAAAATAGGGCGCATACATATGAAGCGCAGATATAGGTGGCACGGAAAAATGGCAGTATGCGTGCCTTTGTGCACGACTTGTTTGCATGTGCTAGCACCTTGAAGGAAGACCTACTGTCTTTGTCACTGTTAATTGTATGCGATGTGTGTAGGATATTTTAAGAAATACTCCGGTCAGAATATTAAAATACTTTTCTTTTGCATCATTCCTGTAAAGTAACTGTAGGAAATGAATAAAAGTGTATGTGCAGATTGTGCATTCTTATTGGAGTTAAGTGCAGAGGAAACCTGCACTTCACCACAGAAGAAAATGTGACTTAATGAGAGTTAAATGTGCAGGTGATTTCAATGGAGTATAAACATACTTGTTTAAAATCACACTGCTGTATCAAGCTGGTCAAAGCTTTGTAGGAACAGTTAATAGCTTTGAAGGTCACATGAACTTTTTGCAGGCTGTTTGTCAAGGCAGGTGGACTTCAAAAGAAAACATGGAACTTTTATGTGCTTTGGTTAAACATTATCAGAAAGCATCTGTGGATAAATAATACTCTGCTTGTTCGGTTCCTAGAGAAATGAAGACGTTTGGTTGAACTCCACGGTTAAGAATTCTTAATTTCACAGTGACCAGCTACGCCCATGTGGTTGATACGTGTGTGTGTGTGTGTGTGTACATATGTGTGTATATATATATATATATATATATATCGCAAGGCGGTTCCATCCGCCGAAACGCGTCTGCTTGCTTGTATTGGTGAATAAAGAAACCTTTGATTACATCCACGGAGTCGGTGCCTGTTCTTCTTGAAAGCTAAAAGCCAGGATTGGGAATATATATATATATATCTTGGTGTGTAGAACTATTTGTTTCGTTTGAGGTACAGTGCTGCAAACAGTACATATTGTGAATGATTACAGAGCAGTTCTTTTTGTATTGTATTGTTTTATATTGTAATTGCATTTATATAGTGCCACCTACCCCTGACGAGACATTGAAGCTCTTCGGTGAGTAACATGCTACTCTGGAACCCAAAGGAGTAGTAGTGAATTAATATAGGGAAATGTAAGTTGTTAATTTGAGCCGTGGATGTGTGAGTCTGTATGTAACACTTCTATGTGCCCTCAGTTCCCGGAGACGTAGAAAGGTGGGTCGCAAACACCTGCATGTTAAACATTAGATTCGTATTCTGCTGTCTGCTCGGTCAATACCCTGTTCTCATTGTTGATTGACAAGTATAGATAAAAGTGTTCCTTTGCAGATCAGTCTGTCTCCCTGCCTTATCGCGTGTCTTCCATACTGACATGCCAGATCTGCACATTCATCAGTGTCAATTTGTGCCTTGGAAGGACACATAATCCCCTTGAAATTCTAATCATCCACCGCAAAGTACAGATAAAGAGGGATCTCGTTCCATTTTTCTCAGAGAGCAAGCTTAATTTTTGCATGATAATATTTTATTGAATTTTGTTTCATTAACACACAAGTTGATGGGCATGCAAAATTATGTATTATTCCAAAAAAAATCATAACAATAAAATAATTTTGCGTGAAGTTTCGCAAAGTTCATGTGAATGTTCTCTGTAGAAACTTTACAAAAACGATCCTTACATTTGAAAGTCATGCAAAATAGATACGGCATGGTATTGCAGAGTCCCCTCTCCTGACATGATAAGCTAACCACTGCCTGCACCCTTTCAACCTCCCCCGAGGCATCAATAATATCCAACACAAGTTCTTCGGATTAGGGGTCGTATAACCCCGGCCGTATTTATTACAAAATAATAAAACATTATTAAAATTCATAATCAATTTTATTTTAAACATATACTCAGAAAACCCAAACACATCCAAACGCATTTAGAAATACAGAGATTGATGCATTTTTGTGGCTAACCTCAACAAGAGTCTAATACATAGCCATACCTAACCTAAAACTGGAATATGTACAATTTGTTTTCTGCGTATTATGGCTGAGCCTACGTGCAAGGTCATGACTGTTCCCAACTACTTGCCAGGTCCTCCTTTACTGGGGTGACCGTGCGCAGGAGGCTCGTGTGCCCACCAGATTCCTTTTCCGCGGGTGCCCCCTACGCCCTTCCATCCTACCTACCAGAGGCTGATGTTACGCCACGATGGCGCCCAGTGCGTAAGGGGTTGGCCCAAGCGGCCTACTGGAAGTAGGACTCCCTACCCCCGCACCCTTCAGCCTACCGGCCGTAAGTGCTCCCTGGAGTGTGATGAGGGACCATTGTCCCCCCAAGCATCCCTGTTAAACAATGGGATGCCAACTAAGAGAAGTAAATATTTTCTAGCAATTATGACCTTACTGCCAAAGGCCAGCATAGTTGATCGACTATCTGCCCCCCCCCCCCCCCCCCCCATCCGCTACAGACCCAAAGGTCATGTCCTGTGATTTGCCCCTACCAGCCAGGCTAGTATATTCTCCAAGAATACTTCATTAGCCATTTTGGAGTGGTGAACCCCATCCTGTAAAAGAAAACTTTTCCCACGGATGCACCCATGTGAAATTGTCCATAGTTTAGAAGTCCTGAAAAGTTAATCCTGTTGTTATTTAAGGAGTAATTCAAAGCCCAGACAGACTCTTTACCCCCCACCCCCGCCATGGAGCCTCTGGATCATGTGAGACCATGCTAAAATTGCAGGGGGGGCACTGCTTGGCCAACCATCCCACTATAGTGATTATAGCCTCCACCACTCCCTTCCTGCCCATATGGACCAAATCATTACCTCCGAGATGTTTTATTATAGCAGCGGGTGCCGCTGGGGACCTAAGCAACAAAGGACCAACGAGCTTTTGGAACTGCTCCAGTCTCAAACCCCCTGGACCATGCATTGCCATGTTCCAACCCGCCCGGCGAGCCCTGAGAAAAAATGTTGCTTCAACCTGTTTACATATGAATGGCCTATGATCCAGACTTCTCTGCGGCTCGGCCCCTAGAGCGGGCGAGGTGCAGCTGACCAGCTGCTGATAAGTTCCCCTCCTGCGGGACAGGACGTGAAAACTGCAGAGAAATTCAAAAAAGGCTAACGTTGCAATGATACCTAAAGCAGATGCAACCGCACATAGCGCTTGTAACAGTCCAAAGACCAACTCCTTATTCTTTGAACATCTTGACCAGTCAGTCCCCAGGCCGTGTCCTCTGTGGCTGCCCTAATCCTGAAAGAATGGGTACCAAATTTGGATGCGTCCAAGCCTGCCGCTCCAAAAGCCAGAGCAAGAACCCTCCCAAACTGGCACCTCATAAGGAGGAACCGTCCTGGTGGATTAATAGAAGCCCCCCTGTGCCCTGCAGCCTGAAGGCCATTTATGTCTCCAAGTTGCCCACCGGACAACATGAGCTCCCAAGCGCTCTTTGCAGGTTAATATGATTCCCCCTCCCATTCTGATCCATTTTTGATTGGGGAATTTATAAGGATACTGAACCAGCGTGTATTTGAACATGGGCAATTGCATCCCCCCCTGCTAGTCCTTTTTGTTATGCGCCACCAGCTCTCCCACCCTGAAAGCACCATAGAAGGCGAGGGTAAAAAAAAGCTCACCTGAATAACTGGACATGACTGCTGGAGCTACATACTTTTCCTTAAGCCGCTCTGATGGCTGAGAGTCCCTCAATGCTAATCAGGTGTCTAATGTCCGGTTGGGCACCCTGCAAGAGTAGCCAACCGTTCTGTGCCCTTTGAACCAAGAATGTGCCCATGGGATCCCTATGCCCCATAATTTTTGCACAAAATGCCGCTGCAGTCATGTGGCGCTTTGCGCAGGCCACCGACCACACTTCGTTCCTTAATTCCTTTAAGAATGATAAGACGGATGCTGGTTTGGGCCAAGTCTTTTCCCAGTCCTGCTCTAGGGATGCAGAGTATGCAATAAATGCCCACTCCTAGGCCCGCCTAGTCCTGGGCGCTAAGCTAGCTGCCATGAGGTCTGGTAAGTTGGGGCACCAAGCTGCCATAGATGCCCCGGAAAAGGTGTGGGACAGTCCGCTGCTTCCGCACGATGAGACCTGAAAACCTGCCTCTTGAAACAAGACAATGAATCAACTGCTGGTTGAGTATGCCCAGGACATGCCTAGCTCTAAATAACACATTTAATCTCATACATTGCAACACAATTTCCTTAAGTAAGCGAAGCATCATTTTACACTTGGCTGACTGCTGGTCGATGCATTCTACCACCACCATATTGTCTGACAAGAACACCACAGACTGATTGTGAAACTGGTGCGACCAGATTGTCACAGCCACCAAAATGGGGAATAATTCCAGAAATTAAATGTTATTTGTGACACCACTGTTGACCCACCAAGCGGGCCAATGTTCTGCCGCCCATTGGGAACTCAGGATGGCTCCTAACCCCTCACTACCTGCCGCGTCTGTCATAAGACCAAGATCCGGACTGGACCTGGCTGGGGTGGGCCACACTACAGTGCCATTGAAATCACGCAGAAATGCCATACAAATACGCATATCCTGCTTAACCTTGCTGGGCAACAGAGTATGTCTTTTAGTCCTGACATTGCCTCCGCAATGGAACGTGAAAAGGGGCAGGCCATAGGGATAATTCCGAGGGCAAAGATCAGCATGCCCACCGCTTTTTGTAATTGATGCAAAGTAACTTTTTCTCTGTGCAAACAGTCTGCTAACGCCAGCGAGAAACCTTCTACCTTGCTCAATGGTAAGCATGACACACGTTCAATGCCCAGGAACTCAATTTGTGTGGCTGGCCCGACTGTCTTTCCCAGGGGACCCCAAGTTCCCCCATCAGTACGCAAAATGTTTCCAAAGCCTTGCTACATTCCCATGACTGTAGTGCACCTAACCGCAAGAAGTCATCCAAGTAGTGCAATACCCAGGGGTGCTGCGGGACTTGCCTGAAAACCCACTCCAACAAGCATTGGCATAGCCAATAGGTCTCCCCTTTGGGACTTTATAAGTGTTTAGTTATCCAGCACAATATCCTTGGTGCAACTACATCAAGTGTTGCATGGCTAAACACTTATAAGGTCCCAATGGCGAGACCTATTGGCTATGCCAATACTTTTTACATTTTTGTTCCTAAGGTCCATTCTGTCACCCACAGATCCCAGGGGATAATCCTGGAGGTCTTCTGATTCATAGCAGGTCTACAAGAGAGAAGGACTCTTCCTGAAAGTGACTGCAGGGAGTATTGATTCAAGAGCTTTGTAGGGCAGCTACTTGGTTGTCAGAACATACTTTTGTTCAGCATTATTGCCTGGATACTGTCTCCGATTTACAAGTGAATCTGGGGATGGGTGTTTTGAATTCTGCATTATAATTTGGGATATTATGAACTTTTGTTTGGTCTTGTACATGCAATAAAAAATGTGGGTGTTGCATAGTTAAGATTGCTTAATGTAATTTAGTTTTTTTGTAAGTCAAAGGACTTCAGTTTTGGTATACCTACTTGCAATGACTGGTATGAGGATGAGGGACATAAGGAAATGCCCCGGTTACTAACCAGTAATCTTCATTACCTTATTTGTAATGGCTGTGACGAGGATGAGACGACTAAGGTTAATGAAGAGTGCAGGTAAGTAGCATTGGAATTTCCTCTGATCTGGCACTCAATGTTATGTATGTAGTTGCCTGCAAGGTCATCTTTGAGAAAGAGGACATTTTATGTAATTTGCAATAATGTCATAATTATGCTAATTGATGTGTTGAAAGCCTAGAATATCCTACCTCTTTTTGGTCACAAAATGTTGTCAGTTACACCGACTTTTCATTATAGTTGCTTCAAAGTTGTTCTTAAATTTAGCTTTCAGATGGATAATGTAACTAGACTTCAAGTTGGAACCGGTTTCTCTGTCCTTGTCAGTATATCTGAGACAATGTACCAGAGTACTCGTTTTATGTTAAAATTAGTAAAAAAGTGTTGAACTAAAAAATAATCATTACCTTTGGACTTTCCTTCTTGGTGAACTTCTTCCAGTGATAGAGCTTAGATCTCTTGTTCTTTCTGTTCAACATGGCAGTGATCCCCACTAACATCCTAGCTGCCCACCTTTATAGAGTCTACACGAAATGCAGTTGCGGCAGCAATAGGTGAGCCTGACATGCTAACTGCCAGCCCGGCGCGAATTACAGCGCAAGCCGCAATCGGGCACTGCAGTGAAAGTATCAATATGAAGATAACAAAGGTAACATGCAGATAATTAACGTGCACCTTGCATCTCATCACCTGGACCCAATGCCGTACTCCAATGAACTTTTTCCAGGTAGAGGTAAAAACAACCCTGCAAGTGTACAGTTTTCCAGAGTTAGTGGTGTCGCATTGCTGCATTTGTAGTACTTCAGAGCATGTTTCTCGTGCTTGTCTTGATGTGCACTTATTATGCAGGACTACGTTTCCCAAAGAGCCCAGTGCAGCCCAGAGCGTTGGCTCTGTCGTCCTTAGCAAAAACTTCATTTATCTTAAATAGAAAGAGAGTTAGCATTACAGTATGAGGATGTTTCCTAGATAGACCTGTCGCAGTAGGTTAACGCACTAAAATCATAAGTAGCAATACATTAGATATATAATAATGTGATACTTCATATACATAATACATCACAAGCCAACGGTGTTTAAATCTAGCCAGTGAAAGTACAAGTATATCAATGCAGCACACAGAAAATCAAGAATTTGAAAGATACTGTGGTGTATATAAGTATTATATAGATGCCACTGTTAAGTGTTCATTGTAGGTGCAGTGTGCAACAGGAAACCTACACCATTCGAATAAGGCTCTTCTGCAAGGCTGATTGCTCCCAGGTCATGGCGTCGGCCCGTTGTGTGTAATGAAAGGACTGTTGTCAACAAGGCGCCATTTTAGGAAATGGTAGTTTGGTTTCAGGTGACCACAATAGGTGATACCAAATGAATGCTGTGAAGAGTCTTTCTAGACAAATACTCTAGAAAGGATTGTTTTTGCAAATATATTTTTATCAGCGCTCTAATGATCTGCTGATGGAAATGAATAACAATTTGTGCAAAAGATTGCGAAAGCGTTAATAAGGTCGACAAATATTATCATACATGTCATCAATGAACATTTATTGTTGTTGGGTCAACCTCTTCTTCGCTGACAATGAAACGACTTTCAATAGTAAACCGTAGATGTGCTTGTGAGACAGTTTGGGATCACGCTTACAGTCATAATGGAAACCGAAGAAGGACCTTGCATTCAAAGCTCTACGACAGAAACACAACGGCCTTCCTTGGATGGCCAAATTGTTGTGCATCCGTGCGCTAAAAGAAAATTTAAAAAGGCAAGCGAGTGGTGCGCGCGCGACAGCAAAAGTGAAAGCAGGCTTGCCGATGTGTGTGCACCATGACGAGAGAGGAAAGCCAGATGGTGCCTCTGCTCATCATTGTGCGAGTAACTGCAAGCTCTGCCAGCCAAAAGCGTGTAGTCGGACTTTTAAGTTTAAATTATTTTATTCAACGTGACACACCAAAAACAGGCATACAGCATCATAGGATCAGCAGATGTAAACGTGCAGTAGTTTGGCATGACACAACATTTACGTTCAAATGCCCCCCTCCCACCCCAACTCCCCCTCACCCCACCCAGCTTCCCCCCCCCCCACCCACTGTCCAGTGCGCTACCAACATGCTACCTATTTCCCAGGGTTTTAGGCAATTAGGGAGAAGAGTCCCACCCCGCTCACTGATCCGATGCCAGCGGGCTCGTAAGCCGCAGTAGGCAAAGGTACCTCCGACAGGTGAGTTCTCTGAACTCCGAGAGCAACATAGAATGAAATGGTTGCCACAGTTCATTAAATTGCGTTACATCCCCAGCCACCACCAAAGACATTTTCTCCATACCCAGCACGTGCCACAGTCTGTGGAGCCAGCCCGTAACTGTAGGCGTTGTGTCTGTGCGCCAGTATATCAAAATGTTCTGAACTGCAGAGCCGAGGGTGATGGCGATCTGCCTACCCCTTCTGGACCTGAAGGGGTACATTAAATCATTTGGGAGTCCCAGCAAGGTATACGCCGGGAAGCGCGGGAGCTCTATGCCAAAATGAGAATCAATTTCATCCAGCACTTCCTTCCAGTAACTAGCTAAGAGGGGGCAGTCCCATAGAATGTGTGTGAGTGTTCCCCGGTGTCCGCACCCCCGCAAGCATGTGTCAGTCTTGCTATGGTCGAACTTATGGACCCGCTCAGGTGTGTAGTACCAGTAGGTGGACACTTTAGTGAAGGTATCAGTGAGGCCCATGTGATATGCAGAGTGGCGTGCCCTGTACGATATGAGGTCCCAATCCTTGGGGCTCAATGCCCTCCCAAGTTCCCGCTCCCATCTAGCTCTCCCGGGGTTATGAAAGTGTGTTGAGGGCAGTTGTAAGAACTTATATAAATCCGAGATCAGTTTCGAGTCCGACGTACAGGACAACAGCCATCTCTCGCATGGTGAGAGCATCCTGTCCGCCACGTCCCGCACCTGCGGCTGGAGAGCCCAATGTCGGACTTGCATATACCGGTGTCTCTCAGTTTCGGGGAGTGAGAATTCCATCCGAAACTGTGTGAACGGGATGACCCCCCCAGGACCGTACAGGTGACACAACGCTCTGCACCCTGCCTGTCGCCAATGTGCAAAGGCTCCTTTCTCCATCCCGGGGGTGAAGGCAGGGTTATCCACCAGTGGCGAGAGCGGCGAGAGGAACGTGGTGAGATCATACTTAAGGTAAGTCATGTCCCAGACCCGCAATGGCACCCTCGTAATAAAAGAAGCGTAGAGATTCTTAGGCCGGTGGGTACGGTGCAGGAACGGTATCTCCTGCAGAGGCCGCCCGCCACCGCCTGGTCCTGGAAAAGCCAATGCCTATCCGACTCCCACCTGCACCATTCGACCAAGTATCTTAATTGCGTTGCCTGAAAGTATTTACCAAAGTCTGGAATGCCTAGACCTCCAGCGTCAGGAGACAAAAGGGAGAGGGCCCTGCGTAACCTAGGCTTTTTCCCCTGCCAAATAAAACGGGCCACGTCCGACTGCAACTGCTGTATCCATCCCTTCGGTGGCTGAAGCGGCAAAGCCCTAAATAAGTAGAGCACTTGCGGCAAGATCGTCATCTTGACGGCAGCAATCCTACCCAGCCAGGAGAGGATGCCTCGGTTCCAGCGGCCTAGCTCGTTCCTGATCTTGGCTCCCAAAGCTGAGTAATTAGCCGCGACCATGGCTGGCAGCGTAGGGGCTATCTGAATCCCCAAATAAGGGATCGCCTCTGAGGACCAAAGTAACGGGAATCTGTTCTGCAAATATGCCCTGGTGTCAGGCGCCAGGGGAATATCCATAGCTACTGATTTCCCCATATTCATCTTAAAACCCGAGACCGTGCCGAACGCTGCTAGTTCTTCCATGCAGGCCGGGAGCGCCATCCAGGGTGTAGCCAATGTGAAGATGACATCATCAGCATAGAGACTGATTGTATGGGTAAAGCCGCCCATCCGTATCCCCTCTACTTCTGGTCGCGTCCGCACTCTTTGAGCGAACGGCTCCATGTATAGTGCAAAGAGCAAGGGCGAGAGAGGACAACCCTGCCTGGTGCCCCTCTCGATGGGAAAGGCAGCAGAGGTATGGCCGTTAACTCGGACTATTGCCGATGGATCCTTGTAGCAGTTGAGGATCATGGTGCGAAACCGTTCCCCGATACCCGCTTTCACCAGTACCTGCTCCAAGAAAGGCCAATGCACGCGGTCAAACGCCTTCTCTGCGTCAACTGCAAGCATCATCCTCTCACCCGGAATCCGGGAAGCCTTTTCCAGCAGATGAACCACCCGTTTTGTATTATCTACTGTCTGCCGCCCGGGGACAAAACCCGCCTGATCCGGGTTTTTTTCAGAAAAAAACTCAAGACCATTCTGTTTAGCAGGTAGTCGGCGGGGAGGGTGGGTGGAACCTCAGCTTCTCACTTATCACAGCGCGGGGACACGCCGGTGGGCGTACTTCCAAGCGCTTTATAAATGTCCAAAATGAAATGAAGTGAAGTGCCAGTCGACTGGCCAGGATCCCAGTATAAAGTTTCAGGTCAACGTTTAAGAGGGATATCGGTCTGTATGACCCACAGCATTTAGGATGTTTCCCCGGTTTGGGGATGACCGTAACAGAGGCCCTCAAAAGGTCAGGCGGGATGGCTCCAGGTTCCGCGAAAGAGTTGAAAAGGCGGGTGAGAACCGGTGCTAACGACCCGCAGAATGTCTTATAGAAGAGGGCAGAATAGCCATCCGGGCCTGGCGCTTTGCCGTGCTTCAGCCTGGCAATGGCCGTCACCACTTCCTCTATGCTAATATCCCTGTTCAGATGGTCCGCCTGCAGAGGCTCCAAGGAGGGCAGAGTGATCGAGTCTAGATAGGTCATAGCCGGCACATCCGACGGGTCACAGGCGTAGAGGTTTCCATAGAACCCTCGAAACTCGGCCGAAATGCAGGCATCATCCACTACCGCAGCGCCCGTGGAGTCTGAGAGCTCCTTCACCAACTGGCTCTGCCTAGCGGCCCGGAGTCTGTTAGCTAAAAGTTTGCCACAGTGATCCCCACCAGTATAAAAGGCATGGCGCAGTCGGAGGGCCGCATATTCCGCTCTACATCTAAGGCGACAAGGAGCTTCCTTGCTTCTTTGAGCTGCCGCCAAATCCTTGGCGCTCCGGTCCTACGGTAGATCAACTCCAGCTCCCGGACTCTGTCAGTAAGCTCCTCCCTCTTTATCTTGCGCTCCTTGTTTTCAGCAGCTGAGATCGACAAGAACTCCCCCCTCAGGACAGCCTTCAAGGCAGCCCATTGTGTGGCCCGGGTGGTATCCGCATTATCATTGTTAGGCAAATATTCACCGAGTACCTGTTCAATACGGTCCGTGACCGCTTTCCTATGTAGCAAGGTATCACGGTGGCGCCAAGTCCTCGCCGGGGAGGCAGAGGGTGGCAAGCAAAAAGAGGCCTCGACTGGGGCGTAATCCGACAAGGAAATTACCCCCATAGTCACGTCGGACGCCAGAGCCTGCACCGGTGAAGTGACCAGAAGGTGATCAAGCCTCGCGTAAGTCTTATGCGCATGGGAATAGTACAAATAGTCCCTATCCACAGGATGCATGTGACGCCAGAGGTCCAGGAGGTCCATCTCCGTAAGCTCAGCCTTACAACCAGCCAAAATTTCCCCGACTTGCGGGGAGCGCTGCGGTGATCTATCCAAAGCCGACTCAAAGACCATGTTAAGGTCGCCCCCGAGGATAATATGCCTATCCGGCGAGGCAGAGATCTCTTCCACCGCAGACTGCAAGAACCGCTCTTGTTTATCATTGGGGCTATAAAGGGATCCTATCGTGAAGGTAAGTCCGCCCACCCGAAACCTATACACCAACAACCGTCCTTTCATTTCTGCAAATTTGTGAATGTGTTCTCCCTTAAAGTGTCGAGCCACCAGAATCGCCACCCCGGCTGTCTTGGTAGTGCTGGAGGAAAAGAATTGCGTCGGGAATTTACAAGAGTGCAGCCTATGTGTGTCTTGTGGCAACAGGTGGGTTTCCTGAAGGAGGCATATGTCCGCTTGCGTATTTTCTAACAGAGAAAGCACCGCCCGCCGTTTGACAGGATTATTCAGACCCCTGACATTCAAAGTCACGACTTTAAAGGTGTGAGGAGGCATAGTGGGAAATATGTGTAAAGGCGATAACAGTCTGCGTGGTGATCGTAGTGTGCAAACATACTACCCCCTCCTCAAGCAACAATGCAATCCGCCAAAAACAATGAACAAAGCTACTCCTTCCTGCGCCTCGCAACTTAGCACCAGGCAAGAGTCCTAATGTGGCCGGGCCTCTCCCCACACACCAGCCAACCCCACAGTCCACCCCCACGTCCACCTCCCCTCTGCCGCTGAGTGAGACAAGGCGGAGAAACACAGGCAAAGCAACAAATCCTAGCACAGCGCACTGGACAATCCCTTCCCCCACTCCCAACTCCCACAACCCCTCCCGGATCCCCAACACCCCCCCTCCCCACCCAGAACACTGTCCCCGTCTCCTCAAGAAAGGAGTCAGGGGAACCATTGTCCAAGTCCGGCCCAAACAGGCAATTCTATGGAGAAGTCCCAAAAGTGGACGTCCAGCCACCACACAACCTTTGCTCCCCCCCCCCCCACCCCCCAGGCCCCCAAACCTGCGATTCAAACAGAAGCGATGTCGATCTCCCCCCGGAGAATGTCTAGGCGGTCAAAGCAACCTCCTCCGCCGCCGTTTCCCTGGCGACCTCTCTCACAGCATTGTCCATATCAGCCCGGATAGTAGGCGAATCAGGCCTCACTGAAGAGGCTGAGGACCCGCGGCCCGGAACCGATTGCCAGCCATCCCTGGTGACTCGGCGCCGACGCGGAGTGGAAGCATCCTCGTCAGTGGCTGTGATGCCCAACACAGTACAGGTGTCCTGGAGAGAGCGCAGCTGATGTAATATGCCGTTCCAGCGGAAGATGATACGAAAGGGATGGCCCCAAGAGTATTGAGTGTCATGCTCCCGCAAAAAATCTGTCACAATTTTAAAGGACTTACGTTTCTGCAGGGTGACCACCGAGAGATCTTGAAAGAGGGCCACCCTATGACCTCTGAACTCCAGGGAGGGCTTGGCACGAGCGGCCCGCAGGATCCTTTCCTTCAGGGGGTAGTCCGGCAGGTAGGCCAGAAGGTCGGGGGGAGGTGCCGGGGCTCTGCGTCGTGGGCCCAAACTGTGTGCCCTATCCACCCTAAGCGAAAAATCAGTCAGCTCACCCAGAATGTCCCTGAACAGATCCCGCAGGTAGTCCGTCGCATCCTTCCCTTTTTCTCCGAGAGGAACACCCCGGACCCGGATGTTGTTCCTCCGGGAGCGGTTCTCGAGGTCCTCCACATGAGATTGGAGATCGATTTGTTGATCTCGAAGCCTGATCACTTCCTGCTGGAGCTGCGTGAGTTCCTCATCTCTGGCGTGGCCCGCTTCTTCCACAGATGAGACCCTCTCTCCTAGGCCGTCGACCTCTCGCCGGACCTCTCTCACCTCCCCCGCCACTTCCTGCTTAAGCGTCTGGAAGTCCTCTCGCAAGGAGCTAAAAAGCAACTCAAGGAATGACCTGGTAACTGGCGGCTCCCCTCCGCTCGCCCCCTGCGAGCTGTAGGACTGACCTGGGGAGTGCTGTCCGCGGTCTTGCCTAACATTGCCCCTGTTCAGCATTTCTGGTAGAGTGCGATTACCTTTCCTGTTCCCCTTATTGCCGGCCATTTTGGCGATGGATGAAAATATCTAATCCTCACCAGCAGCAGCAGTGAGTACTACAGCACCTGGCCACCAGCTGATCGAACGCTCCGGATAGTAAGGCCTTCCGCCCGTTCACTCAGTCGGTAGCCAATCGCACAAGACCTCCAGGGACTCAGCTGCCTTCGGTAGTCCTAGCACCCGATCAACCCTGGTAGGCTTAAAGTCCTAGAGTGAGGCGCCACTCCTCCATGCACCCCCCGCCAGCACGTACTCCTTTCACTGCGAGTGTCTCACCAAAGCAGCCACAACAGTATGGGTCAGCCCGGGGAGGAGAGGAGCAAGCCCCCATGTCCCACAATCCAACAAGTCCCAAGGGTAGGCTGGGTCCACCACAAAATCACCAGCAGGCCAGACGTAGAACCACCACCGTTCAGGCCTACAGGCGCTCCGCCACTTCCATGCTCCGCCAAGGGAAACCAAAAGGGGGTGGCCCCACACCCCCCGCCATGCGTCGACGGGAAACAGTAGTGCAGGGTTCCCTTACCGGGGCAGCCGCGACGCACCAAGGCCTGCTCGCGGAAGCTCCCATGCTCCTCACCACTGTCCAGGCGCTGTCCCCTCCCACCCCGACAGCACCAGGCCGGGGGAATGGGGTCTCCGCTTCTCCAGGGGTCTGTGAGTCGCTGGCGCCCCCAACCACCTCGGTGCTCCTCGGCACCCGCTCTCCCCCACCTCGTATTCATCTGGGCTCAGACCCCTGCCAATTCCGTCTCCGTGCCGGGCTGATTGAGACTCCGACACCAGGCACAAAATGGCGTCTCCAGTCCGCAGCCTGCCACTCCGCAGGCAGCTCCCGGCCGGATCCCGCTCTGGACACAGGAAGGGAGCCAGCAAGTCCCCAGGAGCAGCCGCTGCAGTAGCGTCCGAGACCTCACCTGGCCTGAGTCCCGCCACCAAGGATACGCAACCCCTCATGCGGTGTCGGCGGGTGGGCAATCCTGAACTGCGGTCCCAGCCGGCAGGCCCCTGGGTCTCCCGGCACTGCTCCAGCCCCACCCGCGGCCACGACTCCGACCGCACTTCGTGTCCGGGGCCCGACACTGTGCCGCCTCAGCGCCGTGCTACATCCAGCGGCTCCACACCGCGGCCGCAGACGGGTCTGCGCAAAACCCGGCTCCTCTCCGATCTGCAATGGCGGCCTTCTTCGTGCGGTGCCGCAGGCTCGAGTCAGCCCACAGGGCGGGCCCAGCTGCACTTCCGGCCAGCCGCAGGTCTCTCAGATCGCGGGTCAGCTTCACCGTCCTCAAACGGCGCCTTCTCGTGCGCAGATTTTTGCCGCAGTAAGATCCGCCAATTCCCCACTGTACCCGCCGTCGCCAGCAAGCAACGGTGGGGGGAGATCAGCGTTGCATAAGGTACTTAGGGGCCCGGGCCGGAGGAGATCGCCAAGGCCGCTTCCTTCTACGCCGCCATCTTGGCCACGCCCCCCTAGTCGGACTTTTAAAAGCCCACACACTATGTGTCTCACCAGAGCAGTTCATGCGCTGGCTCAGGGGAGACCTAAAAAGGAGCTGAATTTCTCAAAATATGAGCAAGAGACAGAGCACCCCATTGGCATGCCCATGTCCATGTAGAACTTCCCTTCCAGCTGAAAACCTAGTAGATGGAAAAGTTGTGGATGAACAGATAACAAGCTAAATGCAGACTCAGGGCCAAGCGACTGCAGCATAGCAATTTCCTGGTCCAATGATGCGTATCTCATGGAGCACAGGGCTCCATCAATGGCCTCCTTCAAGGACTAGCCCCTGGGAGCAGACAGGTTAGGGATGAGGCGGAAATCCCCTGGTTCCTTTTTGGGTACTACCCCCAGTGGTGAGCATACAAAACTAGCCACAGGTATTTAGTCAAAAGGACCTGGTAGTCTTCCCAAATGCAGTTCTTTCAGTACTTTTACTCTTGCCACAGATATGGTATCCCTCACTGACTACCGATTGCAGCAGTAAGAAACCCCAGAGTAACCAGGAGCCGGAATCCGGAAACCGTCCCTAAAACCTTCCAACAAAATCTGGGCTGTGTTTGGGCAGGAGTACTTATTTAACCAAGGTATCAAGGCCATTGTGTCAATAGGCGAGTGTACCTTACCAAATAAATTAACTATGTTCTTGTTTCTTGACTCCCTTGTCTTTTGATTTCTTAAAGCATTTAGACTCTGGGTGGGAGGAGAGGCCACAGAAAGAGCAGGCATGCTTGAATCTACAGGAACCACTGGTCCTGGTGCATGTCTTTCTGTTAAAATCCAACAAGCTCCCTTCTTGCTGCCATTCCCCACTTTGAGGTGCGCCTGACCGAAAGGACTGCCCTTTTGGTGCTTCCTTGCTGTGGTAATTCATGTGTCTTAACCACAAAATCATATCCATCTGATCCCATGTGAGTGCCGGATGAGATGCCTTTACCCTTCTAAATGCTTTTTCATATTCCTTCCAGCACATTGGTGTGCTACCAGAACAGCATGTAATCTTGTTCTGGTAGCACACCAATTCTGTACCCTGCCCTAGAAATGTCTATATCATTACTGCATGGAAGTTTCCAAATGCCTTTATCCAATTAATCAGTGTTTCCTCAACCTTTTTCTTTTTAGTAGGCCAATTGGCCCAGTCCCTTGGGTGAGCCCATTCCCTTCCAGTGGAAGGATGGAAGAGAAAAAGGGAAATAGCTGGATGTATGGGTAGAAGGGTAGCTGGATGGGTAAAAGGGTGGATGGATGAGTGAAAGGATGGATGAGTGAAAAGGTGGATGATTGAGTGAGTGGGTGGATGGATGAGTGACATGATGGATGGATTGATGAATTGATAAGTGCAAGGTTGGATGGATGGATGGATGGATGAGTGACAGGGTGGATGTAAGGATGGACGAGTGAGTGAAAGGGAAGGTAGAGGGACAAAATGATGAATAGATGAGTGAAGGAGTGAAAGGATAAATGGATGAGAGAAAGGATGGATGAGTGATAGGGTCAATAGATGGATTCATGAGCGGATGAGTAGATGGATGGATGGGTGGGTGGATGGATGGAAGGAAGGATTGCTAAGTGAAAGAGTCGATGGAGAGAGAACGGGAGGATGATGGATGCCTGAAAGGGTGGATGGGTGGAAGGATGAGGGCCTGGGTGGATGGAGGAGTAAGTGAAAGGATGTCTAGATGGGTGAGAGGGTAAATGGCTGGATGGATGAGTGAATTGATGGATGGGTAGAAGAGTGGATGGATGAGTGTACAGATGGATAGGGTGAAAGGGCGGATGGATGGATGAGTGAAAGGATTGATGAAGGGATGGATGAGTGAAATGATAGATGGAAGGATACATGATGGATAGGTTTGCAAATGGCTGAATATGTCTAGATATGGCTGAGCTTACTCTTCTACAATTGCGCGACCTCTGATGTGTCTGTAAGACTTATCCAATTGTCCTGAAGTTTTGTCCTGAATTTTGACTGCCTGTCCTGAATTTACAACACTGCTACAGGGGTTGTTCAATGTCTATAGGGTTGAATATAGTGACAGGATGCAAACTGTCCTGTGTATCTGCATGACGTTGGTGACCTCCCCGTTGTCTATTCTATTTCACATCACTACACCTATGAGCAATGTGATGTCTTCACCACTGAAAAACTGTGTTAAAAATATCTATTTGTAGAATAAATATACAAAGTCATTGTGATGAGGAGAATTTATTGCATGATAACTTTATGAAGATGTATGAATGGGACCAATCAGACATAACTATGCGTTAACATCCACCACTAACAGTTCAACTAGAGGCCCTATAAAACGACCACTGCGGATCTAAACATTACAAATAACTCCTTTGGTTCAGTGAAATGACTCATTTGCCTACAATTGGATACCCATTGCTATTCATCGAGTACCTTTTGGATTTACAGGCACTTGCTACAGGCTGAAGGGAGCAAGCACCATAACGTTTGTTACATTTACCAGGTGAGGATTTTCCCTCTAGTTTAAGGATGATTGATGATTGAAGCATCTCATGTGGTCCTGTGGCATACGTTAACACACAGGATACTTATTTGAGAAGCTACTCCCGTCCAGATTAAGCTGCGAGTCTTCCCTGGGGAAGCACCTGTTCTTCTCAGCTTATTTTTGCGGTTGAACAATTGTCTCACATTATCAGTGTCTAAATGCATTTTTAAAATGCAAACATGTAGGTGTAGTGTTTTTGTTTTTTAATATATTTGTAATTATGAAAGTATGCCTTTATAAGCTGTATGGATCTGGTACGACTGAAATATAAAAAGTTGCACTTCATATCTGTACTACTCCTAAAAAGTATTCGAATTTAGTGCTTTAACAGAAGTGGTTTTCGAACATGGCTCTTCAAAAAGTAAATGCGAGTGATTCCCAGGAAGAAAGCATCTGTTGTTGTGAGACACAGTCTACAAATGACATATTTTCAATGTATGGCCGGAGGTAGCCAAACATTTAGGCTCTTCATACAAGAAACCCAGAAAAAGTCATGTACACTTTGAAACCGGTTCTCATTCTTGGACTTTAATAATAAACGAATGCTGCTTAATTTGTAGTAATACTTGTTGCGTATCTTCCCCTCTAGTTATGGATCCCTTTGGTCAGCAGATATCCAATGTCTAAGCCTGGCATGGTCAGACATTAGTTCTTCTGCTGATCAGATTCTCCTGTGAATATTGGTCTCACTTACCAGAGCATGAACTCCTAAAAGTAATTCGTTTAACGTGAACTTTTACCTCAAAGTGCCCAGAGCAGCCCAACCTCATCTTTGATGGCTGTAAACATCTTCAGACTGACACCGATAGCAGGACTTCCATGATGTTTTGTGGACGAGAAGACACATTTTGTATTATTCGCTAGTACAACCACTTTTGCATCCACTCCATGTCTGCTCTAACTATGCAAAAGGTCCCCAAAATCCATTCTTCCAATCATTTTTCAAATAATTCCTCTTTTTGGCTTCCTTAGGTAGGCTTCTGGAAGGGTGCTGGCAACTCAACCAATGACCGTCTACGCCAGGGGTCTCCAACCAGTTGCTTGTGAGCTACTGTAGCTCTTGAGCTAAAGCTGAGTAGCTCACCTGTGTACAGCCCAGCTTATTAAATTAAAAAGATTTTGTTTGGTTGAATTAATATACATATAAAGAAATTGAAATTATACTGCACTAATAATATTAGTAGCTGTTAATGTGTTTTATTGAACATAAGTAGATCTCAATACAGAAATGGTTGGAGACCCCTGGTCTACGCCTTCAGATCTGAATACACCAAAATAAGTACAGAAGAGCCCCCTGTCTATTTCTTGACTTGACCCAGCAAAAAGAGCCATGAGCAGCACAATATTAGTAAAATAATGCTTCAGTTGAATGATTTCAGCAACAAGCTTTGGCACTTTGAGCGCTGCCACGTCGGGTTCACCCCTTATTCCAGGAAGCCTAGAAGCATGTTGCCGATGGACTTCCCTGTAAGAGTGCCAAGTACGTGCAGGAACAGTGCTCGTGTGTTTGTAATGCCAGCAACAGCAATATGTAGACAATGGCAATTTGATGTGATTAATTTATTTGCATAATAGCGTGATTCACAGTCTGTTATGCTCTGAGATATTATCCTATACAACTGTTTGAGCTTATCAAATTCACTCTCCATTAAAATCGGAACCCAAATCTCAATGCATCTGATTTTCATACACATTTGAAGTTCTCTTTTGTTTCTGCCAAATTAAACTAGATTTCGCACACCTACTGATAGGAAAGTGGAGGAAGTGAGTCTGAGGCACATGCACCATAGCATAAGTGGAGGTTTCTTCCACTCTGCGCAGAAGTATTCCCCTCTTGCTTTGTTTTAATTCTGCTTCTGTCTATAGTGGAGCACGCACAAAAAAAGATCCACCCCATCTTTTCATTCGAACTCCTTGAACCCTTTTCCCCATTTTCTGGAGCTACTATGCATATAGTTTCCTTCATTATTCGCGAGTGCCAACAAATTCAGACTTGCGGAAATCTGTTCTAGAGAATCTATTCAACGAATCTATTTACTCCATTTTTTTCACATGAATGGAATTTTCAGGATTCTGAATCATTCCACATGATTGCCCTTCAGCTGGGATTCCAACGCGTGGAATGCATCTTCATGACTGCCCTTCGTGTCACCAAGAAAAAATTCCCATCGCAGCAAGCTCTCGTACGTTGTAGATTCCCACCTGCAGATAAGCAATTGCCACACCAATGCAGGCGGCCAATGAGGCAATGAATACTCATCCCAGAAATCTATCAGAAGAGAGAAACTCTAG
The DNA here is from genome assembly GCF_964263255.1 of Lissotriton vulgaris. NCBI lineage: Eukaryota > Metazoa > Chordata > Amphibia > Caudata > Salamandridae > Lissotriton > Lissotriton vulgaris. Next base: position 478,325,536 of record NC_141689.1, read on the forward strand.
TCCAGCTTGACCATCTGAAATGTAAACCTTTGTGACAGTACACACACACACGAGTGACACCTGGAAATATAATCAGGAGCTACCCTCGGCTTACCGAACATCATCTTGTGGCCTTACTTACAAGGACGCTGTTACTGTTGTTGTTTACAGAACATGGAAAAAAATGCTGCCCTTTGCCTCCTGGTTAGAAACCAGTCAAAAGGCAATCCTGAAGTTCTTCCAGACACCCTGTTGCTGATCTTCGGTGTATGGAAGTGTCCAGCAAGCCCAAGAGATCTGAGGTGATTAAAAGTCCCTTCAAGTCTTCTGTGCTCCTCAGCAGACACAAAAGTGGTACTGTCTGATGAAACTAGACACACACGAGCAGGCAAGCACAGTAGTGACTCTGACTGGCAGGCTCACCCCCTCTCTGCATCAACTCTTTCGTCTTTTTTTAACCTACTGGTCTGCCAGAAGTCTCGCACCCAGTTGGCTTCGGTGGGCGCTGAAATGACAGAAACTTGCATAATATCAAGTAAGCCCCATTTTCCTATGGGCGTGCACGCTGTTGTGTGTCTCACTACGGCCAATGCTCTTCACTTCCACGGTTGCTCTCAATGGATGAGGTGGCACGCACTTGGACTCTCGAGGGTCCCAGGTCATGAGACATCCATGGGAACATATAACCATCTCAACCAAAGGCTAATCTATCTTCCTCGCAATGGTAACTTGCTCTCCTGAATTCAGAGACCATGTACCTTTCTTTGCAGATTAGTGATACTCTATTGTTGATTACCACTTTGGTTTCTTTGCTTAAACTTCGATATTTTGCAATCAGTTGAATCCTGAGCTGTAAGGGTTTTCAAACCCAATACATAAAAGGTCAATTTCGGCAGAAGGATGCAAGTTCTCCATCTCACAGTTTGTGACTATAATCAGTTGATGATTGCAAGCAATACATGGGCAAACACTGCTTAAGTTATTTTGATACCCCCCCAGTTAACTGAATTGCTTCTATTCTGTGTTTTCAGTACAGTTTGATTGCTCGCAGTCATGTGAAGATGGCAAACAATGTGTAGCATTTGTAGGCACAGGCCACAGTTTTTATAACTGTTTTAAAAGAAATTCTACTCATTCGCCTCTGACCCTAGCTAACTGGTGATGCACAGGTCGCCACTGTTACTCACTTTGGAGAGGTAGGATTTATTTTGGGGTACTGCCCCAACACTGTTGCCCGCCTACCAGTGTCTCACCAGCTTCCTACCTGTTGCTAACCTTGCATTGTTAAGGAGAGGGTGGTCATGCTCTCCCCTGATTCCAAGGGACAAAAGATTGTAGCTGGCAAACCACCTTATATCGGCAGAGTCCGGCACAATCTGAGAGCTTCCCATGAGGCTTAATCACAGGACAAAAAAAGTTTACAAAAACGTGGTACAAAAATATGATCGTAATGGCTATCTAGGCTGGAGTCGAATTTACTAAGCATGGGCGAATTTTGCGAATTCACAATCCGCAAATTTGCAGATTTACGAATTCGCAAAATTTGCGAATTCGCGCGAATTAGCGGATTTTTTTTATTTTTGCGAGTTTGCGGGTGTTCGCAGGGCACTTTGCGTGTTCGTGGGTGTTCGCGAGGCGCTTTGCGTTTTCGCGGGTTGGTTTTTTTGCTGGTTAATCACTGCCACCCTCTCGTTTTTTATGCCCATCTGCCCTCTGTACCACTCGTTTCTGTGCTCTTCTGCCCTCTGCCCCACTCATTTTTGTCCCCTTCTGCCCTCTGTCCCACTTTTGTGCCCTTCTGCCCTCAGTCCCACTTAGAATGGCGCCGGCAAGCTGCCAGCGCCATTCTAAAATAGCTGCAAATAGCTTCAACAGGAAGCACTAATAGATAAAGTAAAGCAGGTGCTGGAGTTGAAGGTCAAATTAAGTTACACAATCATTAATCACCCCAAGTTTGGGGTGATTAATGATTGTGTAACTGAATTTGAGCAGCACCTTCTTTACTTTATCTATTAGAGCTTCCTGTTGAAGCTGACTTTTGTAACTATTTTAGAATGGCTCTGGCAGCTTGCCAGCGCCATTCTAAAAGAGTTACAAAAGTCAGCTTGAACTTTTGACCCAATCTCACAGATTGCAAATTTACCGAAAATCTGCAAAATCCGCGAGCGGAACGGATTTTCCGCCCATGCTTACAATTTACTAGGCGATCCCAGGTGGCTCTCTTCTTGCTATTTTTTCGTCTGACCAGATCAATCTTAGATGTTTTATACAAGAGGAAAGCCACTCCGAATATGTAGGGGGCAGAGCCTCGGTCCATCTCTTACATATTTCTCGTCTGGCCAGCAATGTAGCGAAAAACAGAAAACCTCTATTAGGGCCAGTAATTTCATCTTGGATACCAAAAATTATGTGTAATACGTAATGGGTATCCTAGGATAGACTTTATGGTAGACCCCACTTTTTCCCAGTATTCCGAAATGGCAGGACAAGACCAAAAGATGTGTGTGTCCAGGGCTCTTTCCATGTTACAATTTTTACATTTAGCAGGTGGGCCGTTGGACATCTTGGAGAGTCTCACCGAGGATAAATAGGCCCTATGTGAGGTGAAGTAGTGATTTCTTCTCAGCTACTCTGGCTTCACCGTTGAAAACAGAGTACCATAGGAAGTCTGCCATAACTCAGCCCAATCCACCTCCGGAATGGGTTCCTCCCATAACCCTCCCGCTAATCTAAAGTCTCCATCAATGGCCTCCTCGATTGCCAAATAGAAAAATGATACCTCCTTCTTTCCTGCTAACTTTTTTACAAGATGTTCTTCTAGAGCATTTCCCTGCCCAATCTGTGTTTTTTGGTTCTGGGACCAGCTCTTTAACTGTAGGTATGTAAATCTGGACATGCCCTCTTCCAGTTTCTCATTAAGTGTTGCCCAAGAAAGGAGAGAGCCATCTTCAGTTACATCTCCCCATGTTAATGACCCTGCTGTTTTTAGAGGTTTGGCCAGCATATCTTTTAGGCAACTTGGTGCCCCCGGGCTGTCCCACAAAGGAGCTAATCTTGAATAATATTCTAAACCCGTTAATGCTTTAACTCTGGCCCATATTTGGGCAGCACCCCATAAACCCTTCAGCCTTACTTTCTTAAAAAAATGTTGTCCCCATATTTAAAAAGGAAACCTTCATGTGGAAGCCCCGCCTGATCTAACATAGCTTTAAACATCTTCCCTCTGGCTGACAAATCTGGAGATTTCAGCAACATTCTCAAATGAGTTAATTGAAAAACCCATGCATAATATTGAACATCTGGAAGTGTTTAAAGTTATAAACTGTTTTTTTGTTGCATTAATATTTTAATAAGCATTGTGTTTTGTGTGTTTTTAAATTACTTGGCCATTTTTTTAATAGTGTAAATGGCCAAGTAATTTAAAACACACAAAACACAATGCTTAATAAAATATTATTGCAACAAAAACAGTTTATACTATAAACATTCATGATTTAAAATATTATTTAAGTCTTATGTACTCGGAATACAGACTGGACATTCACATTTTAATTGTAATGGTGATAGTTATGATGTACTTTACCTCAACTCACCTCACATCACCTCACATCACCTCCACTAAGAAAAAGATTGACTGCTCAGCCAGAGAATCAGTAAGAATTTGATAGCTAATGTTCCATCAAAGACGGAGTACTTCAGAGTCCTAGTTAGTGTGGAAAGATAGCACTGGCACTGTTAATTGTACCTAGTTTTACTTAGGCCCCAGCAATATTTACATTATGCTAGCGTAGTTGGGTAATACGCTGTGCGTTAAAATTGTATAGTGCACAAGAATGATGCGTACACCTGAACGTGAACTACTGTTGCTTACGCTACTTGAGTAGTTGTATATTTTATTGTTTATAGGAAAATCTGTGTTTAGATCAAAAAAAACATTGTACCTACGACTGAGCTGACCAGTGAGAGAGCCTAAGAGTATGGTAAATCAAGAAGTGGATTTTCTACATTTATACTTGCAGATAACATGATTGGTACCTTGTCTGGCAGTAACCCACTTCCAATTAGTGTGTCTGCATTCACACATTTCAAAATTCAGCTAGTCAAACTAGAACAGTGGGATTTCTAGGAGTAGCACTGTGTATGTTCTGTCCTTGAACACTCCTGTTTTTTGTTTTATTCGGAACTCCTGATTTTTGGATGCCTGCTCTCAGCAAGCCTCCATAATGGTGACTCGCCAATATAAGCTTTTAAAATAAAGTTTGCTACCGCACTATAGGGGTAAAAGACCATAGACTTTTAACTCAAGAATGCATACGTGATAATGCAGAGCAAGGAAGACTGTAGTCTGTCTCCGTTTGCATAATTTTCCAGGTAATCTTTTTGCATATGGAACTCAAAATTAATTTTTATGGTTCATGTAGACCTTCTAATTTCATTGGGCAACCAAAAAGAAATGTCCCCGTGCTTTCGGACTGTAGCGTGCGCCTTAAGCGTTTTAACAATATTTATGCTTTGAGTGAATGCTGCCTAAAATTTAATTTTGTATTTGCTCAATTTAGAAAAGTCATTTTTGTGACATTTTTCCATAGTTATGCCTGGTTCCCAAGTCATATACAATATTTGTCTCGACCTATCAATTGGGGCATCCTTTATGCATTTTGACTTTTGTAATTTTTCCATGAGCTAGCTTAAATGAAATTCGGGTTTTGAGCTAACCTGCTGGGCCAATTTAATTACTCTGGTGGCCAGCTGGCAGTTCAAAGGATTAGAGTTCTCCCTCAATAGGACGAGGGCGGGAATAAATCTTCATAATGCAATTAGCTGTCGGTCTTTGACAAACATGGACATGCCTTTCAACCCAGGAGATATTTCTGTACGTTTCAGCCATTCCTAGAACTAGGACATTCGACCCAGTGACTCTGGAGTGCAAGGAAGGTTGTTGTTGTATCGTCTGTGGTTGCTAGACAATCTAGTTATGGTTGTTCTGGAATGAAATGTTAACTGTTTTTGTATTGGCTCTTACAATGTCAAAGCCACTAAGAATGACTTAACAGTGAAAGTTTGGAAATGCATTTTTTTGGTGCCATCCTGATATGTTTTCTTATTATTGATATGTTTACTAAAGATGAGAGGTTATGTTTCGCTATCAAAATGTATGGCTAGACACTTGACAAGGCCAGTAGGCCTGACTTCTCATTAATGCACTACATGTGATCCCTCCATCTCGTTACCTTGGGAGTAACGTTCTAAAATGGATGCTTGATTCCCAGTTCGAGGGTCTGCTGTGAAGGGGCCCCAAGACAGAAGAAGTGAAAGACCCCACTTGTTGCAATTAGGGTTAGTACTGTCTGACTCCCCTAAGACCATCTCACCTGGATTTTTCAGGGACACTCCTATAATGAATTGGGGTGGCAACTGCCAAGGCTCAGCTGACTAGATCCAGCCTCCACAGGGTTGCTGTGGAGGGAAACCTTGATTGTTGTCTCCAGGTGGCCTTGGCATCAAAGAAAGCCAAAGGTCAAATAATTAGGGAAGTAGGGTAACCATTTTAGCCACTCTGCCATTCTTACAATAAAACTGGCCTTGATCTACTAAGTGTAAGCCAAATGTTCAGTGCATTGGCTGTAACCGAGAAGCATTTACCTACTTACACTTTCAGATCTTTCACAATCAGTGTTGTGAACATTATGAAAATGTGTGCAGATTACAAAAAATAAAACTGATACCCGTCTGCCCCTGGTCACTGAACTTAATTTCCTCAGGAAGTCCAGTGTGCATTCCACATGGTGAGGCTTCTGCACTCCCAAAACTCATAAATCCTGCTATCAGCTCAAAAAAACCAACGCTCCTCGGTTTGTTAAGACCCTATTATATATTTTTATGGAAAAGTAGTGTTTGGACACTAATCTACACCTGCGTCTCCAGTTTCTTAGTCCTAATCCCACAGCCCTATGTACTGCAGCCAGACCTCACTTTTAATGGTGGACATTTGTATTGCGTTCTAAGTTCCTAACGTGGAACATAACAAGACCGTTCTAATTAAAATGGTACAGGGTGCAAGCACACTACTCAATGAAACATCAAAGGCAGTGTCTTAATCACTTGTTGCCCTCAATCGACGTGCAATTCAAACTTTCGGAATCCTACAAAGTATACAGCCAATAAAGTGTGAGAAACAGCATTCCTCTTCTATGTTTACCCCAGAGTTGAATTCATATATGTGCTGTAGTTTTGCATGGGAAACTTTTGATATTCTTCTATCGATTGCATGGTCTTTTGAAAGTCTCAGTACATGCATGGTCATTGGTAAATCCAAGAATAATCATTCATTCCTTTTTAGGTTTCGCCTGGCGTCCGCTGCGCAGCAGCATTCGCGCAGGCGAAAACGTTTGAGAAGAGTATGGTGCCTTTGTCACGCCTCTCACTTCCATTGGAAGTGAGATCTGTCCATCATGGTCCGATGCGATTCGTGGGCGTTCCAGCGAGGTTTTTCTCATCCTGCCCCTTTTCTCACGTCATGCGGTTGTGGGCGTGTGTTTTTTTTTTTCCTCCCATGCTGTTTTCGTCTTTTTTGGACGTGCATTTAGCTGGAGTGGTCGGCGAGATTTACGTTGCCAGGAAGTTGTTGTTATTTTCGATCAGGTAAGCAGCATTTTCTTTATAATTTGGCTCCGTGTTGTGAATGTTTGTGTTTGCACAGTATGCTTGTAACAGATATTTTTTTTATTTGAAATTTATTTTGGCTCGTCTTTTACTCGTCTCGTGTATCCCGTCTTATGTCGTCTACCCTTTGTGTGTCTCTTTGCTGTGTTTGTGCGTGTATCCTGTCTCGTCCATCCTGTCTCATGTTTTCTGTTTGTTTGTTTTACGTTTTTAGGTTTCGCCTCCGTGTGCCTGTTAACCCGCCCCCCCTCCCGCTGTCCGTGAGCCCGTTCACCCGCCCCCCTCCCGCTGTCCGTGGGCCCGTCCTACCCCAATGAAAAGGTAGCAAATGCGTCCACTTCGCATTGAAGCGGGAAGCAGGGAAGAAAGGGAGTTGTTTGACTTGGTGTCTGTTGTGGCAGCTGCTGGCTACCATCAGCCCCGTAGAGCTGCAGTTGCAAGCGTGAGACCCGTTGACGAAGGGGCACTGGGCCTCTCTTCCGGTGGTCCTCGCTTGGTACAGTGATGGTGCTCACAAGACGCTCAGACGCAATAGCATCTTTCTGCCTGGCTGGTCTCCCTCCCTCGCCGTGGTAATGATGTGTTTTGGTTTATGTGCTGCAGTGTGTTTGTGCTCTATTAATAATAATAATACTGATGCTTGTAAAGCGCGAACAGCTACCTCACAAGGAGGTGTCCCGGCGCTAGTAGAGAGCTTTCAGCTTAAGACAAACTAGGTGAAATGCTTAGGTTTTTTGCATAAAAAGTCAGGTCTTTAGGAGTTTCTTAAAACTTGCTTCTGTCGAGGTGGATTGAATATCCAGAGGCAGGGCGTTCCAGAGTTTCGCCGTGCCGGCAGAGAAGGATCTGCCCCCAAGTCTGGCCTTCTTAACTCTTGGTATAGTTAGCTGAAGCAGGGAGTTTGAGCGTAAATGTCTTTCCAGATGGTAGCGAGGGAGTCTAAGTTTTAAATAGTTAGGGCATATGCCTTTTATTGCTCTAAACGCCAGAGTAAGAGCTTTGAATTTAATTCTGCTCGCCACTGGGAGCCAGTGCAGTTCGCGCAGGTGCGGAGAGACATGATGTTTAAAAGGAATCGATTTTATGAGTCTTGCAGCCGCATTCTGCACGGTCTGCAGGCGCTGGACCATATATTTGGGCAGACCAAGGTAGAGGCCGTTCGAGTAGTCTAGTCTAGAGGTAACTGTAGCGTGGACTACCGTTTTACGGCACTCAGCCGGTAGGAGAGACAGAAATTTGCGAAGGTTCCTGAGTTTGTGAAGGCAACATGTGGAGACCTGCTGAACATGCGAGGAGAAAGAGAGGTTAACATCCCATCTTACTCCCAGGTTCTTCGCATTGGTTCCAGGGACTGGGGCTGGTCCCATTTCGAAGGGCCACCATAGGTCTGGAGAAGGACACGTATTTTTTCCAAAGAATAATACTTCCGTTTTGGATGCGTTCAACTTAAGTTTGTTAGTATTCATCCAGTTGGCTATATCTTGAAGGCAGCCCTTAATTTTGCTAAAAGCAATCTCAGATACTTCATGAAAGGGAAGACTAATTGAGTATCATCGGCATAAGAGATTGCCTTGACCCCCCATTTGGCGATCAAGGTAAAAAGTGGGGCTAATTAGACATTAAAAAGTAACGGGCTGAGCGCAGACCCTTGGGGGACACCACACCAGAGACGTTTTGGTTTGGAGGAAAAGGTGCCTAGTGCAACTTTCTGGGAGCGACCCGTTAAGTAGGATTGAAGCCAGTTCAGTGCTTTACCCTCAAGACCTGTGTCTCTTAGCCTCAGCATCAATCTTCCATGGTCCACTGAGTCAAATGCGGGCGATAGATCCAGGAGCGCCAGCATAGCTGATGCTCCTGCGTCTAAAGACCATCTAATCGACTCAGCAACCTCAATAAGGGCCGTCTCGGTGCTGAAACCGGTCCTGAAACCTGACTGTGTTTCATGTAGGATTCCGTTTTTCTCTATGAAACTGTTCAATTGACGCTGAATCAGCTTCTCGAGCATTTTTGCGGGGGCTGCTAGCAAGGAAATAGGGCGCAGGTTGGTAAGGTCGTCAGGAGCACCAATTGGCTTTTTTTTTTTTAAAGGGAGGAGGAGGGTGGCATGTTTCCAGCAGTCGGGGAACATGCCAGTTTCAATGGATGTGTTCCAAATATGAAGAAGAGGTTCAACAATAGCTGTCGACATCATTTTCCAGAGTTTTGGTGGACAGGGGTCTTCTGGGCCTCCAGATTTACATTTATTTAACTCACTCATGACCTCTTCACGGGAGATGTGATGGAATTGGGCCAAGGGAGGAGGGGGTGAAACTTTTATTTCTTAGTCCGCCATTACAGTGGGCGTGGGGTTTGAAAAGGTCTCATACACCTGGATAATTTTTTTGTCGAAAAAGTCCGAGATGTCTTCGCATAGTCTCTCTGAAGGGGTAATCTCAGTGTCAATGGCTCTTGGTTTAAAAAAGGATTGAACAATCTTAAAAACTTCTTTGCTAGATTGTTCAGCTTGTTGGATGGAGGTCACAAAGAATCATTTTTTGGCTTTTTTTATAGATTGATGTAAGCCTCGTAGGGCTTTTTTGTAGCATTTTTTTGCTGCTTCACAATAGTTTGTCCTCCAAAGGCGCTCCAGCTTTTTGCAATAGCTTTTTTTCTCCATCAACTCTGCGGAGAACCAGGGGGCAGTAGGGGATTCTCTGCGAGATGTGGCAGTTTTGGCAGGAGCGATGGATTCCACTGTGTTTCCTATCCAGCGGTTTAACAGCACTGCATCGGAGTTCACATCCGATGTCAGTGGGGGGGGGCAGCTGCAAGAGCAGGACATAAGGTGTTAGCAGACAATTTAGCCCAATTTCTACATATGTAGGAACGTTTGCCTGTTTTCTGGGAATAGGACGGAAGGGGGGTGGAGAAGGGAATTAAAAAATGATCCGTCCATACCAGGGGTAAGGGAGGAAGGGTAGTAGAGTCCAAAACGTTGGAGAAAATTAGGTCCAATATATGGCCGGCTCTGTGCGTGGGTTCTGAGATAATTTGCGTTAGGTTAGCGGCTTGTAGCGTTGAGATAAGTTGACTAGTCTGGAGGCCATCAGGCCTGTCGGCGTGGACATTGAAGTCACCGAGAACCATATAGTGAGGGTGGGCTAGAGAGCTTAGGATTATTAGATCTCAAAGTTCGCTGGTGCGTGTCGAGGGGCAGTCCGGGGGTCTATAGATGAGCAGGCCGGCTAGGGATAGTTGTGGGTTAATTTGTAGGCAGAAGTGTGCAATGTGATTTTGCTGTACTATACAGCAGTGATTTTGCCATGTTCTGTTTTGATGTGCGTGGTTATAATTTAATTATGCTGCATTCTGTATGTTATTGTGCTGTGTTCAGTTATTACTATTACTGCCATATTTCCAGCTGAAACAATATGTTACTTTAAAGTCCTTATGGTGAGTGATCCTTTACCACTGGTATGCGATTAGGCTTCTGGTGCTTTACTGTTGAGTCTGAGAAAGAGAAGTCGAGGAGACGAGTGACTGCAATAACCTTTACTAAGAAGTTATGTAGTGTGAGTAAAAGTAGGTTTATCGAGTTTAAATAGGAACCTTTTCCTAGTATTGTGGTAAACCCGAATTTCACTGGAGCGGTATGAATTTATAGGGAGTGCTCTTTCAGTTGATGCAACTCAGTGCACACAGTTAAACGGTACACAAACAATGCGAGTATAAATAGCAGTTTGTGAAATTTGCTTAAAAGGATTTGTACAGGGTGGGTGGTTGTAGGACGAGCTGTTTGTTGGAACCTGAGCCCACCGCACCCTTTGGCATCTCTTCCTCATAGCACTGGTGTGCCTGATTGGAGGGTTGCAGTGACCAAAGGATGTCTTTATCAAATATGAATTCATGTGTTTATACATCAAGAATATAATTTGAGGCTAAAAAGATGATAATAAATGGGATACAAGTGACTAGTATCCTTCCTAAAGGAGAATGATATCATTTGGAATGGGGTGCAGTCGACATTCACAAGGTGCAAGACACAGCTCTACAAGGCATAGCAAATTTGTTGAGGAATCCCGGATATGTTAAGTTTTGATTGTTAAAAAAAATGTGGTGTAGGTTTGAAAGAGAAGTGCGTAGTGTAGATTGAAGCGAGAATATTTGTTCGTTTATTATGGACAGACGGATAAGCTGAGTAAGAGTAACTTCTAACACCGTCTGTGTGCTGGTGGCTAACCTTTGCAAGCATTCTATGAAGGAACAAACTGCACATGACATTAAACATCAAATCACATCCGGACTGAAGCAGAGACTTGACAACACTCAAGTAAAATGGGTGATGGCTATAAAAGATATATGGTGCACGAAGATATGGAGAAAGGGTTTGAAATTATTACATTTACTGTATTTATATTTTTTACTAAACAGTCACATGTTAAGTTCAAGCAGGAATTCTATGAACATGTTGAAGTACCTCAAGCTAGGAGGATAGGAGGGCAGGTGTTTGGTTCATATAGGAAGATTTTGAAAGGTGGCATGTTTGATACCACGTTTCTGTTGCAACTATAGGAACCCAATAAAAATAGGTAGGAGTGGGACACATGCTTGGAAACCAGTTTTTATGTTTGCATGATGATGACCGTACAGTTATCTGAGCCAGCCAGTAAGGCCCCATAAGCAGGGTGTGTATGGCTGCAGTCGGCTGTGACTGGCATGGCTTGAAGGTGTCTGTGTGCCTCCCAGGGTGCAGCTGCTTGTGTGGGGTGGGGGTGCCTGCATATGCAGTAAAACGGGAGGTATCTCAGTAAGTTGGGCTGCAATAAAATGAGATGCAGGATATTGATAGCCACAACGATAAAGAAACAGATTAAAGCAAACAGGTGTTCCCTAGAGAAACTTTCCTTCTCTCTTCTAAACCGAAGTCAAATATAGGTTCATCTATCATGGGTCTCTATTTAGGGAGCATAGAAGGTGTCCAGATCAGGCTTCAGTAGAAGTCTTGGAAAAAAGAAATGACTGTTTAGCATTAAGCTTCATACCTGCAACAATATGGCAAGCAGGGAGGTATGTTCTGCTCGAAGTCTAAAGGTATTCTCATGCCTTCCAGCTGTGAGAACACCAATTTAAAAGTTACAGGAGATTCATGAACGTCCTGATCTCCGTTCACACCACCAGAAACCAACCAAATCATTACTCGAGTGACCTGCAACATCCCTCCAGTTTCATATCGCACCGATACTTGGACTGTAATTCTCACATTGAACATATCTCTGTCCTGGTACACGATGAACAGAGGTCTGTTTCGACCATTAATTCTCCATGTTCACTGCCAAGTTTTCCTCCAAGCTTCACTATCAGCAGTCTAAAACAAACAATAAGCCTTTTTCTAACTCATGACGATTATGATAATACACCTGCAAAGCAAAAGAGTATGCTGGCAAGGCGAAACTCATTTCAATTGAGGCCTGTAGTCAGGCTAAGTTTAGATAAACATTTAACATGCCCTTCGAATACATGGTTATACATACACACTTGTAACCTGAGAAATAAACGTAAACAGGAGTAAAAGAAATACATGTTCATATATGTCAAATGTTTACCTGTATAAATCTCTAATCACTTCAAAGATTACATCTTATTAATATGTTTAAATGCTTCAAACACGTTAATATAGTTAAGGCAAACATTGAATATAATGTCAAATGCGAGTATATAATTACATTTCTGTGATGTAGAAGGGTGGGGCCTAAATTGTGCTGCTTCACCTATGTTGTAAGCGGAGCCATACACCTAGCAGGGTGAACAACCTTTACAACGCAACTTTTTCTACGCAGTGCCTTTACAACGCGGTATTTACAACGCACACCATTACAACGCATTGCGCTGGGGTGGCGCTCTAGGATAGGGAATACGTTTAATTTACTATCCAACACCTTCCCTATAGTCCACGGGGACTGGTGTTGGAATAGTAAATTAAACTTTTCACTATCCAGCACCCCAAAGTGCTATGCGTTGTTGTAATGGTTTGCGATGTAAAAACCGCGTTGTAAAGGCATGCGTGGTAAAAGCATGCGTTGTAATGTCATACATCCACCTAGCAGACCACCAGGTGACCCGATTCAAGAAAAGCCCTAGCAGCCTATGAACCATTAGAAGATATATGTAGGTTAGTTCCCTACAGCAGCACATGTGCTACCATCTTTGCTTTCCAGTTTGCTGTTTGCATTCCAGAGACTTTGATTGAGCTCCGGAATACATCTAGGATGAATTGGTTTAACCCACTATGAAGAAAGTATGGAGGTGCCTGACTCCATAGTGAAACAACTAGAAAAAAAACGAGTGAAGTGCCTCATTTTAGGATTGATATCCCTGATATTAAAACAACCTTACCTATAGCAAGCCCAAACCCATGCAGTCTTCTGCACATTCAAAACATCTATACAGCATGTCTTAACAAGTCAAAAACGGCCTCCGATTGCAAACGTGGGCCACTTTTCAGCTATCTAATTCATTAAGGAGGACCGCTTTTATTTTGGTGCTTGGGTAAATTTTCACTCTAATCTCGACCTTGGCAAGGGCAAAGAAGAAATGCTCCAGTGGCAGGAAAGCACAATACAGAGAGTAAAGTCACCCAATGAAGACCAGTGAACTGAGACAGACAAAAAAGCCATCCAGTCATGAACAAGGGGAGGACCGGAAGCTCAGCCTGTGTATTATTATATGCAGTGCTGTGTGAGAGGTTGTCTGTAGCGAGCTCGCAAACAACCTCAAGCCACTTGATTACTTTCTCACTGTAATTCTTGAAATGTTGTTACAGAACAACCCATAGTATGCCTAGCGCAGTATTTAAAAATAAAAACGCTGTACTAATCCTGTGAAAACCCGCTTTTTTCTGGAATGCATGAACTATTTGTACAACATCAAGTGGAAAAAAATTGTTTATTTTTTCTCGCTACAGATGAGATAAAATACTCCATCAACGGCCTCATTTTGGTTTAAGCGAAGTAAACAGAGTAGAAATGCTCATTTCAGCAGTGCAGGTTACTTGAGCTAATCTGAAGAGCCCAGAGAAACACCTTGGCTGTGCTTTCCTTTTAATCTAAACATCTCGAACCTGGTGTTGCAGGACCTGCATGCAAGCGCTGTCGGTCAAATAATGTTGAACTGTGCCTTTCTTTCAGGCGAATATTTACTCCGGAGCTCGCTCACTCCCTGCCTTGGGGACAGGTCCTTTCAGGCGGCTCTTTGCTTCTCTCTAGGTAAATACATGGGCTGGCTTTAGTTTCGTACCTTTTTATTATAGCAGACTTTTTATTTAATATTTAAATTAATGGGCTGCACTGTCTTCCCGCATTAAGTGTGCTTCAACTTTTCTGAAAGTGTTTCACTATGTAAATGTAAATTGATACTTGTATAGCGCACTACTCACCCGCAAGGGTCTCAAGGCGCTTGTACGAATACCGCTGTGGAACCCATCCTGACTTTCCCTGTGAGGCGTCCACTCCTGGGCACCCCCAAGGTGGAGGCCAGGCATCCTTAGCGTTGTGGGGGCCGTTGTGGAGATTAAGCACGCTATTGCCCAGAGTTGCAGAGTGGGACTCCATGATTGGAATAGGCACCGAGGCGAGAATTATCAGGTCCGTGGAATTTTTGAGCCCAAGACCCGCCGAGGCGGGGAAATGAACCCTGGTCCCGGGCTAGACCTCTGCATCAGGGTCTGCCGCTCTAACCATTGAGCCACACTTCTCCACACTACTGCCTTTGCAGACACGGGAAATAGACTGGGATCAGCATGTGAACTGCCTTCGTTTTATAGCATAATGGAATATTTACTTGTAAGAATATCTTTTCAGAGCCACAGCAGGTTCACACCAATTTAAATAATTGCTACTTTGAAAATGTTCTTTCAAAAGCGCATTTGATCCCAAGGGTGTTTGCAAGAGGCAAAATTGCTGTGATGCAGTACCAAGGGACCAGGTGAGGAATCTGATTATCTGGCACTTAGGAGCTTATCCTGCCATGAGTCATATGGCTTACAAGAGATGCTGCCATCCTAACGCCACCGCTTTTAAGTGCCTTTGCAAGGCCTCTTGGCGCAAATTTTGACATAGACTTCAGGGCGCTAGATCTGATCTTTTTCAATGGGACCCAATATTCTGATATTTATTAATTTTGCTGGCATCTGTGGGCATTAAGCAGCTCACTGCAAATATATATATGGCCTTGGAATTTTAGTGCAGTGGTTTGGGTATTCCAGTATGAGTCTGAAGATAGGGAGTGAAAGAGTTCATGTTTTGAGGTGGAAAGAGAAAGCTTTAGCTCTCTGCCTGAGCTCTTGTAATCCGAAGCAAACAGTCTAGAGGTACTTACTCTCAGTCCTTTAGTTGATCTTCTGAACGAGTATTTGATGGGTTACCAGTTGCGTTAACCCGTCTGTGAAGTAACTTTATTGCTCAACACTGAGAGAGACATTGTTAACGCACACACTGTGTCATATTCAGTAGGAAAGCGCTTCTCATTGTGTTACACTGTTACAAATGGGTTCCACCTATTTAATGCTCAAGGATCTTTTGCTTTTGATCACCAGGGTTTGGACCTTTACTGTAAGTGAGTCTTGCTAGCTGAATCTCACACATGGCAATTTCATGGTAATGTGTTTACTATCAATGTCCGCATTTTACAATAAGACCACAGGATGAGCAGCAAGGATGAGGTTCACTGGGATGATTAGATGTGGACATGTGCACACACAGATGCAGGCTGCACATGACACTACTGTCGTGCACCGACTGGTAGCTAACACATGCAATATGCCTCTTGCAGCCTTAAACTGCAAATTCGACTTGTCAACATATCCCATTTTAACAGGCCTACATTTTTTCTTCAAAATATCAATGTCAACCTTATTGCTCGTAAAGGCTGAGTGCATTATTGTTCATAAAGACAGATTGCATCATATTTAAAAAGTAGGAAATGCAGAAATTAATGCTGAGCATGTCCTTACAGTGAAATATCCTCAAAAGCAATTTTTACTGTAGCAAGGCTAGCTGCTTCCACAGGGAAATGCTGGACTACGTTGTTAAATGTAAAAGCTGCTAAATTCGGAGTGGCAGCAGCTTGAGAATTAATTCAAGGACTTATTTCATAGTTATTTAAAATCCAATTTAATGTTGAAATCAAATTTTTTCTACTTATTAAGCAAAATAAACTTTTAAAAAGTTACCAATTTCTTGCCTATACCTTGTACAAATTCAACTGTCACCTGGCAGCTTGATGTCTGTCCTGCAATGAGATTTCTATTGTTCCCAGACAGAGGACCTGCATGTGGGCAGGTGCTGGCTTTCCCTTGAAACGGTGGCCTGGTGGCAGTGCCCGAGGATTAGATAAACTTCAAAGGGGTGTTTTCTGTCACAAGCAGTTGAGCCTGACACCCTGCTGCACCTCTTGCCTTATCGCTCTAGCCAACTTGGCTCCAAACCCAGATGGGGGAAACATCCCCAGAACCTGATTGAAGTGACAACAAGGAAGCTTTACCAATTATTATTGACAAACCTCTGGGAGGGGCATAGGAGCTATGCACAGGGGGAAGTAGGGTTCTGCTGTATTGGAATGTCCCAGAATGCTATGCAGGATAGTTTGGACTGGGGTGGAGGGATGATACAGCATCTGGGGGATTGGCCAGTGGTGCCTGGCATCTATAACTTTTCCCTGCACTTATAAACCCCTGCACAAGGTGTAGAAAAAGGGTAGGGCTGATGACCTTTTTCAGAGTTGCCCGGCGTTAACCGCCTCTATACCACTCTAGTTACCAAACAAAGAGGCAGGCGCTGGAGACTGGAAAGCAGGAAACAGAAGTTTTTATTCCGACGGAGCAGAACACATCAGATCAGACAACAAGGTATCATCTCGAGGTGCTCTAACAGCCTCTCTGAGGCCTGGCCTCTTATACCCTGGTTTATGGCATGTGACCACTCTTTATTACAATCAAGACATTGTGAAGTAAGGAAAAAGACATCCCCGTAATCCTCGTGTCAATCCCACCCCCACATGCATCCACAATAGAGGTCCTCAACCTGCTGATAAGAGGAGGGGGCTATCACGCAGCTGAGTGTTCCGCCGATTCTTAGGATGAGTGCGCCTGATCGTATCCCAGGGGGTGGGGAGGCCATGATCAATAGTGGGTCCTTTGAAGAGGAGTGACTCCATACAATAGGGGGCAGTAAACTGTACCTCCCGGCTTAGGCGATGGCCTCGGACCTGTGTGGACAATCGGACTCGGTGGAAGGGGTCATCAAAGGAGAGGTATTCATGCCGCGTGGACAATCAGGTGCAGAGGGAGAGTTTACCCACAGAGGGGTATTCATGAAAGGAAAGGAGGTGTTTGGTCAGGCGCGAGCGTGACTCCCAAGGACAGAGTCTTGCAGAAGAAGAAGGTTTATGACTTGCCCATGTGAGGGAGGGGGGGAGCCAGGGTGCGCGGAGGATCAGGGTGCGCGGAGGATGCTTGCAGGGACAGGGGAGCACGCTGGCGATCGATCGTGGACAGGGAGACCATGATACCTAAAATGGCTGTCGTGCATGTTGTACGTGGGTGACAAGCTGGCGCAGATGATGTTCAGCTCGCGCACTAAAATTCCACAGTCCTCCCTTTTAACATGTCTCGCCAACTTGTCAGTTCGGATTTATCCCCATAAGGCCACGTATTTCTACTTCATAGAGGGGACTCATGTGCTCATTTCTGAAGTCCAAAGTCTTTGGGCACATACAGTTAGTAGCGAGTGCACACAAGGATGGCAGGCATTGGATACTTAAGCAACACGCACATAGTATCACAATCGGTATTAATAAAAAGGAAAACAACCTCCAACCCCAGTCCTTCAAAGCGCCCCAAAACCAGCTCCCAAGCGACCATCCTTCTTGTTCTTGGTGAACCTCCGAGGAAAGTCTGTGGAGGTGTTCAATGGCTTTGTAGACTGAGGGCGAGTTATCTGGCACGTAGGTGCAACAGCTAGATCCAATGATGCGGCATGCTCCTCCTCGATCGGCTAGAACCACATCTAGAACAAGGCGGTTTTGAAGGGCCACAAGGCGGACCGCCTGAAGCTCAGCCGTGTTGTTAGCGAGGATGCCAGCCGTGATGTTGATCGTTGTTTCTACTGCCTGGGTCAGGTGTCGGATAGCGCGACTGTTCGCCATTGGGCCCCACAGAGGAACAAGTCCCTTTGCTGCATCCAGGAACTGTGCTCCAGTGGAGTTGGCTTGTTCAACGTCATTTGCGCGCCTCTGCCGGTGATGGTTAGCAGGGGCTACATATGTGGGAGGGAGAACGAAGGCGATGTAGCAGGTACCCTTCCAACCTTTCGGGAGCCAGGTGTAAGCCTTGGTGCCACAAACAAAGTACATATTCGGAGAAGCAACAAAGGAAGGGGGATCAACTGAGTCCAATGTTCTGGTGATGCGGCAAGAACTGTGACCCACCAGCTGCGTTCCCCGTCCTTCGAGGCACACAAGACCGGTGACATTGATAACGGACAGGGCCACAGTCAGAGTGGCGGCAGTCCGTTTCTGCAGATTAGAGAAGGTGGGTCTAGCTGGATTGTGGAGCACTTGCACTTCAACACGTTCTTTGGCTGGGATGTTCATAAGGAAGGTGGCACCCGAGGGCACAGGACACAGGGGAGCAGAGGTCCTTCCGGTTTTGTTCAGCCAGAACCCATAGTAGAAGTGGGATACTGTTTGAACGGAAGTGGCGTTGTCCTTGTGGCTCTCTTGCATGAGGATCAGCCAGGCGAGGCAGGAGCCGTGAACTGAGAAAGGAGAAGGGATGAAGGGGATAGAGTGTCCAGTGGCATGCGGGAGCAACCCGCAGATCCAGCAGTTGGTGGCATTTGCAGCAAGGTTGTGTTGGTGCAACAGTTGCACGAAGGAATTGTTCCAGAATTCCCTGCGCCTTTCTCGGAGCTGAGGCGACAGGGAGATCAGGTGATGCTCTTTCATGGGGGTCGGTTGTGCAGTGGGCAGCAATGCCTGATGAGCGGGGGTGCTTCCCTCCAGAATCCAGAATGAGGTCATGAGGAGGAGGCAGAAGAGGAAGACAATGAAGAGGGCGATTGTCTTTGATTTGTGCAAATTGTCAGTCTTTGGGTTCCTGTAGTGGGTATTTCCTGTTGCTTCCATCATCTTCTTATCTGGCGCTTCCATCTTCTTCTTATCTGGCGCTTCCATCATCTTCAAGGTGCTCGGTAGCGGGCAGAACCACAGACTTCGTTTACCTTCTCTCCCGGCAACCCTTGGTTGTGTTTAGGTCACCGTTCTGAGATTTAACTTAGTCCGTGGCCTACTTAGCCGAAGCTCCCTCCTTTCGACGCAGGAAATACCCTTCTCTGGATGGCACAGTGGGATCGGGGAATTTTGCAAGTTCAAGTGCCTCGGTATCGGGATAGCAGTCCAGTGCTGGCCGGTCTTTGTTCAGGAGCTCTTCTTGGGTGTTGACGTTTTCTGTCGTGGCCAGGGTCGGGGAGACCCTCCTGCAGTGGTGTGCGTGCAGCCAGTGCCGCTTCCCCTCCACTCGAAGCGCTGTCCGGGTGGTGATCAGCACTTGCCAGGGGCCCGTCCACCGGGGTTCCAGACTCTTGGCCCGTTGAAAGTTTCGGACTAGCACATAGTCCCCCGGTTGGATGTCGTGACCCGGACCCCTGGAAGCATCGGGGATGGCCTGCTGCACCTGTTGATGAATGACAGACAACGTTTTAGTTAACTTGCCCAAATAATCAGACAGTAGGACGTCCGGGACGCCATGAATGGAGGTCGGTTTGGGGGCAGCCCAGAGGTTTATCGGTCGCCCGAATACAACCTCGTAGGGGGTCAAATGGTGCTTGGTGGGAGTGGAGCGCATCAATAGTAATGCCAGTGGGAGGGCATCTGGCCACTTAAGTCCAGTGGTGGCCACTATTTTTGACAGTTTCAGCTTCAATGTCGCATTATGTCGCTCCACCAAACCGGCGGATTGGGGGTGGAAGACTGCATGAAATCTCTGCTTCACCCCCAACCCTTTCAAGATTAGTTGGATGTCCTCAGCTATGAAATGGGGGCCTTTGTCGATCCATAAAATTCGTCAAAGGCCATAGCGAGGGAAGAACTCTTTCAGTAGTACTTTGGCAGTAGTCATGGCAGTATTGTCACGGGTTGGATAGGCCTCTACCCATTTGCTGAAGGCACATACAATGACTAGTACATACTTCAAGCCTTGGCATCTCTCTAGCTGGATGTAATCCATCTGGAGGACCTCAAAGGGGTGATTGGGGATCCCAAACCCTCCCCGGGGCACCACAGTTCCTTTCCCGGGGTTGTGTTGCAAACCAATAAGGCACTGCTGGACCAGGCATTTGGCTGAGCCGGGGATTTTGTCGTTGTACCAGACTTTGGAAATGAGTTCGATCATGGGTGCAGATCCTATGTGTGCGGGGGAATGTGCCATAGTCCGTATCGGGATCAGGTATGAGTCAGGCAGCAGCCATCTGTTTGCATCTTTTGTCCGCCAGCAGCCCTCATCGTCCTTCAAACCCACCCGTGTCCACTCGGTCAGTTTGTGAGGGGTGCTGGCTGACTGGATGTCTCTAATCATTTCCCTAGCATCAGTCCATTTCTCTGCTTGTGACCTGGTCACATATATGCATGTCACCGTCTTATTCTCCGCTGTGGTTCGTGCAGTAATGTCGGCCAGTGCGTTCCCTTGTCCGACTAAGTCTGTCACCTTCTTGTGTGCCTGGCATTTGATTACTGCTAATCGTTTGGGGAGGAGAACTGCTTCAATCAAAGCAGAAACCAGATCTCCGTGAAGGATGGGTGTGCCCTGTGACGTCAGGAATCCCCTTTCCCTCCATAGGAGCCCAAAATGGTGAACCACCCCGAAGGCATACTGGCTGTCTGTGTATACGTTCGCGGTGGTTCCTGTTGCTATGATGCATGCTCGTGTGAGGGCTATCAGCTCTGCCGCCTGTGCAGATCGTTGTGTGATGCAGGCTGTCTCAACTACTGTTCGGGCTGTCGTTACTGCATAAGCAGCTGAAGTGGTGCCATCTGAGAGTTTGATGCATGAGCCGTCTACCCATAGCTCTCCATCAGGGTCTGTAAAAGCAGTGTCTCGGAGGTCAACTCTACTCCTGGTCTGTTCGTCCGTGAGGGTCACACAGTCGTGTATGGGAGGCACGTCGGGGTCATTTTCAGGCAGGGGCAACAGTGTGGCAGGATTCAAAGTCGTGCATCTCTTTAGTGTAATGTGGGGTGCAAGTAGCGTCAATTCGTACCCTGTCAGTCGTGCGCTAGTCAGGTGTTGAGTCTTGGTTTGGTTCAAAAGGGTGTCGACTGCATGGGGTACTAACACGGTGAGGGAGTTTGAAAGTACGATTCCCTCGCTCTGACGGATAGAGACAGCAGCGGCAGCTACTGCTCGAAGGCAGGCAGGCAAAGCTCTGGCTACAGGGTCAAGAGTGGCAGAGAAGTAGGCACAAGGGCGCTGCTTAGGACCGATAGACTGTGTCAGGACAGACAATGCACACCCCTCCCTTTCGTGGGTGAAGAGGGAAAAGGGCTTGGAGTAATCCGGTGTTCCCAGGACAGGGGCCGAGCAAAGGGCATCCCGTAACTCCTTAAAGGATGCTTGACACTCAGGGGTCCAAGGAAGCGGGAAGGGGGCATCCTTGGCCAGCAAGGCAAGTAGAGGTTTTACAATGAGGCTGAAATTTGGTAATCATTGTCTGCAAAAAGAGGTAAGGCCAACCAAAGAGCGGACTTTCTTTTGTGTTTTTGGGATGGGGGTGTCTAGGATGGTTTGGATTCGATCGGGCGTAAGTTTCCTCCCTTCTTTGGACAGGAGATGGCCTAGGTATGTCACTTGTGGCTGGCAGAACTGTAATTTCTTTTTGGAGACTTTGTGGCCATTTTCTGCGAGAAAGTGTAGGAGTTGGACAGTGGCTGTGATTGCAAGTGGGGTGGTGTCAGCCGCCAAAAGGATATCATCGACATATTGAATCAACACCACTCCATCTGGTAGCTGGACGGCGTCAAACTGTCTTTTAAGGGCCTGGCTGTAAATGCTGGGACTTTCAGTGTACCCCTGGGGAGCTCTACAAAATCGGTACGAGCGGGATTTTAGGGTGAAGCCGAAGAGATAACGGCTGTCTGGGTGTATGGGGATGGAGAAAAATGCATTCTTGAGATCAATAACAGTGAAGGTGGTGGCAGTGGACGGGATGAGGGTCAGAATGGTGGTGATGTCTGAGACTACGGGGTATTGGGGTACAACCACTTTGTTAATCTCTCGCAGGTCGATGATGAAGCGGTACGCTTTCTCATCTCCCTCGCCTTGCTTCTTCACAATGGGTAGGATAGGGCTGTTGCAGACATTGCTAACCACTTCTTCGACCACTCCTGCATCTACCAGAGACTGAATGATCGCTACCAGTGCCTTCTCGCCCTCGGGCGATATCCGATACTGCGGGAGTTTCGGGAGCACGGCGTCCTGCCTTACAGTTATATGAATGGGGTCAATCATCATTCGTCCCACATCAGAGTCATTTTTGGCCCATAGGTACGGGGGCAGGGCGTCGAGCAAGGAGAGATCACAGTCAGTCAGGGAGCACATGTGTCGTGTTGGGCAAGATTTAGGCACGCTCGGGTTGTCGTACAGGATGACTCGGACTCCATCTGGGGAACACCTGATAGTGGCTCGAAAATGTTTCAGCAAATCAATGCCCATAATGGCATCAGGGGAGTTGGAGGAGAGCAAAAATGTTGTGGCAGTGGTGTTGTTATCTAGATCAAAGGAGATAGGTACGGACAGGGGGTTAGTGGAGGGCGTCCCATCGAAACCTATCGATGTAATGTGTGAGCCAGACAAGGGTGCCCTTGGAACCAGTCGTTTCGATAACACACTACGTGTCGCCCCAGTGTCTACCAAAAATGGAGACTCTGTACCCAGGACCTTAGCAGTGACGTAAGGACCTTGCTGGTCAACACAGAGCTCGAATGGATCCCTCCCTTGCCCCTGGCAGTCCTATGCAAAATCGGGGGCATTCTCACCGTCGGATAGTTGATACTGGTTCTGTCGGGGACGGTCAAATGTGTTCGATCTCCCTGGTCTGTCATTGGTGGTGTCGTTTGTGTATCCTTGTCCTTGTCCCCTATTTCTCGGCCCACCCGCTACGTCCTTGGGGTCCCTATTTCTGTTCATCTCTAATAGAACCGGACACTGGGATTTCCAATGGACGAATCCTTTGCAGAAGGCACACTGGTCCCCGCTAATGTCTCTACGTCCAGTGTGGGGTGTCGGGGTGTGGTCTTTGGGAGGTGGATTTCTAGGGGTGGTCGATTTGGTAGTTCCCCCCATGGGGTTCCCGTCCGACCGCTATGCCTTGTATCTGGGCTATCATCACCCTTTCTTTCAAATCTTTCTTCTTTTTCTCGGATGCCCTATCACTCTCATTCTTCTGGTGCTCGTAATACTGAGCCATCTGAAGGATAGCTGCGGGTTTGGAGGCCCCCCAACTACTCTCACTCGTCTGCAGCTTTTGGGAGACCTCTTGTGATAGGCCCTTTACATAATTTTGTACAAACAGGTGTTGTCCGGTTGCGGTGGTCATGTCTTGGCCACTGTAGTCGGAGAACACTGTCTCGAATCGGGAGAAGTATTCCGATACATCTTCCTGGGGTTTCTGACGACAGGCCGTGACTATCGACCAGTCTACCTTTTTCTCTGGGGTCAGTGTCTTTAACTTCTGAACTAATTTGTCTGGGAGTTCTAATATGTCCTTTACTGGTTTCTTTCCGGGCTCTCACTGTCTATCCAGATCACTGAGTTGCTTCCAGGTATGTCCGAACAGATCCGTGTGGTCAGCCTTCCGGATTTGCTTCCACACGTCAGCTGGCAGGCATAACCCGAAAAACAAGTCAATGTCCGCTAAGGTCATTATCGTCGAACCCAAGACTGTGCCTAATTCGGTATAGAATGCTGTCGGGTTCTTTCTTAAATCGGGCAGAGTTTGTCTAAAGGTTAAGATGTCTTGTCGGTCCCATGGTTGGTAAACCCAATTGTACACAACCCTCCCCTTTGCATCTTCATGGTTAATATCGTCATTTGTTCCCTGACCACGCGGCGGAACCCAGTAAGGGGCCGCCTCTCTGATGGGCATCATAGAGTTGGCTACTCCTACTGAGGACTCGGTTGTTTCAGGGACTGTAACCTTGACTTCTGGTTTCTGTTCCGTGAGGTGGCGGAAGACCTCAAGCATTTGCATGAAGAGGTCCGTCGCATCACGTTCAGTCCCATCTCCAACATCAATCTTTCTGTATAGCGCGGTCAGTTTAGCGGGGCCCTTACTCTGATATCTATCCTCATATGCGTTCAGGGTGTGGTAGCTGAATCGTAAGATGAAATGCCGTCTGTGGCTGTCGGCATGGGAATTATACATGTTCATTGTGTATTCTTCGCTCTCCTTCCGTTCTACTAGTGTCTTTGCTATTTTGTCAATCCCATCCCGCTCATCTTTACTCAACCTATTTGGTCTAGCTGGTGGTTGCTTGCTAGCCTCGGGGTCATCTGGTGGTGTTACTAATGCGACTGGTGCGGAGGCCGTGAGGGCTGGTGCACTCGCGCTAAGGTCGCTCTCGTTCGCACTCCGGGCTTGCAGGTGTTGTTGGCAGGGGGCATATGGAGGGGGCATGTAGATGATTGGGGGACCTAGCAGTAACTCATTGTTCGCCCGTTGTTTGGAGGGCAATTCAGGGTAGAGCGTAGAAGGGGTCCTAACAGGACATTGACCTGTCAACCCTGATTCTTGTTTTTGTGTAGCTTCCTTTCTTTCTTTTATTTCTTCTTCTAGTTGCTTAGCGGCTAGGTGGGCTGCCTTTCGTAATTCTTTCCCTATTTTTGCTTCTTCTCTTTTTCTTCGTTGTTCCGTTTCTTTGTGCCACATGCCGATACTATCGAGCATAGTGGGCGTAGTCTTATTTTTCTGGAGCGCTATTTCTAATGTTTTTATTTTATGATCATCAAAGGAACCTATCAGTGGCCACTGACTTTCGGGGTTCTTCTTTGTGTATTTATGCCATAACTTAGTATAAGCTATAGCGACTAGTCCATGCTTAGTGAACATGTCCTTATTAGGGGTGCCCTCCAGTGGAGCTGGATGGTTCATCTCTAATAAGCGGTCCGGGCTAAACATGCTACCAATCAGTGGGGAGAAGATAGGCATGACGGGTTACAACGGGGACAAAGGTCTGCACTACCTATCTTATCACGGCGTGCAAAGACTAGACAGAATATTTCTATTCTCCGTTGTTTGCAGGCGGTGAATACCTCAAAAGAACCAATACCGAACACTTAATGTACGGTCAATCAAACAATCAGTGGGGAGAATAAGTGGGTACGACGGGTTAAAAGTTTGCGTTACCCACTTTTTCTCTACCTGCAAAGAGAGACCTTGTTCTTCCCTGTTTGCAGACAGGGAATCTCCAGACAACAATCCGCGAACAGTAGTTCGGGAAAACAGTGGGGGAGGAAGATAGGCACGACGGGTTACAAAGGGGACAAAAGTCTGCGTTACCTATCCTTCACTGCTTGCAAAGGGAGAGCCTGTTGTTTCTCCGTTTGCAGACGGTGAATCTCCAGAGGAACCAACAAAAGAGTAATACTAGTATTATCCAAACCAAACAATCATTTCATACTTTTGTCGCATTTACACGACCTTACCCGGACCGCATGGACAGTTTCCTGTCTTCCGAATCCAGCGCCCGATCATCCTCTATTCTTCGTCTGTTCGCGGCACTCCTGATGGTTCCCAGTCAGGACCGTAGATCACTCGAGAGAGGTCTGTTCAGAACTAGTGAAGTTCGGATGATCGGCTGTCAGACGAGGGTCTATCGGACAGGAGCTCTCCCGATCGTTGCAGTCGTTCACTCTGTCGTCGGGACCTCTCCCACTGGATCCACGTGTCGCTGATGGGCCCCACGCTTTGGGACGCCAATTGTAGAAAAAGGGTAGGGCTGATGACCTTTTTCAGAGTTGCCCGGCGTTAACCGCCTCTATACCACTCTAGTTACCAAACAAAGAGGCAGGCGCTGGAGACTGGAAAGCAGGAAACAGAAGTTTTTATTCCGACGGAGCAGAACACATCAGATCAGACAACAAGGTATCATCTCGAGGTGCTCTAACAGCCTCTCTGAGGCCTGGCCTCTTATACCCTGGTTTATGGCATGTGACCACTCTTTATTACAATCAAGACATTGTGAAGTAAGGAAAAAGTCATCCCCCTAATCCTCGTGTCAATCCCACCCCCACATGCATCCACAATAGAGGTCCTCAACCTGCTGATAAGAGGAGGGGGCTATCACGCAGCTGAGTGTTCCGCCGATTCTTAGGATGAGTGCACCTGATCGTATCCCAGGGGGTGGGGAGGCCATGATCAATAGTGGGTCCTTTGAAGAGGAGTGACTCCATACAATAGGGGGCAGTAAACTGTATCTCCCGGCTTAGGCGATGGCCTCGGACCTGTGTGGACAATCGGACTCGGTGGAAGGGGTCATCAAAGGAGAGGTATTCATGCCGCGTGGACAATCGGGCGCAGAGGGAGAGTTTACCAACAGAGGGGTATTCATGAAAGGAAAGGAGGTGTTTGGTCAGGCGCGAGCGTGACTCCCAAGGACAGAGTCTTGCAGAAGAAGAAGGTTTATGACTTGCCCATGTGAGGGAGGAGGGGGAGCCAGGGTGCGCGGAGGATCAGGGTGCGCGGAGGATGCTTGCAGGGTCAGGGGAGCACGCTGGCGATCGATCGTGGACAGGGAGACCATGATACCTAAAATGGCTGTCGTGCATGTTGTATGTGGGTGACAAGCTGGCGCAGATGATGATCAGCTCGCGCACTAAAATTCCACAAAGGGAGGGACAGATCATGAACCTGGACCTGGACAGCAACATCACCAGTATTATGAACAGTTGGAAGATGCCACCTGATTCCCCTGATGGATTTTGGAATTTGCCTACAGCTGACCCGCAGGACTAGATGGATCTCTCCAGGGCCAGAAGTGCAGGCTCCCTTATGCCCCCTGAGGACCAGTTGTTAGACGATTAGGACTCTGCTGCCACTCTACAGTGCCCTGCAAGCGTGGATGCTCTGGGTCTTGTGAGTGTGGGCAGTAGGGTGTTCGGCTACCTGCAAGCAGAAGAGTGGCACAGGAAGCTACCATCATCAGAAGAGGAGCACTAGGACAAGAGGAGAAGACTGGCACAGTGAGCAAATACAACAAGCTCCCCAAAAATTGCTCCCTGTTAAGATTCGAGTAAATTGTCCCACTTACCTAAGCTGTACTGCAGGAAAGCGTGCTGCTAAAAGTTTCACTGCTCTGGGTAGAGCGCCCCATAATGCCCCGCAAGGGTTTTAATTGCCCCCTCCACGACCTCTGCTATGAGGCCAGGGGGGCACCATCGGTGCCACACAAAAAAATAATGCCCCATGTGGCAGGCACCCTAAGGTGCCTGCCACATGGTGCAGGGATGTTTAAAAACATGCCTTTTGACATGGCTGCAGCACAAGCCTTGATGCCAAAAGGCATGTTTCCAACCGCCTCAATGGCAGTCGGAACCTAATTTGGTGGTTGGGACTGCTGACAATCTGTCTGCCAGTCCCTTTACTGCAACAATGCCGGTCGGAGGCTCGTCCGACCCACATTGTAAATAGGACCTTAATTCTAATTTTTAATGCTTTATTTACAAATTAATATTCATGAACATTGCATTGGTTGTATTAATGATGAATGCATTTACGCATGATTATTTCTTTCATTGATTTTAATACCATGTGATTTGGTGTTCTATTGATGTGGTGACCCATTGACAATGCCAATAGGCTTGCCTTGTATATTGATAAGTTGACCCTTGACTAAGCCAATATGCCTGCTTTATTTAAACAAACATCTATTATATTATGATGTTCTTTCTGAATGGTTCTTAACTATTTCACTTTTGTGGACACCCACTTGATCATTATTGGAATCCGGGGACTCCAGCGTAAGCAAATTTAATGATTTGAGCCATAAAACAACACACAAAAATTGGAAAGCAAGCATTCATCAAACAATTAAATGATAAAATATTTTATTTAATTAATAAATATAAAAAAAATCTCAATTTAAATGTTGATGGGAAGGTTCAAACGTTTCCAAAATCAATTGCTAACAGTTCAAATTTCAATTCAATCTTCATTTTAACCTTCAAATTCCTTCACATTTTCACACCTTTTCCAAAGTTTGATTGAGCATCTTAATTTATTTATACCTTATCAATATGGTATTGTCATATTCTTGGACCACATGTTAAGAACCACTGATCTAGCCTGTGCCTTGAAAAATGGCGAAGTTCAACCTCAGACAGAAAAGACCGAAGCCTTGCACTAAATAGCCATTGCTACTACAAAAGAAGATATTGAGGCCTTTCTTGGATTCTTCGGGTATGACCACAGGTTCATTCTCCCTTTTCCGCAATAGTTTTCCCTCTTACTACACTTATCCAAAAATGAACAGTCAATTAACTTCCATGGGGTGAGAAGGAGGCATCTGCATTTTAGTCCCTCTAGAATGCACTGTCTACCTTTCCAGTTATTTATTTATTTATTTAGAGTTTTGTATAGCGCAAACAAGACCGTTGGGTATCAGAGCGCTTCACATTACATGAGGTATGTTGATCATACTTCCAGAAACCCTATGTCCTGCAGACTACTGCAACTGGATTAAGCACCCGGAATCCTTGGACTGCCTCCATCCTATCCTTTTGTATCAGTCATAACTTAAAGCTTCAAGAGCTACCTTGTGCCGCTCTGGTGAACTGAAGCCCTGGCAGTGAAATGGGCGGGGAGTAACTGGCAGACTACCTCCTTCACCTTTATTTTGTATACAGACCATGCTCCATTAACATCATTTTCGCCTCAGGAGAGACATATGTTATAGGTTGCTTTCTGTCAGTGCCTCTCAGGGGTACACAAGCAGATAAGGGGTTACTGTCGCTTGCCGGACGTCAGACCTAATCCCGTGGTGACTACTAGCTCTTACCTGATGGCTTTGACCTCAAGATTACCCAGAAATTGTGCCTTGGAATTCTTCCTCCTGCTGCTCTACTGCCTTGGGTCTGCAGCTTCTTCCTCAACTACAGGAGGACTGTGGATCCTGTTGGCTTCCATGGTAGGCCTTGGCAGTATTGAGAAGGAAGTTTAGCTTCCTCTCCTGCCACGTTTCTGTACAGAGTGCCAGTAATTTCACAATGGTCACAAGGGAGCAGAGCTGGGGCCCAGAGGCACAGACCGAGGAAGTCTGCCAGGATAATAGAAACAACTGGAAGGTGGACAGGTATGTGAAGGGCGGTCAGGCATGTTATTTAACCGCATGCGCGCTAGCGGTTTTCCCGCTGCGTGCTGAAAATTTTAAAAACCCGCTTTACGTGACAAAGCCAGCTCGTCATGCGCGTAGCGCAGGTAACGCCCATGACGAGCTGGCTTTGTCATTAGCACTGAATGCACCAACAATCAACAAATTATATGATTGAGCCTCTTTATTTTTTGCGGCTGATCAAAGCTACTGGTGGTTCAGCATTCCCTTGAGCAAACCTTGAAGACTTCAAACAGGGTCATCTTTTAGGGGTTACCAGGGGTTGCCCTGCGATCATGTCTTGCCCCTTGTGTCCCATGGTACTGACTTTGTGATCCCTGCCCTTAGAGGTGGCAAAATCAATGACACCGGGGCAGCTCCGCATTTCTTATTTTCTGCCCATTTTTAATTATTCTAACAGTGAATAATATTTTATTATTCACTGTCAGTGTAATAAAAAAGGGAGCACACTTGTAACAGGACATTTAGTGGCAGATGTGGTAAATAAAAATTGTAGTGTAAGTGGCTTGTGGATGATCATGTTTGTTTGAGAGAGTGTGTGTGTGTGTGTGTATGCATGTGTTTCTGTATGTGTAAGCATGTGTTTGTGAGTAAAACTGAATGAGAGTAAGTGACAGATGGTGAGCAAGACTGTGTGAGATTAAGACCCAAATCTACTAATATTTTATGCATGGCAATACTATACCAAAGTTGCTAGGTTGCCCTGTGTCCAAGGGAGAGAGAAAAAATGCACCATATCGCCTAGGATTTGGTGCATTTTTGTACTCCATGTTCTCTGGCACACTGTTGACCATCATGTGCCAACACACACAGCAATACACCATAGTGCACGTCTGTGTACGTTCTCTGAAGCATAGGTTTTGTACTAGACGGGGTCCTTTTCTGTACAAAAACTATGCTTTAAGGCTTTTCCCACTATGTATGTGTGCTGTACAATCTAGCACTCATGCAAAGTTGAAAAAACGAGCATAAGTTAAAAATATTCTCCACGTTACACTTGATGAGGCGCATATTTTGGCTCCTGTCCACTAAGATGGGAAGTTGCATCAAAACGCATGGGAAGGCCCATGCATCATTCGTGGAATGACCCCTTGACACAAAGTTGCCCCATGCACTGCTATGTTTAACTTTGCATTACTTTGGGATGCTACCCAATGAAAATCCTGATTTGCGTTGGATGGTAAACTCCACCATTATACATAGCAATGACTTTCTGTCACATAAGTGTTATAGACCTTGTGCAAAGGGCTAGTAAACCTGTGTCTGAGTGTCAATAGGTATAAGTGAGAATGAGTGAGACTAAGTAAATACATGCGAGTGAGGGAAAATTAATAATAATGAATTTAAAGGGGGTGTTAGAGTATGAGTGAGTGAGAGCAAGAATGTGATGTGATACTCGTGCATTTGTCTTTGGCCCTGGGCATCCAGGGCAAGAACCGGTCCTGGCATACTTGCAGCAGTTCTTAGCATGGCAGGCATCTGTAACAAAATACTGGCACAAACGGGGGGTAATTCTTGGCATAAAGGGTGCCAATGGTAAAATACTGGTAATGGCTTTCATGGCATATAGAGCACGCATGGAAAAATTCTGGCATAATGGAAGAAATTCTTGGCATGTGAAAACCATTGGCTAAATGCTGTTTCTAGCACAATCGAGGCAATTCTTTGCATAAAGGTGGGCAACTGGGCATATGGGTGGCAACCATGACAACATGCTGATCTTAACATACTGAAGTAATGTTTTATAATGGGGTCACCTACAGTGGATGACATGCATAAATTGCAAAATTCTGGCACTGCCATATTTGATAGAAAGGTGTACCCATGACAAAATGCCAACCCTGGCACAAAGGAGATTTTTGACATCTAGAGGCATGCATACCACATTTTGATAAAAATGGGGGCAACTCATTTGATTACCTTGGCACACCATGGAAGGATCTGAATATCTAATGAATGCCTTTTCAGTGCCTATCGCATTTTAGCAAGTGTATGTGAAATGTGTGCTTTAAATGCACTATTTGCCATATTCCTTAAAAAATATCCCCAGGGGGAAGAGCACACGCACCCCCATCCCCACAGAAGAGGTTTGCTTACTCGCTCACAACAATTCAGGGCAAGTATTATGCCCAAGAACTTTCAACAATCGAGTCAACACCGAATCTAAAATAGACATTTGTCTGCTTTATGCTGTCATACTTATGTTGCATTTATTATGAAATGTCAGCAATGTCAGTTCTTGTGATGTTATGGTCATGTGACATGCCTTCCTGGAAAACATTCAGGGTCATATGTCACTTCCTGTGATTTCTTTAGAGTCAAAGTTATGTAATATCACTTCTACTTCCCCAGGCATTTTAGTGAATCGATGCCTATGACTCCACATAGCATGCCAAACAAAAACTACTTGATATATACTTTTAGAAGATAGGGTAGTTTATTCTGTAGAATAGAGGTGTATTTACCACACAGCTGATCATAACAGCTTAGGTATAAAGGGTAGTGTGTTTCTGTATTAATCCTGTAGATCTGCTCAATTCTTTTCATTTGAACATACTATGAAAAAGCTAAAGTGCAGTTCCTATGTATATCCAATACACCATGCCCTACTCTACTAAAACAAACCTCTTTTTTTTCTGGTCGCAGCCTACCAGAGAGCACTGCTGTCTGGCTTGTTAGAGACATCTTGGGGACCCTACAGATAGTTGACCAAGGAATGTATTCTGCCCACTGCTTGCCATTGGCTTTGTGGTTTGTAACTCATGAATTCTTGCTTTTGATTTGCTGGTTTTATTTGTTTTGGGCTGTTCAGCTTGAGTTTTTACCCCCCCCAATTGCCCAAATCTTGTTTACAGTATCCTTCCAAGTGCTCCTTTCGGTAAGCAGGCCTGTAAATCTTGTTCTTATCTTGTCACATTGGCTGTGCATTGAAAGACAAAGGTCAGGAGCTGGCTTCTGAGGGCTCCTGTTTCGTTCTCTGACTTCAGAGCAGTAGCGGCTGGCAGGCAATGAGGGTGGAGAGGCGGGGGTAGGGTGGGGTGGCGGGGTTAACGTGGAACAAAATAAATTGGGGAAAAAAACACTTTCTTCTTTTTGCCGTCCTCGTTTTTCCTCTGCTTCTTTGGGAGTCCTGGAATCCGGAATCACCCACGCTTCCCACAGCCATTCATAACACTGCAATGCAGCATTGTGATTTGCTCCCCTAAGCCAATCACAATGCTGGGGGCATTTACATGTTCCCCCACTAGTCGGTAATGCCTCCTGGTGAGCAACATATAAAGTGCGCATGACTGTTTGGCCAGGCCAAGACGACTGGCCAAACAGTCATAAACACTTGAGTGTGCAAACCACTCCTCCCCCTGTGCCTCCAGCCCTGCCCTGCCCTAACTCAGCCCTGAAACTGAGAAAAACAAAACAATAATAACTACGTTATTATCATTATATTTTTACTGCTCTGGGGGGACTCTCCTCCGGCTTAGCAGAGGAGCCGCCCCTTATTCAAAGTGAGAAGATTTATGTGACAATCTTGATGGATACTGGGGGTAGAAAAGAGTATTTTTCTAGCACACAACAACATGTATTTTAGAATATATCAGAATTACACCGAAGCACATTTTTTGTTATTTCTGAAGTGTGTTGGAAACAAATATTTTAATATGATCAAGACAAATTATTACTCAGGGTGATGCAGTTTCCACACATTTTTATCTATGCACTGTATAGTTTTATTAGTAAAACTGGATGTCTGTGCAAATGTAATGCTCATTTCAAATGTGTTGTCTATAATGGCAGTGTGCTACCACATCATGCATACTCGACTCTGTGCCACTCCACTCTACTTTGCACCACTCTACGCTACTGCATTCTGCATCACCCCACTCTACGCCACTGCACTCTTTGCCTCTCTACTCTATCCTATACCATCTACTGTATGACAGTGCACTCTTTGCCACTCTACTCGGCTCTCTGCCACTGCGCTCTCCACCACTGAGGTCTCCGCCTCTCCACTCTCTGCCACGCCCGCCCACTCCACACTCTCACCACTGCCCTCTACACCCACTGTACTCTTCACCTACTGTACACTATGGCACTATACTCTACACCACTATATTATACTCTAGTCTGCACCACTCTACACTCTGTCACTCCACTCTACTTTGCTCCACTGTCCTCTCCATCTCTCAAGTTTATGCTACTCCACTCTGCGTCACTGCACTCTGCGTCACTGCACTCTTCGTCACTGCATTCTACTATGTACCACTCTAATCTACACCACTGCATTCTACGACGCTGTATAGTACGCTGCTAAAAACAATCCCAAGGCACTCAATGCCACTGCACTCAATGCCACTACACTCTGCAACACTCTATGCCAAAACACTCTACTGCAGTCCACTCTATGCCACTCTGTGAAACCACACTGTACCACTCCAATACACAACACTGCCACTCCACTCTTCGCCATTCCACTCAAAAATACTCCACGCCACTCACCTCTGTGCCACTAGCTATGCTGAACAGCAGCCACACTGGTGTACAACATGGTTAAAATTTCAAAGGCAGGCCTATTGGCTCTGACAATGCTTGTCTTAACTGAGCACAATATAGCCTAGATTCAATCAGCAACTTTAATAGTGAGTTTATTATTTGAGAGTCCTCCAGTTGACAAATCAGGTGACCATATTTCTCCAGTCATGTACTTTAAACTCAAATAATCTAAAAGGGCAAACAATGTAAAAGAATACCCTCTTTATGCGTGCTCGTGTGCCCAGAAAAATCGGATTAATTGGAAGTGAAGCAGAGATGTCCATTTTTGATGAGTAACTGATTGATGCAGACGTCCAGTATGTCTTCAGTTGAAAGAGAAGAGGAATGTGGTCGGTGTCCCGTGAGTACTGTGGCCGCACAAAGCCAAGCGTGAGTACCCCCTGCACATCGGCTGCAGCTTGCTGTGCAACAGAGTACATAGATGCTGTTTCTCCAGCCTGATCCAGCAGCTTATTCCTATCGTCCAAAGCAGAGCCTGCTGGACACCATCTCTCAAAAGCGACCAACAGCACCCTGCTGTATGCAATTAGCGATGCAGTTCTCTAAACAGCTTTGTTCCAGTGCATGTCCACTGGTTTCATAAGCAGTATCTTGAAAATTGGTCTGAATATTTTGCTTCTCAAGTAGACATAGGACAAATATGCAAAAAGTGCATTGTGGTCTCAATTTCGACTACAATGCAGTTTTTGAATTATGGTTGCACCATTTCTTTGTCCTGTTGGTAACTATGGTATATAGCAGGTATTTTCTTGCCCTTTTATAGACTCTCTTGACTGAGCTAAAATGTAACATTTCAGATTAAGGTAAAGCCTTGGTAACAGGCTGCTGTAGTCTGCATCCATGTCCATTGATTTGTATGTTTGGACCTTCCCTCATTCCTTTATTTGGGTAGTCTGTCCCTTCTCTTATTTTATTTCTGGATTTCCTCTTTCCCAATGTATGGTAATAGAGACATACACTATATCCCACTCTGGCTTCACAGCGTTCAAGGTCATTAATGGCTTTGCTGATACCAACATTAGGCGACTTACCTCGAGTGCTTTAATGAGTTACCGGTGCCATTGCAAGTTCTGTTCTCTTAGACCATATATGCAACAGTAAATACATTACACATGCTACAGTGTGCTCGTGTGCTCCTGCGGTGGTTAATGACACATTATTTTGCACTAATCCAATGCCTCTACTATAACCTGTCCTCAGCGCTGCCGTTATTATAGTCACCAGTTTTGCTGGTATGCTTACAAACTCCACAGTGGGACTTGCAATGTACTTTAGGCTCTGTACCTTTATACTGCATGCGCTTGGTTGCTGCACAGCAGTGGTTACTGTGATCCGAAGGGAATTCATCCCTGCCCCCTAAAAAAACCTCAGTAAAAAGAAATGTGTCCAGAGAGTTTAATTTTTGATGTGTGCTTTTGGATCATTAGGGAAGTAATTTAGCTTGGGTAGACCTTGATGATCCTAGCCAAATGTTTCTGGATTCCTATTTTTGTTTTTTAAATGGTGGATGTGTTGCAGCGGTGACATATTATTCCAGGAACCATGAGGCGTATATACTTAATTTTGGTGTCAAAACATATGTTTTGGGGGTCAAGTAGTCTTATAGAGACAGAAAATAACTCCTCAGAGCAACCCTTCCTTCATTTCCAAATTCACGATGTAATAGAGGAAGAAGAGACATATATAGAAAGGAAACAAATAATAATGTTTTTTAATCCTTTTATGTATACAACAAACAAGGTTTATGATCTGAATATGGAAAAAATGTGTATCACTCCAGTTTTAGTCACATTTTCATAATTCACTTTATGTATTTGTTTTGGCAACTGCTCGTGGTACATTTGCAGAATGTTGAACATTTGAGAAGAGCATATCCGCAGGGACATCTTTTTGTAGCACCGGATTTGAAAGTACATGTACGTATAAGTTCTGTGGGTAGAAGCTTTAGAAATGTTGTAGGTTCTGGCACCCCATCAATATCTTTCTCTACATATGCATGATCCAAAACATATACACACTCATCAAATAGAACATTCTTTTATTGTGTCCATGTAAAGAATATGACATCAGTGGAAAGTCACTTAGCGGGATGGATCTCTTGAACTCACTGTATTGAAGATCGTCAAATGTGTGCCAGTCAGAACTCATTTTCCACAAGCACAAGATAGTTGTTTTACATCTTTAAAGTCAGATTCTTCTTCTTTCACAGCAAATTATTTTAGAAACTTCACAGGTTCAGGAGTTAAAACTCCAACCTTTGTTCCAATTTTGCTCATTGTGTCATCACCCGTAAGCCTATGTGCCTTGATAAGAACACTGGGAATCTCTTGGTCAAGTTTCCTGAACAGAACATGAAGCGGGATGAAGTGTCTTTTCTCTCCTGTTCCATAACGTAACCATAACTTTGACAATCCTTGATTTACGAATATTGCAACAGATCTAATTGGCACAAAAATAACTTCTGTGTCAATTGACAGTACAATGACTCCATTGAAACAATTTCAAACAGCCCACTCAACATTTAGCACAACACGAATGTCCGCTTCTTCCAATTTGCTGTTAAGCTGTTAAACAATATAGCCCATACCTTTTGACTATATCTCTGCAGGCATTAACTCCTTATTGACAATCATTCCACTTGCAGTAATTGAAAATTCAGTGTTCACTGGAGCATCAGCAATGTTTTGGCGAGTTAACAGCTCTTGGCGAGTTAACATCTCCAAGTTCGTCTTGTTCAAGGTTGTCAATACTGAATGGACAGTTTTACTTCCAAAGATTTCAGCCTCAGTAAGTACATCGTCTGTGCCACAGCCACTGAGATAGGTTCCTGCACACCACAATGCAACTTTTGTCATGCGGAAACCGCCCATCAGTGGATAAAGATCATTGAATTCTACTAGATTGCTTATAAAAATGTTAGCTACAATACGAAAAGTGGCAGGATAGGCTGGTCTTCAAGGCGTGTATACTGTTGCATAGTTTGTCACTTGAGATGGTATTACTGGTAAAAACCCGACCTTCTTCAGTGGGATGGTATTCTGGGAGATCAAATCATGAATTCCAGCCCATGGAGGAACTGTTTTTTCTTCATTCCTCGTTCCCCACTGAATAAGCGATATGATAAATTCAGTTAAATCAGATTTGTAGACTGCAGCATCCGGTAGAAGAAGATCCATGTCCTCAGCCACTTTGAATCTTTCTGGTAGACTGGGACGTATTGATGGTTTGTAGTGATTTTGCACATGTTAGTCAGGCAGTTGGGTTACAAGTTTGCTGCTTTGTTTGTTTATGCCTATAGCTGACACACCATGTTTTTCAGCAGCTACTTCATTGGTACAGTCTTGAAAAAGCACCATGGCAGCATCATGTGTGCTGGATGTTCCAGACAAAGAAGAGCTGTTTTAAAAATTATGAAGAGTAGCACTTGTAAATATTTTCCTGGTAAAGTGACTTAGAAGT
This sequence comes from Lissotriton vulgaris, assembly GCF_964263255.1. Classification (NCBI taxonomy): domain Eukaryota; kingdom Metazoa; phylum Chordata; class Amphibia; order Caudata; family Salamandridae; genus Lissotriton; species Lissotriton vulgaris. The sequence continues at coordinate 478,362,598 of NC_141689.1, forward strand.
GGTATGCTGTTGGATTCACAAGATTTTACAGGATGAGCTGCTAACAAGTCCCTGCTCTCCATACTGTCATACTATAATAGGATTGGTGCATCATGTTGATGCACCAATCCTATTAATTTAAGTGATTACCTCTCTACTTTTGCACTTATCATAGACTGCGTGGGCAATCATCATGTGTAGCGGAGTTTTCTTTTTGCCTTGATGTAATTCATAAAACATGATTTGGAAAAGACAGTACTCTTGCACATCATAAGACTGTCCGTTCATGGGATTTGTCTTCCATTTCTTCGCTGATATCTTCAAAGCCATCACCAATGTTGTTGGCTTCTGCTCCGAATCCAAGAATTTGTTTGATAAAGTTTAGTTTTGCTAATATTATACAAAGATGTAAAAAATGTTAAGACAATATCAGGCATTCTTGTTGACTCTCGTGTTTTGCAGATTTCTGGGGCATCACAAAATGTGTAATAGAGTCCAAAATCTCAATCTTTCAGGACATTTCTTAAAATGGTTCCTTCTGATTTTACTGCATCTGTGATCCTCTTTAACAGCATGAACGTCAGGAGTCAAATCATCTGAGAACACGATAAGTGGCTCATTCTTTTTGTTAGACTGACAACAAATTCTGTCATTGAACATTCTCACCAGAAGAATCTTAGTAATGGATCAATACAGTTTTATTAGTGTTGACCGTTATTTCTCTGATCTCACGGAGTGTGAACCCGTAGCCAGCACACAAGTGGCTTTAAAACTTCATTTGCTTTTTCAAGGAGTGCATATTTAACTGAACACTGGTGGTTATGTTGCTGAGTGAGCTCATTGTACATTCATATTTTTGAACGTATGCATGCATGTAGTTCGGGTGGGCATACATATCTGCTGCAAATACATTCACCTCTCTGTTTAGATCAGCTACTCGGCTGAAAACTTCATCTAGGAAGAAACAAGCTGCAGATAGGTTTGCCCTTTGAGACTCTCATATTCTGTACTTTGTCACATGTTTGCCCTTTGAGACTCTCATATTCTGTACTTTGTTCTTTCATCAATCCCTTAGGCCCTTTATCTTGCTAAACCACAGATAACAAAATGAAGATCCTATGCTTTCTGACCAGTTGGAGGTGGATGAGGGGTAGCCATCGATCTTCTAAGGGGATGGGCATCGGAGTTGGTTGACCCCGCTTTCTCAGAAGATTCAGATTCTTGTTAAGATTCACTGGTTTCTGCAATTTGTTGACAAACTTTTTCCAGGCTTTTTTCCATTGTATACAACTTGTGTCACTCCTTTGAATCCAGTCTTCCCTGTTCCTACTTATAACTGGATGCTTCCTTGCCACAATGAATTACATTTATTTTGATCATTATGTAACCGTGACTGGAGAAAATCACCCTGAATAAAGAAGCGTTGCTCTACATCGTGCTCACCTGTCTTCGTAAATATCATCATGCAACATGTAGGTATACACTTGGCTGCTGCTAATTCAAACACCTCTAACATTACAAATCAATAGGCGGCTTATGGGGCTTACCCACAACACAGGAATGCACAGCAGCATTAATAGAGACATTTTCCACATTAATTATACAACTAGAATCCCTGGGCCAAGGGGTCATCTAATTACGTATAGATTTTTTTTTATCACCCTTTGATCTAAATATAGCCTCTGTTGGTGCGAAGCCTGTTCTGCAGCCCTCAGGCTGTAAAGTTCAATGGAGCAGTGGCAGCTGCATTTAGCAGGGATTTTTACTTCATGTTGTTCAGGTTCAATGACACATAAATCGTTCTAGACTCTCAGTAAACAAAATGCACCACATTGAATGTGAAAAGTGTGGATGCCAAAAGATACAGTTGTTGAACCCTTCCATACATGCATAAAGGCATGGTGGTATTAAGTCACTTCTTGCTTGAATGTGCCCATCATGCTTGGCATGCCTGTCCACATTTCACCTTTCCTTGGATGTCAAATAATGAATCTGGTTTTCCTTCCTTGGTTTCTTACACCTGAAGAAATTCAACCAGGAGTCCTCGGGTCTTTTCAAATATGGTTAGAACTAGTCATAGGTGGAACTTAAATTATGAGGGCATAATGTGCACATTTTTTGCAATTTCACATTACGCTTATTACTTGAAGTTCCTGAAATACGTCATTAAACACTCAGACGCCGCTCATAGACAAAAATCACATCAAGCTCCTAGTGATAAGATAATGTAAGCAGCTGTTTGGCTTTTTTTGCATTAGTTTTTGGAAGAAAATGTTTCCTTGCATCTCAAATTGACAAAATAAAGCATTTCATGCAAAATGCAGCACAAAATGACAGATTTGCATTTAGCGTAATTACATATAATTTTGCCAAGATTCTACGTGTTTACACACAAGCAAAGTACAGAAATTTGTCACCCCCCACCTATGACCATATACAGAAACTACCTATTAATAAAGGAAACTTGAGTATATGATCAAAGGGGAATAATTATCTCTTACAATACTTTTTTATATCAGTAAATTGTTATACATTTTTGAATAAACAAACATCAGTTCATTAAGACCCAGAAGGTAAAGGTTCTGTTTGGTGAAAACCTGTAAACAAAAAGGTCAACAAAACCTGTCGAAAAAAGTGCAACGACACAATGATAGGCTGTTCATTAAATGAGGAGTGCAATAAAAGTGTAAACACAAAGGTCAGTCAAGAAATCCCAGTATTTTCTTGATATGTTCTAGTATTACTTTAACTGGAATTAGTAACATTCTGTAACTATAATTTTTTGGGCATTTGACTCCACAAGTGGAATTGGCGGAGTGGTCATCCAGACAAACTATTTTGGCACCAGTGAGTATGAAACGGGTCATCTTATCTTCATTGTTGGATTCCATTGACCAACCAGCACAGATAATCCAAACAGGCTTGGATTTCAAAATTTCCTAAAATTAATATACTACAGCAAATGTTGAAAAATAGTTTAGTTCCAGAATCAATATTTTTCCTTTCGTGTAGAATTAGTTTGCTCAACCTCTACTCTGATGTATGGGTCAAAACGTTGTTGAACTCATTTCCCCTGATGAAGGCCCTGCCAGTCCGTTTATAGAGTTGAAATGTCAGCACTTACCATACTTGATGATCATTAAAATCCAAAATTATTCTAATAGTGTAAGTTTTACTGACAAATAGGGTTAGGTAATTTGCTTTTTTACTTGCATTTTATCTTTCACCTAATGCACTGCGGCTCGCTGTACTGGTACTCTCTTACGTCTCAATCTTTCTTGTAAATAAACATGTTAAATACCTATCCCCAGTGCTTATGGCATATTTGCATAAAACATGACCTTTGTTTTGACCCTTTATTGTATGATGTTGATCTATATTACTTCGCTCTTAAAGCAGTCCTGAGGGAACATTTTCCTATAACTTTTCCAAGCGGTATAAACTTTACATGATATTTGCGACCCCAATATTGTCACATTTGGCAAAGGATTTGTCTGCGTCTCTACTCGCAGCTCTATGTAAAGTGTTGGTGCTGAGGTAGAGGTTTAAGGTTTCACGTCACTACCTTAACGTTCTAGGTTACATGATCTTTAGACCTAAGTTTAGGGCATCAAAGCACTGCAAGTTCTATTTCTTTACATCACCACTCTGTAGTTAAGTCCTGTGCATGTAAATTTCATTGACCTTTGCATCCAGAGCCATGTTAATGATATATACTTTATTATGTTCCATTGACCTGATACCATTAGACCAGGGGTCTTCAAACTGTGGGGCGTGACCCCCAGGGGGGCCGTGGAGCGATGCAAAGGGGGTCGCGCTCCCAGTCACACTTCTGCTCAGGCCGAAGGGCTTCAGCCCCCCTCTTCCCCTGTGTCTCAGCCCGGGCTACTGCAGTGTAACTCGAGCTGCTGTGGCCTCAGCTGGGCAGTGTCTGGAGTCTTATCTCCAGCACGCCCATCAGAGTTTTTCACAGGTCTTTAAAGACCATTTATATATTTACATACCTTTGTAAACTGGTTACAGAGGCTTAGTGTTTTTTTCCTGATTCCAGTACCCCTGGGTCCCACTATGCCTATTCCTTACATTTGTATTTTACATTTACTGATGTAGTGTGAGAATGCATTTCATGAAAAGGAATATAAAGTAGGTTTGCCAAAAGTAATATGCCTGTGTGTGTTGTTTAAAGAGCCTGGAGAGAACTCTAAACACTAAATAGATTTATAAATAAAAAAGTATGTATTAATTCATTATGTGACTTTTCTGTGTTTGTTCTTTTTAATTATCAGTCATGGATCATTGAGGCAGTCCTAGAACACAATTAAACGTGCTTTCTAAGTTTCTATTTATAATTGCTGTTTGAAGTATGCACAAATAAGTGCTTAAAATACAGTTTTAGGTGACTGCTTATTTTTGTACCAACTGGGCCATCAAAATAATCTACTGGCAACCGTATCCATAAGACTGGAAGTTTGTTGCAGGATCAGCACATTATTTATTGCCTCCACCCTGCCATAATAGCAATAGTTTAACTTAGATCTTAAACCCTACGCTGCAGTCAATAACATGCTGGGTTACTTCAAGTGTCTGGGAATGGACCCTGCATTCAGACAACTCACTCCTCCTTCACACCTTTCCCTTTCACTCTCACCCTGCACTCACAAGGATCACAATGCTCTCACACTGATCACCATGCACTCACACCATTCACCTGCTCACCCTGCACTCACAATGTTTACTCTGCACTCACAGTGCACTTGCGCTCGTCACCCTATACCTCACCCTGCAGTCACACAAGCACACTACTCATCCTGCACTCATGTGACACTTCACTCACCTGTCCCCTCACTGCTGAATATACAACTCACTCAAACAATCCCAGCAGTAATCATACATTCATTCATCCCATTATAAACTTGCATCCGCACCCAAATTCGTATGGCCACCTCACTCACCCTGCAGTCACTCCTCTGACTCTACTCTCACACTGTTGCATCGTTCACCGTGCACTCACATGGGCACTCCTTCAACCCACACAGTGCAGAGGGTTAATGTGCCTGCTACAAGGAATATGTACCATGCAGATTACAGAAATGAGTGTGAGTAAACTATGAGTAGCGCTATAAAAAATGAAATGTTTGTCAGAAAGGTGTTATAGAGAGAGGAGGTGCATTGTTGGTGAGTGGTAGTGAGGGAATTCATGGAGAAGGAGGAAACGGGGGTGGGGCACCAAAAAGACAGTTGCACCGGGTGCAACTAGTGTTAGGGCCACCCCTGGCTGAGAGTGTTAGTACCCCTCCCCCATAAGTTCTGATCTAGTGGCTCCCCTGCTTCTGCAGATTATTATTATTTACATTTGTACTGCACTACTGTTACCAAAAGAAGCCCTGGGGCTAATAACCATCTGCTGCCTGAAGGCAAATGAGAAACACACAGAAGGAGATGGATAACCAGCCAAATGCCTACAGAGCATAGAGAAAGGTTTTTATATCTTCCTAAAGGATAATCGATTCTTGGTGGAGTGAAACAAAGGAGGGTGCAAGTCCCATAACTGCGCGGCCTGCGCCAAAACAGCGAGATAGACAACTCATACCTTCTTGAATTGTGGAACACTAAGCAGAGTGGCACAGACCGAGAGGACCATATGGGTCCGACCCGTATGCTTGACGAGGAGAGATGAGAGGATGAGAGAGGACAGCAAGGGATTGAGAGAATTTGAAGAGGTCAGGGATGAGGAGAAATGTAAATTGCAGAACAGTAGTGTGGACACTCTAGAAGTGAGTGTGAGCCAAAGGTGAGGGCTTCTGTTAAAACAAAGGGGAGATGTGAAATATGATTGGGGGAACCAGAGAGGTGTAAGATACAAAGATACAAATAGACAATAAGTTGAATGGAGAGACGAGGTGAATGAGAAGTGCTGAGGGGAACGGGTGGTGACGGCGCCAGAGAGGCCATGATAAATGCGAGAGACTGTTAGAGATGAGGGCAGTAAAAAGACCGAATGGCAAGAGGTGATTAAAGGTGAAGTAAGAGGTTGAATGGGGAGAGTTCATAAGTTGTAAAAAGGGGTGAAAGAAAATGGCCTTCAAAGTGAGAGAGGGATCCAGGGTTGGGAGAGGAGAGAGGCATGGAAGGGAGGGAGTCAGAGGAAAACTGCATGGGTAAACTGCTTAACTCTGCTCAAAACCGCAAGGTTTTAAGGGACTCCTAATTCTCCCGGCAGGACCAGGTGAGCTTCTAATGTGGCAGCATGTATTCCTGCTGAGTGGAGGGCCCTTCACAAAGGTTGACTAGAAATCTTGCTGATGTTAATTTCTGTATTTTGGTTATAAACAGGTACTGATGGGATGAAATCTTTCCTCAGTGTTACTGTGTGTAAAAAATTAATTTCAAAATAATGAAGCAATGCTATCCCAAAATACGCTGCGTCAAGTAACATCATTTACATTTTCTTCCCACACAATTTAGTCAATCCTGTTGCGTAATTTGGTCCTCACCTGCCTCATAATTCCAGTAGCCCTGCCTACAGGTTTAGAAATGTTTGTCAGGAGGGGGTCCTTACACCTCAAAATGTTGACTGGGGGTCTCGGCATCCAAAAGTTTGAAGACCTCTGCATTAGACCTTTTATTGGTGCATGTTCTACATGTGTGGACCAATACCCTTATTTGTAACCCTGATAGTTGTAGGAAATGTCCTACTTCTACAGTTCAAAGAAGCACAGATTTAAGTTGTTCTTATCTGCATCACTAATTATTTGTTGTCACTTAACTGAAACTGTTTTCTGAGAAACGTTTTGTGTTTTTTGTGCAGCTCCTGTTAATTGTGAGCAGTATTGAGTTGAATAATTAGACATTTTAATTCCTGGACAAGGGGTTCCTGTCCTTGATCTGGCTCCCTTCTAAATGTTCCAGCCATTGATGTCAGATGAAATTGTCTGAAGGTCATGGCTTTTCTCCATTTAGTTTAGCTGATAACCCGGTCCTTTTTTTTTTTTTTGTAAGCTCTACGTTTGTGCTTGTTAAGTGATGCTTCAATGGTAGGAGAGTAGGAACTGTTGATGGACAGGGTGCTTAAATGACCACACCTTCCTTCCCACGCATGTTTCTGATTTAATGTCTAAAAGCCTGTTTGTGTAAACGGACTTAATGATTTCGGGGATGTTTGTTAATTACATTGGGGGCAGCTCTCCCAGTGCCTCTTGTAAGTAAATGGAAATCAGAAAGTCTTGGGTGTTGGTCGTTGATCTCTTGACTATTTTCCATGCATCTCAAATAAAGCAACATATAGCTAGCTGTGTGGCTATGGTTCCGTTGCAGAAGGCCTGGGTGTTTAATTTATTACAACACACATTTTCATTGTGTAATGCCAATATTGGCTATAGCTTGTGATGAATTGCATTATTCTGTAGCAGCGAGATCACAGTGTGCAAAATAATATAGGGTACATTTTAGATATCTTTCTGTGCAGTGTACCAATTCGGAGCAAAACGTAAAGCACTTTTCTACAAATATGATACACACTACTTATTATTCTGTAATCAGTAGTAGGGGGAAGATATTTATAGACAAACAGCCTAGGTTTCTTCCACAGAGGGTTCCTCTGTTTTTGACCTGGATAATATCTTTAAAGCACTTCTGACCACCTTGAAGCAGGTACCTAGAGACGGAGATGAGGTAAGGGTATGTAGATGGAACTAAAGGCAAGCCATTCTGAAAAAAGAAGATGACAATTAGGCAAGAACCCTGGGATACCTTGCATGTGGCCAGCATCAAAAATTAAACCGGTCTCTTTTGGAAGATGGCTGTTTCCCCTTATTTCAGTGACACTCATAATGCCCCCCTGGGCTCAACTATATCTCCCAATAAATAAATTGAGTACTTCTCCAGGTTACATGATGACCATGTTGATCCCTGTAGTGGAGAGGACATTGTAAGAGTGGATTTTAAAGCCGCCAATTCGGGCCTGCCAACCTTTACCATAGAGGAGGTCAGAGCTGGAATTAAGCATAGTACGATGAATAATACTCCCGGACCGGATTGAGTACCAATGGAACTATTTAGTAATATCGATATTTGAGCCCCACTTATCACAACCGTGCTAAGAAGTGCCATTGCCATTGATCCATTTAAATCCTGGTCCAATTCTATTATTGTCACCATCTTTAAAACAGGTGATAGATCAGATACACATTGTTATCGCCCTATTTCCTTGCTTGGTTCCACAAACAAGGTTTTGGGAAGGATCTTGTTGCCCCATTTAGAGGCCTGGGTAGCCGAAAAAGGTAGCTTGGTCCCAATACAGTATGGGTTTTGGAAGGGTCTGGGCAAGACAGCAGTGTCTAAATCTGCAGTTGATTGTTAGTCAATATACACAGGCGAAGAAAGGCTCTCTCTCTCTCAATAGTCTTCATAGACCTTACTTCTGGCTTCGACTGGTTGGATAGAGGCAAGCTCTGGTGCAAAAGGCTAGTCATGTGAATAGAGGAAGCTTTGGTTCACATTTTGGCGCAAATGCACGAGGATGTGATGGGCTGTATCAGGTATGGCACTTATGGGGAATGTACAAATCCCATCAAAATGAAGCGAGGTGTGTGCTGGCCCCGTTCCCTTTTTGTCTCTATATAAATGATGTAGAGACTTTGTTAAATCTGTGCAAAGCAGGCCCTCCCAGGGTGTGCTTGAGAAGACTCCCTGCTTTTCTATATGCAAATGATTGTGTCTTAATGTCCAGGACAGGGGTGAGCTTAGAAATCCTGTTGAATAGATTAGTACCCAACATGAGCAGACTGGGCCTGCAGAAAAATATTGCTAAATTTCACACCATGATTTTAGGGTGTACCGTTTCGAATACCAAAGTTCTCCATATTAATAAAGAACAACTTGCCTGTGTCATTGCTTCTAATTATCTGGGCATCTCTTTTGATCATAAAAGTTCTTGGTCTTACTTAATTGAACTGAGTAATGCCCAGTTTAATCAAAAAGAGGGCATAGTCCAGTTTGCTCAGTGGCTTTTCGAAACTTGAGTTGGTCTCCATGCAAAGTACATGGAGGGGCCCTCTTCTGGACTCACTGAGGAGCTCTACAGCTAGGGTACTAGTGCTAACAATTTTTTATGTTGTTTTAATGGACATTTCTTTTAAGTGGTACATTGAATTATGTTTGGTATTTTAAACATATGTGGCTTAGTATGTCTTTGCTTTTGTGCTTTTATAGTTTTTCATCAAATGAATAAGGCTTGTTATGACTGACTGGTCGTTAAATGTTTTACTGGGCAAGATGCACATTACATGAGCAAAAGGCGCTTGCTATATGCTAGTGTGTCCTATAGAGATTGCAGTGCCTGCATTGCCCAATGCTTCTTGTTGGACATTGACACTTTCTGCTGGGTCATCCCCAAAGTTTTTTCCTTCCTCATATCTTTTTTTTTGTGCTGATTTGTTTCTGTTAGCCATAGGAAAGTGTGCACTTTGCTACTGCTAACCAGTATTAAAGTGCTTGTGCTCACTCCCCTAGCAAATTGTTAAATTGGCTCATACCTAATTGGTATATTTAATTTACTTATAAGTCCTTTTTAATGCGGTACTACATGGTACTAGTAGGCCTACAGCTCTGACTGTGCCACCCACTTAAGTAGCAACTTAACACATGTCCCAGGCCTGCCATTGCAGCTTGAATGCAGTTTTAAACTGCCACATAGACTTAGCATTAAAACCTCCTCCCAAACCTAGATGCTGATTTTCTACTCTGACAGTACACAGGCATCTGCTAACGAGGCCCAGTGCAAGTGCTCTTGCCCCAAAACTGATATGTGTGAATTAGTAACCCCAATTGGCAAGGACTTTAACCGCTTATAAATTCCTGCTATATGGTACCAGTGGTACCCAGGGCATGGGTGTTAAAAGGTTCACCAGGGCCTGAAGTTACCCAAGAAAAATGACAGTAGGCCTGCCATTGCAGACTTTAGGAGCAGTGTAAACTGCGCAAACTTGACTTTTTCCTTACCATGTGTGGCAAAATCAATGCACTATATATTTTTTATAAACAACTTTATTGAGGTTCGAAATGGCATAACATGCGAAAATCACATCAATCGATAAATCACCACCTATGGAAATTACATGATTAAAGGTATTGTTCTCAGTTGTTGCATTAATCTAACAGTGGCTATAGTTGAACCAGTCCGATAGAGCTTCAGTACCATTAGGACATTCAACTATTCCTGCCTCTCCCTATCATTTGTCTCTTACCTTATGATATTTGGCAGGCAGCCTCCGGTCTCATATACCAGTATCTCCTGGCGGTTGCTGTAGTGCACTTCTTGCCACCATCGAGGGTTTGTTGGAGGCACAGCAGATTTCCAGTGAGTGGCTATATCTCTTTTGGCTACCATGGTGGCCATGCCCTGCAGGGCCCTGGTTCCCTCGTACCCCTGGCATCCTCCAGCACAACCCCAGCTTCAATAATATTGGGAAGAGATCTATTTCCCATCCCAGTACTGTTGAGAGTTCCATGACCACTGCCTTCCAGAATCTTTGAATAACTGGGCATTTCCAGACCATGTGATATTTATTTGTTTATTTATTTTAGTGTTTTATAGAGTGCTTTACAGAGTCAAAGAGCAATACAAGAGGCATGATATTACAAGAGTATACTGTACATTAGGGAGGGTGGTACTGAATACAAGAGGGATGGGAGTCTTTAAGGATAGTCAATATAGAAGTAAGCATTGGTTTGAGAGCATCAAGAACATTTAGAATGTGGAAAGAGGCCTGCTTTATGCAGATTGTCTGGAGTAAGGTACGTGCAATGAAGGTAGTACATTCGGACCAGTCAAAGCTTAGAGGAAATTGTATTGACCCTTGGAGCCACCAGGGCATCTCAGTCATCCTCCATTAGAGGGTCGACCCACTTACCCGAAGGGATCCATTCACAATGGGGGCATTAATAAGTGTGCAATAGACTGGAGAGACACCTCCCTTTCCTATGGTACCCAGCGTAATCTTGGCCTTAAGTGGGCTAAATTCTGGGAGAGAAGTGCCTTGTGTAATGTGGGCTGTAGGGCATGGCGCAGTTGGAGGTATTTTTTGGAATTGGGTCTTGGATATATATGTGGATTGAAGGTCCTGAAAGGAATGCACATGCCCTCCTGCCCATACATTTCCCAATAGGGTAATATCTAGTGTGTCGCAGCGACTAAGACCCTCTAGAGCCGACACCTCCCCTAGCCATCTGCCATGTCACAGGGGAGTTTATTGCGGGAGTGTGATTTCCCAACACTGGTGCGTCCGTGAGGACACCACCCAAGAAACACCATTCAAGCCACTTCTGGCAATGAGGCTGGGATTGTGTCCCCGTATACACAGACATGGGGCTGGAAAAGCCCATAGAGGCAAGCTCAAACGTGTACGCAGGTGGAGCTACAAGCCAATCCATCAACTGCTGTCGCTGGGTGCCAGGCACCAAGCTGAACCACGGTAAAGGCAATGAGGGGGGGGAAGGAGTTGGGTTTCAGATGCTATGTGGCCAGACACACTGGACGACGCCATTTTGAACAACCCAGAGACTGGACAAGGAGGGGGCAGGGAAGTGATGTGTCGCTGTTATATATGACACACAGACTTTCTGACAGCCCCCTACTCAACTTTTAAAAAGTACTTGCACAGGAAGGGAGGCTCCCTCTGGGGTGTGGTCTGCTGAGGAGAAAGGTGCTGGAGTCTGGCGCAATGGGCAGTTGAAAGGAGGACACCCCTGACTGTCCCCCAGGCCCCTAACAGTGCCAGAAAAAGAGCCCAGGACCGGTGCGTAGAAGAAGAGGCCTCTGCGCAGGGAGAAGAGAGGTGCAGGGAGCCAGTGAAGACTCCTCCCTGCAGAATACACCCTTTTGGAGACCCAGGGGACGAAGGAGAGTGCTCCCAGTGGCCGGGGGGGCACCACCAGGAGCAAGAAGACACGCAAATGGGGCAGATCTGACCCCCAGGGACTGAGATATGGCCCCCGGAAGTTAGGCAACTGTTGACCCCTAGGAAGACCAACGACTAAGCATGTGGAGCTCCACCGCCGGGCTCAGAGATGCCCCCAGGGTGGGTCAGGTCCTGGGGGCTGCCCCCAAGGAGAAGTAAAGCCAGGGAGCGCCCTCTTGTTCCCCGTGAAGGTGCCCTGCAGGGGGGCCAGGAGCCCACCCTGGCCCCCACTGAAGATGGAGGCGGGGGAGCGCCGTGCCCCACAGGGTGCCAGGAGCCCACCCTGTCCCCCGACGAAAATGGCGATGGGGCGCGCCGTTGCGCAACCCCATGCAGAGGAGGAGTCCAGGACCCCATCTCCGGGCCCCGAGGTGGCAGAGTGAGGGGGGGGCATATCGCGCCCCCCAATGATGTTTGGTGATGATGGGGGACTCCGAGTGTGGAAGAGGCCGGGGGAGTGCCGTCGCACTCCCCAGAAGACCCGCAGAAGCGGGGAAGCTGGCTCGCGTCTGTCCGCCGGAGAGGGCAGACCAGAATAGGACTGCCGGCTCCCACGACATCACAGAAGAGTGCTGGCCGCGCGGGGAGCCGGCGGGGGCAGCCGGGGGCAGCCGGGGGTGGGCCCTCCATCGAGGAAGTCTGCGGGGGTCCCGAGTCGGACCGAGACCCCAACACCAAACGGAGGAGGAGCCAGGGGCCCGGGTAGGACCGGGCCCCCAACAAATGGCATAAGCGGCCAGGGGTGGGCTCCCAGAGACGTCTAACTCACCTGGGGTCCTGGTGAGACCGGACACCCCAACAGTTGAAGAAGCGGCCGAAGGCCCACATCGCGGCTCTCCCTGGAGCAGCGGGAGAGCCACTCATAAATTATGCAGCGATTCCCATATATGCCTTGCAGGCCAGGACCGGCCTGCAAGGTAAAACCATCATTTCCTTTACTTGTGGTGGTCCCAGGAGGACAAGGTCACTACCACATGAAGGTGCTGTGGGAGCTGCTGGAGAAGCGCAGCCTCCCCCCTGCACAAAGAGAAAAGTCTCACCCTAAGTGTCTTGGGGATTGGATAGAATAACCCCTCAAGGGCTCAACCTGCATTTATCACCTTCTGGGCTGGAACTTTTGTTCTTCAGCTAAGGGTGAGGGTGAATTGAAAAGTGCTTCATGGAGTGAAGGGTTGAGGTGTTGAATGTCTGGAGAAGGAGATCACCTGGAGGTGAAGAAGTGTAATTGCACCACAAAGGCTTTTACTAATGTTGTTCTTTATAGAGGGACTGGAGTTCATGTGTTTAATGTGAAGTACATGATTAAGGTGGAGTCATAAGCAAAGGGGTTTTAAGTTGCTAGACATTCCTGCTAGGGTGTCTGACTGCATTTACTTAAACCTGTGATTTTATCCGTGATGCCTTCGGGGCTGTAATTGCAATGCATTCTAATGATATCCAAATGTTATGAGTACTGTTGCGCTAAAGTGATGCGTAAACATGTATTCTTGCTGCTGCGCTTAGGTGAAGGACCCAGACTGTTAGCCCTTAAGATATAGAGGTGCATACCTTATGGTCGGTAGGAAATGCTCGGTCAGGGTTGTGTGTCACCAATAAGCATGGGCGAATTTTGCGAATTCGCGATCCACGAATTTGCGGATTTGCGAATTCGCGAGCCGCAAAATTCGCGAATTTGTGGATTTTTGTTTTTTTGCGTGTTCGCGGGGTTTTTTGCGTGTTCGCTGGGTTTTTTGCGTGTTCGCTGGGCTTTTTGCGTCTTCGCGAGTCGCTTGCATAGCGAAGTTACCCATGCAGTCATTTATGGGAGAGGGAGAGAGAGATAGAGAGATGGATAGATAGATAAAAAGAGAGAGGAGGAGAGGGAAAGAGAGAGGGAGAGAGAGAACAAGAGAAAGAAAGAGAGGCCGGATCTCTGAAGGGCCAGATTCCTGAGTTGCCCCTACAGAACATACAGCTTTTTATTTTTAGCAAAATGCATATGAAAATTGTGCTGTAAAGGTCTCTTTTAGTTTAACCCCTCCTGACAACTCAAAATGGGTGTATTTGCCATCCTATCCCTTCTTCCTGTTTTTTATATCTGTAAGTGCTTCCTGATGAGGTTTAATTCCTTGGACAGGTGCCTCATTGCCTACTTGTAACTATTCTCTGAACCTGCTTCAAGGGTCAGAGCAGGGTCAGAGAATAGTTGCAAGTAGGCAACGAGGCGCCAGGAAGCAATTAGCAGCAGGTGTCCAAGTTGAAGATAATTTGTTTGTAACACTTTTGTAAAAGGTTACAAAGAAATTAGGTTCAACTTTTGCACCTGCTGCTGTAACCCTTGCTTGGCTGAAAATTCGTCCCCGCTGATTCGCGGGTTTTACTGCGATTTCGCGAGATTCGCGCATCGCGAAATCGCAGAAAATCCGCAAATTTGCCCGCGAAACGGATTTTACGCCCACCCTTAGTCACCAAGGCAGGGTTACCTATTTTAAATGCTGGTGGAAGTACTGGGGTGGGTCGCCACAGGGATGGTGCCAGTGTGCAGGGCCCTTGCTCCAGGTTATGATCCACTAACTGCATTGGGGGCAAGATGATGTGCATACATGGGAGTGGTGGTACTAGAACCCAGCCCCCCTTGCGTGAGGGGAAGAGATGTTATGCAATGTCACAAAGTAATTCCAACAGCTTATGTATATTTGTAAATTGGTGCATAGTATTGCGTAGTGCGTGTGTTTAATAAATGTACTCTTACTTTTATAAAGCAAAGTACAGACTGGACAATCAAATATTGAGTGTTATTTTTGCGTACCTGCAAATGGATACTACTTGCCCACACTACCTCCCTTGAGTAAGCCTCAGACTGCTCTGCAACGCTACCCTCTGAGAGTTAGGCACTTTTGGGTGTTTGGTTCCCAGTGAAGGACAAATGTAGTCATGTTCTTTGTGCAGGCCTCCCAGATGTTGCCTCGTTTTCCAACATCCCTATAGTGCCCTTTGGCATTAAAGGACACTATCGTTGATAGACGGTCCATAGGATAACCAAATCTGTGTCAAAGACGATGTTGCATGCAACCAGTTGGCTACATCTGGTTGCCCCAGCCTTCCCAGTGCTCTGACTGCCAGCCCGCACTTGCTGCCACCAAGACAGGAACCTGACTCCCTGCTAGGGGGTGTGAACTTTCCCAAGAGTCATAAATAATGGCCTTGACAGGAAGGAGGTCCCACCTCCCTCCCTGACTGGCTGGCTGGCTAGTGAAGTGGCTCCTCAACGTTGTGAGCTTTAAAGGCTGCACTGTGGGAAGTTGGCTCTGTATATACTATACCAAAGGGGAAGGTATTGTGTGGACAGAGTCCAGTGGAACCCCAAAGGTCGGCAGAGGTAAAATTAGATAGACCGCCCTACAAAAAATAGAGAGTAAGGTTCTATCAGTAAGGCAGTATCAAAGAACAGTGTTAAGCATTTGTTGTATACACTCAGTCAGCAAATGAATTCACACTCTCTGACTGAACTTCAGACCAATTGTTTTTGTATACAAATCGTCTTTTAGATATTTTATTTCTACAACCAAGCAAGCCTGGTACAGGTAAGCAATAAGTACTTTACAGTAGTAATACAATTGGAATACAATTTGAATGATACAGTTTTAGGATTGCAATTGAATATGTACTTTGACTAAGCATGAGCGAATTTTGCGGATCTCGCGTTCGCGAATTTTGCGGATTTGCGGATTCGCAATCCGCAAAATCCGCGAATTCCCGCGAATTTGCGGATTTTTTTTTTTTTTGTGTTCGCCCGTGTTTCTGCCAGTTCGCGAGGGTTTTTACAATTTCGCAATTTGCGAACTTACCTGTCGGGTCGCAAGTTTTGCGAACTTGTTGTTTCTACGTGTCCAACCTGTTTGGGACACTCTTCTTCATCACTGCCACTCTCTGTCACCACTGCCACTCTCTGACTACTCATGCCACCCTCTGGCCCACCCATGCCACCCTCTGTTTCATCACCACACCCTCTGGTTGTCCAGTGTACATTATTTTCGGCAAAGCAAAGCACACCTTCCCTGCCTCAAGTGACCTGAATTAATTTGGGGCTGATTAATGTGTCACAGAATATTTTTTTAGCTGGCACCTGCTTCCTTAGTGCGCCCTGATTAGTGATCTTTTGCACTTGCTAAGTGCTTTCATTGTTGCAAAATTAGTTACAACACCTGCCCTGCCCCAACTGACAATAATGAATTAGGGGCTGATTAATGGATTTTAACTTCCAGCCTGGCTCCTGCTTGTCTCCCTTAGCTGTAATTCATGACCTTTGTGGCATATGTGTAACTATTCTGAGGTTCAGAGCAGGGTCACATAATAGTTTCAACTGGCAACTGAACTCTGGAGGGGCCCCTCAGGAAGCACTACAGGAAATGGCTACTAATGATGTGCCTGAACTTTTGAACCTGGTAAGTAGTTACTTTCAGTTTTGCTTAGATCGTATTTCTGCAATTTCGCACTTATTCGCGGGGCGCGAACTCACGCGAACAGTGCGAGCAGTGCGAGCAAAATCCGCTGCTCGCGGATTTGCGGATTTTGCAGGAAATTCGCAAATCTCGCGGATTGCGGATTTCCCGAAAATCCGCAAAATCCGCGAGCGGAACGGATTTTCCGCCCATGCCTAACTTTGACTTGGTTTACAATGGATGCAGTAAAAGGGGGATACTTAGTAAATGCAGTGCATAGGCTTCAATGGGAATTTCAACAAAATAGCAGGTAAGAAACTTTTGAGATTACTAGGCTTACTCCGAGTATTATAGCTGGATACTACTCTGGGACATTTCCTGTAAACCGGTAAGTAAAATCTTTTTTGTTAGATTATGCCATTTTAAAGAATATTTCAAAACTCTGCACTTCGAAACTTTTCACAGAAAAACAGTAAATGTTATCCTATGGAGGAAAATATGGTTATCGGTTTTGAGGTAGGTAATCGGTCTTTGGGTTTAAGGTTCTGGCGTTAGAACAAGGGTTCCCCCAGGGTCAGCGCATCCTCAGCGGCACTAGGGCGGCCGGGTGCAGAGTGTTTAGGCCCAATGTACATGCACCACCTGTGATATGCAGCCAGGCTGCCTCTCAAAGGTAGAAACAGCCCTCCCCGTGCCCCCGGCACATTTACACCTGTGCAGGTGGAAAATTAGGTAATCTGGAGATGTATACCCCCAGGAGGCTAGCCACATCTCTAGGGTGTGCTACCTAGTTTGTACAGCTGAGGAAGACTTATGCCATTTAAAAAAAATGGTAGAATAGTGTGTTCTTTGAGGAAAAGGTGACCTACATCCCAAGATGTAGTGACTTCAGGGGCGGATTAGTAGTTTGCGCCAGTAGCCCATTGGCCACTTGCACCCATGCCCCTAACACTGCTAAATCTAGGAATTAAGGGCTACCACTGACACCAGAATCTCAGTTCTGATCAAACTTGCATCAAAAAGGATAGAGATTAGCCCCAAGTGTGGACAACATGACTCACACAAACCAAAAGAGGGAGACTCTGCACTAAGGCAAAACTCCTGGGTGCTCCAGAATCTACCCTGAACAAACTGCAACAAGTGCAGAACGCGACCGCCAGGCTCCCGACAGGCCTCCCTAGGCGTCAATCTGCTCGCCCTGCATTGAAGGCGCTACACTGGCTCCCTGTCAGAGAGAGGGTGAAATTTAAGTCACTCTGCATGGCCCACAAAATTTTGCAGGGGAAAGGCCCACCTATCCTAGGGGATATGGTTCAGCCTTACAAGGCCTCTCGCTCCCTTCGTTCTGACCATCAACATCTGCTGCAGGTCACGAGGGTGAGGAAGGCAAGAACCGGGGGTAGAAGATTCTCCGTAAATGTGGCCACGCTGTGGAATTCTCTCCCTTTGCACTTACGCTCGGAAACGAGCCTTCTTCGGTTTCGTAAATTTTTAAAAACGTATCTATTCACTGTTTAGTTCTGGTGTCTATAGTGGCAGTGTTTCCTTCTGGATCAGCGCGGGGATGCCCAAGGGTAACCAGGCGCTATATAAAACTCGTTAATAATAATAATAACTCCTGGAACTGCACAATCAATACTCGTCCTAGGCTAATAGTTGGTTCCCCCAGACAGAGACAGAAGCAATCTCAGACTCCACTGGACTTGTGGCACTAGTCCCCTGCAAACTGCAGGTAAATCAATAGTCCAGATCCAAAGAATCACTGGTCATTGGGTCCTCCGAGGGATCGCCTAAATCCAGATGGTCTAGTGCATTGTGGGAACTGTAGTCCTGGTCTCCACAAAGTTTCAGGCAACTACTGTGTTCTCCAGGACCTCTGGTAGTCAAAGTAACCATCTGCTGTGCTTACCCCTGCCAAGGCTTATTAGTTGCCAATTCCGGCAACTGACCTCTTCACTCAACACTGCATTTAGAGGGCACTCCACAAAACTTTTATCTGATCTTAGCAGCATATCCGTTGTTGATGGTTTGCACCCTTTTCCCCCGCAGCACTCTCTGAGCGGTAAAAGCAGGTCTCCCGCGGCTCCCATTCAGCACCAGGGACAGCCAGGACCACACTGCATCCGAGCTCCATGGGCCAGGTAAAATTTGGCGTACTGTTGTGACTTGGTCCTAAGACCTGCATCATCTTTATCCTCCTTGGGTTCCATGCAACTCGACCTGCAAGTGACCGATTGCCGATATCACTTTTTCCCATTTACCACAATACAAACGTTTTTCAGTACTCAATTGTTGTGATCTATGTTTTCTTCTAATCACATTTATCTGCTTTATTTTTAAAAATTGGTGTCGGATTTCTTTAGAGTCATGTCAATTGCTTATCGTCCAAGTTGGTATTCTGAAACGCTTAACACATGTTCCTCTGGTAAATCCTGACTGCTCTTTGACACTCTATCAGGAATGACCTAAGGCTTTATTATTATGAATCCAAGGGCCATCTTTGGGGTCTGAGAGTATTGCACTCTGAAGTCTAACCATCATCACCACATAATACTCCACCTTCCCACACTCCACTTGAATGACATATAAGTCATCCCTAAGGTAGGTCCTTAGGTGACTCCGGAATTTTGATGAATCGCTCTATTTAATGATAGTCGGATTTTTTTGATCACAATTATAAAAATACCACGTTTAGAAAGATGCCATTTTCCTACTCTTAGCCCTTTTGTGCCTAAAACCAGGCCTGTGTCACATGACTGGTTGTAACTGACAGTTAGAAATAGTGATTCCTACCAAACACTCACAGTCACTGGATGGGCCATCTGCTGGCAGGTTAGGGCAGAACTGAGCATAGACCCGCCTACAACTGACTAGCCTGTACTCTGCCTTCGCACAAAGGGCATAACAACTCTGAGTTGTCATTTCATCCAGCTTGGAGCCAGGGCAGGGGAGGAAGGAACTCCTTGCACTTCAAAGCCACTAGAAGCTTCTCCCACCTTCTAGGACCACAGCAATAGTGTATAAAAGTAGGACATCATACACTAACTCTTCAATACACTCTTGGACCTGTGAATATTATCCTAGGAAGAAGGACTGCTGTGCTGCTACAAGGACTGCATCTCTGCTAGACTGCCGCTCTGCTGCCCAGCTGTGCTGACCTTCTGCCCTCTTGCCTGGAGAAGAAGAACTGGACCTGCTACTTCCTTTTGAACCCAGGATGCCAGAGTGACTAAGAGCTAGGCTGTTGGACTCCTGATTTGAGCCTCAGGGACATAAAAGGCTCTCCAACCAGCTGGACACAGTTGCAACGTGTTCCTGCCCCCCCCCCCAAGTGGTGCCTCTCAGGTCCTGGATCCTTGCTGTGGCTCACAGGCTCTCTAAATCAGGTGTTTGGGCTCTTCGCAACCGCATATAGGCCTGTTCACAGCGAGACGGCGCCGCTTGCGCCAAAGTTCAGTGTGAGCTGCCGCCAGCCCGCCACTTCGCACAGCAAGCGTTGATTGCCTGAGGAGGACTGCCAAAGCAAAACTTCAGCCCGCCCATCCACGATACCCAGCCTGCTCTACGCACCATGCTGACTGCAATCCACAACACTCTTTGTTCCCTGCGACCCTCTCCAATGCGAACGGGTCTCTTGGCACAGAACTTGAGTAGGTAAAACTTCAGAGGGACTTATATGGGACTGTATCCAATCTGTGCTCCATCACAGTCCTCCAGAACTTTTGACTTTTTCTTGGTCCAGCGCGATGTGATATCCCTGATTGGTGCTTTATGCTTTTAGGCACTATTTTACACTTTATTAATTAAAGATGCATAACGGATCAGATTTTTTTTATTTTGGTCTGGTTTTATCTATTAAAGTATGATCTATTTGTCTAACCTGGTGTAGGATCTTTTCTGTGGTGTTTTCTCAGTGTTACTGTCTAAAGTGTTCCATAAATACTTTACACATTGCCTGCAAGTTAAGCCTGACTGCTCTGTGCCAAGCTACCAGACGGTTGAGCACTGGATAATTTGGGTTTACGTATGGCATACTAGGATTGTGGTTGCTGCTTGACCAGCGCTCACAACCCAGTCAACCAGTAACCCAATTTCTAATGCTTCTTGTAACTCATCAAATGGGTCAAGAAATTTTAATATATTCACGGGTCTTGTAATACATAATAGGTGCAGCGACTATGCTTGGCTCAATTAACAACAGATGCTGCAGGTAACTCTCTGTACTTTCCAATAAACTTGTGTATTAAAAATAGAGAATACAGAAAAACTTCACAATCGTGGCAATTCTCTTTGGTTTTGTAATTTATTGCGAGAAGAGCTAGCACTGTTGTAATGTTACCCAGTAGCTAC
Source organism: Lissotriton vulgaris (assembly GCF_964263255.1). Lineage (NCBI taxonomy): Eukaryota > Metazoa > Chordata > Amphibia > Caudata > Salamandridae > Lissotriton > Lissotriton vulgaris. The sequence goes on from NC_141689.1 coordinate 478,383,305, forward strand.
ATTACATGTCAACGTACGAGCTTCTGTAGAAAAGATGCTGCATTTATTTTCGTATTCACAGCATTGCGAGGGGCGGGGCATGGCAATGGAAGCAGCGTGCAGGGCACAAGCAGGTTTGAAGCAGAGTACTTCCCGCAATGAGTTATAATGGCGGAAACACATAGACTCATCTTGCCTGTCGGTAGCTGTCTGTTCCTGTTTTTGGCAGTGTCAGCTTGTGTGAACTCTCAGCCGGTGTTTGGGTGTGGAGAATGGAACTCTTTGATCTCTTACATGAATCCTGTAGACTGGGATTGTGGGAAGGGCGTGCAATCATTATTTATAATATACTGATGCCATGCCCTGTAACGTTGGCAAGTGGTTGGTTGCCTTAACATGTTTTTCTCCCGTTCATTAAGGATGAAGCAAACTCTAAAAGCAAAATCTGAAATGATAAAGTAAACATGAATTTAGCATTTGGTGTTCTTCTTTATTAGTAGTTCTGGGTGTAAGTGGCATCCGGTTTCAGAAACTAAAAGAGACATTTGAATTTATCGGGTCTGTTTTAAATCCAAATTTAAATCCAGTGGAGGAGATATGGCCAAACGGCCGGAGCCGATGACTCTGGTCTAGTTTGGGTCCTGGCGTTGACTCAACATCCTGAGATTCTGGGCGGATCACTTTATCTGCCAAGTGTTTGAAAAAAAAAATTACCTTGTGTAATGTAATTTGGTGCTGATGTAAAGGGCTATAATGCCCTCGGGTTAGGTTCGCCCAGTGCTGGAAAATTAGGGGATTGTGCCGGATCCTGGTTCTGGCAGCTATGATGGCTGGGTCTGGGATCTGGCTGACTAAGAGAAATATGCTGAATGTGTCCTGGTGCCGTTTTTTTTTTTTAACATCAGGACACATAGTGGGGATATCTCGTGCCATTCGCTCATCACCCTTTGCTCACCCCTCTCCAGTAAAACACTTACAAGTGACTGGTGTCCACTGCGTAGCTTTATTATTTTACCCAAACACCATTTTATTTGTGGGTAAAACCTCCCACATTGACCATTTTAATAAATTCACACATAAATGATGCGCTCCATACATATGCGCCACAGGTTAACATGTATTTACAATTCGGCATCTCTAGAGGCGTGTTGTACCAGCAGGACACAACACCACCCCCTTTTCCAAGCACCAGCTACTAGGGTAGAGCCAGAGAGTCCAGGACCACCAGCAGGACGGCCCCTTCTACCGCCAGCCCAGAGCCTCCTCTGCTTCAGGGTCATCCTTTTTCCACCCAAAAAGAGTCCCCCGGCCTTTTCTCCTATCCGGGACCCCACCACAGGGCAAGAAGCCCCACTGGCGCTCTTGCCCTCCCCCTCACTACTGCCCTGCTACAAGGTGTAAGACAATGGCCCCCAGAATGGTATGCACAAACACTTCCAACCCTGCCCTGGACAGGTGCATCCCCCCTGCCCGGTACTCATCTGAGGTCAATGTCTGCAGCAGGCTATGCCTGATAACACGTATCTGTGACCCCTTCAACAGTTTTTCTACCTCCCTATTCATCTTCCTCACTGACGTGTTCACTGCGGCTGATGGAACGTCACCCCACCATACTCTCCGAGTGAGCACCTCTGACCAAATAATTGTAGTGTCCGGCAATACCCTCCTGATACATGTAAGTAGAGAGAATAAGGCCTTCTTGGCTCCCCTCCTGCCCCCAGGGATCATGCTTTCCACCCCCGAGTGAATAACCAGCACGTCTGGAATAGGCAAACCATTGTTGAGCGCACTCCGCAAATGAGCTGAGACCTCCTCAGCCCGCTGCCCCTCAATCCCTAACCAATTATGAACAACTCCCATGGCCCTTTGCGTCTTGTCCACCCCTGACTCTCCGAACCATTGCCCTGCTCTGAGTATTACCGAATCTACACACCAGCAAACTTGCGTCCTCTGACTTGCCACCACTGCATGCGAGACCAAAAAAGAATAGAAAAAGAAAGAGGTGCATAAATACCAATTTGCCGCCAATACCGACCCTACCTACACCAGCTGTGGTTGCACATAGCGCTCAAAACTTGATGAACTCTACCTGCCCACCTTCTTAATTGCGCTCGATGAGAGTCCCAATTCTGCTGCTGTAATGGCCGCCCCAATTCGGAACGAATGTGATGTGAAATTAGCTATGTCCTCACCCAACAGAAAATTAGGGGATCGTGCCGGATCCTGGTTCTGGCAGCTATGATGGCTGGGTCTGGGATCTGGCTGACTAAGGGAAATATGCTGAATTTGTCCTGGTGTCGTTTTTTTTTTTAACATCAGGACACATTCCAGCAGCGTCTACACTTCCGCATTTCATTTTTGAGCAGTAACGTGCAGGTGGCAAGGGGGCTTTTATATTTGGACTTCCAGCTAGGCCCAAAATGAAGGACTGTTTTAAGGACCATCAGCCCGACTTTTGTTTGAGGATAATACTGTTTAGAAGCTATCTAGAGCTTTACACTTAGACACCAAAGCAATGAAGGAAACAAAAGTGCACAGCATGTTATCACAAGTTCTTTAGAGAAACCATGATTTGGACTCAAAGTTTTTAAAGTTTGTTCAACTCCCTGTGTAAGAGATGCTTTTGCCCTGTAAGAAAGCACGGGTTATCTGTGTGTATGAGTAATTACACAAATATTGATGTAAATGACATACTTTTAAAAGTGGTATTCTTTTAGAGTGCTGCTGATCCCAGTGTGGGTTGTCAGAGCACTTTACATCACACACAGAGATACAATAAACCATACACACATGCAAATCAATGTACAGAAAATGTTACAAAAGACAATGTGGGTTATAACGTATAAAGTGCAGGAATCACATACCATCCAAATGTGTAGACTTAACTTAAGAGTTAATGGTCAGTAGAAACACAAAGACAGGATGTAAAACTTTACGAGTGATTGTGGTTGTCTGTACTAATAAGACTATTACTTCCCAAAGGAACTCATATTTGCAATATCATATAGCAGGGAGATTAAAAAAAACAACACTTTTGATCTAAACCTTTACAGTTTACATGCAGCTCCTTGATTCTGGTAAAAAAAGATCACTGTGCTATATTAGAAGGTTTGCACCTTATGAGCTGGAAGTAACACATGATCTCAGTGTCAAATTCAGTAGCCCACTTTCATATCTCAATACAAAATAAATATGTGCTCTGCATGTTGCATGATGTTCTTTGAAGCAAGCACATCAACCCACTAGGCTACTTTGAGTCAAAACTATGACTGGACAAAACACATAACACTCTCGGAACTATTAACCATTAGCAGTATCTTACCACTATTATAATCCCCTCGAAAATGCTGGACACACAATGATCTCTGCAGCAGGTGTTTTAACCCTGTAAGATATTTTAAAATACCACCTTTTTTTGACCAGTTAAGTAATCTAGAAAAGATTTACTGCCACATATATCCTAATTGCCAATTTCTTTGCAACATCATTTTTGTTGTTGTAGTAAATGTATAAGTAGACTGTCAGATTCTGCTTTTCAAACTCCTCCTCCTCGCAACTCCATCCCCTTGTCACTGCCACACCCTAATCCCTAATTTACGAGTCCCCCAAGTACATTTTTTCCACTTCCAGGACTAATACGTTAAATACGTTATGCCGACTAGAATTTGTGAATTTCAGATGCATCAGAATTCCAAACAAAATATCAAAAACGAATTGCGTTGTTGAAACGCAGGTGCTACAGAGCCGGATTCATAACGTCCTTTTCATCATAACCATTGAATATATATTTAAATACAATGAAGCAAAATCAAATCTAGTTACGAAGTGGTAATTCTTAACCCCTTCGGTGCTCATGACGAGCTCAGCTCGTCATGAGGCACGGTGCTCGTCTGCTCATGACGAGCTGAGCTCGTCATGACCACACCCATTATCATTATGGGCCAGCACAGCAGAGGAATTTCCTGCGCAGCCAAGGTGTTAAAATATAACAAATCTAGCCCTCCTGAATCTAGGTTTCTAAGGACGTTATGCATACATAGTATTGATTTAGTGAAAATGTTGCTCTTTCATTTGTAGGGGTGCATCATAATCATGGGTAGTCTGCACCCGCATGCAATCCTTTGTCAACGGAAGAACTTGTACTGTAGTAATGTGAAAGAAAAGTGACTTGTTAGGGATATTTTCATGTAAACGTGGAAAGGTTAACGTTGAATACACATGTGCTTAGCTGAAAACATAACATATAGAATTAGTATATGCAGCTGACACTTATTCACATATTTGATGTGCTTATGTGACGTGTTAATCTAGAAGTGTTCAGTAAAAGTGTTCATTCTATATGTAATTTTGTGAGGACTGTGTGCTATTCTCTTATGTTGGCCAATTTCCGTGGGACTTAAATGTGTGTTCTCTGGAAGCTTTCGCATTATATTTATTAGTTGAATTTCAAGTGCATGTTGGATTTGTTCTTTCTCACGTTTCTGTTGAAGGTGGAAAATTCTTCCTTGCTAGATAGAATAATGTCTTTGTTTTAGGAGTTAGGTTTAGGAAGAAGAGGATACATTGAGCTTTGATGCTGATTTTGGAGAACTGTTGTACTTTCTCATCGGAGCAAGCCTGGGAATCAAGGTCATCTTGCCAAGGCCTGAGAGCATGACTGTCTAATGGAAAATCAACTAGGAGAAAGTGGTTTGACTGGATGGTGTGATGCTGCAATGCATCTTGGGAACTACCCGTGGTATTGCTGTATCTAAGTTCGGGAAAGTTTCTTGGGGACTTTTGTCTTGCCTTGAGAGAGAAAGCAACGAGCTCTGTAGCTTCATGCTACAAGACCCATCTATTGTGAAGAGGCTTCTTAGGGAGGCTTCACACGCTGACACCTTCATGGATTTTGCCTTGTGAAATGTTATGTAGGGACGCCACGTTAGCGGTAGGAAGGGACAGATTCCTGCTTTGTACCCACGAACTTCCAATGAAGGGAATCTCGATGTCTGCTTCATCGTCTTTTATGTCCTGATTCTCAGACTGATTATTCTGTGTATGTTGCACTGCCTAAACTTCATCCGTAGATTTGGCTTTGTATTAGTTCTGATGTATTTCTGCACCATCATCTTGAGGTGCCTGTATGTCCAGTTGTTTTTTGCCTTGTAATAAACTAACTAAACTTAATTGGGAGTCTGTGATTCATAGGAGTCATGGTAAATTGGAACTGAAATGACTGACTGGCTAATGATTTCTCTCCACTCCAAGCTTTCATGCTGACAAAAAGTACCATTGACCTGAGGTTTCATAGCAGATCTATAACATGAAACCTGGCTCCTTCAGTATATAGTAGTAAAATATTATGGACTTGTTATGCTCAGCTGATGAATGAAAATTATGCTTTAAAATGCAGTGTAACAAAATCTTATATTACACGCCTCTACAGTATGCATTGTAGACAACATTAACGTACATTACACAGTGGCGGCCGCTTTGGAAATGGAGTGGTAGGGCAGGGGGCTGCACTTAAAATAAATAAAATCATAATAATAAAAGTTCACTTACCTGAAGGGCCGCCACCTCTCCTCCACCCACTTCTCTTCGCCCGGCAGCATGGAAGCACACAGACTCCCCTAACCCATCAAGATGCTGCTGTCACCATCATGACAGCAGCGTCTTGATTGATCTGAGCACCAGGTGGAGAACATGCGAAGTGCACAGGACGGTTTGGCCGGTCCAAGATGGTGGGCCAAACCATCATGCACACTTAAGTGCACATTATACCACTCCTCCTCCGAGTCCCTGGAACACGGCCCAGCCCGCCCTAACTTGGCTCGTGCTCCTTACAGAAAAATAAAATTATAATAATGTAATGTTAATAACGTTGTGGTATTATCATTTTATTTTCCCTTTTACATTCAGTGGGACGACGCTCCTCCGCCATAGCGGATGAGCCACTGCTGGCATTACAGGATGCGTAGTAAGGCTGTTAAACAGGCGTATGGTCTTCTGATGGCACTTTTAGCCACAGAGTCCTCATTTTATATATATTTCCAGGTGTCAGACTGAAGCTGGCAATTTCTGAAGCAGTATCTCCGTCATGCCATTGCATGGCACATGTGAATCCACGGCGACCTCACATCACCTTGGAAGTGACAGAGTGGAGCTGCATAAATGCACCACCCCTGTGCATTGACACCCCTGTGCATTGACACGTTCCTTTCTTTCTGTGCCATTCAATGCAGATCTGGAGCTCCACCCCTAAATTGTCAGTCTTCAAGTGTTCTTTAAAATTCTTGGAAAATGTGCTAGGGAAGAAAATGTCTTCTCCCTAAATTTATTTATTTATTTATTTATTTACGCAACTTTTATAGCGCGACAAATACCCGAAGGTGTCTCGGCGCTGTGGAGCAACAAAGGTTCATCATCCTACCGTCTTCTCACTGGTTAAACAACCATGTTTTCAGAAGCCTACGGAAACTAAATGAGAGGATTCAAGCCTTGCCAGGAAGATGGTGTTATTCCCAGTCCACTACGATGTGCATTTCTGGTGTCTGGGCTCCATCATTGCTTAGTTGTGTGATAAGTGCACCGTGATGCAGCTGATTGTGATCAGAGAGTGGAAAACAAAGTTATGCACCCAGGACCATAAGATCTAGCATTGGAAGCAGTTGTCCAGATCCAAGTCACTGGCCACTCCTTCTCCGGATCACAGGGCTGTTCACATACGCAGATCCTGGTTTTGCTCTAAGCCTTCACATATTTTTAAAATGTAAAGTGCGTAACATGCACAAGAAGGCACAGTTCGACAAATCTACGGCTCACCACTTGAAGTCAGGTGAGAAACTGCAGTTGGCATGCTAAAGCCACCCCCTTCCAGTGTCTACCAATTCTAATCCTGTTCTGCAGCTGGCCGTGGCACACCCCAAATACCCCAGGTGGTTGTGGACCCTGTCTCTGATACAGGCCTTCAGACAGACCATGCTGCACATTTTCTTAATATGCCACTAGCCGACTTTTGTGTGTCTTTATGCTCAACAGGATTACAGAGGCCTCCAGTTGCTCTTCCCCCAGTAGGCCCTTCTCCAGCGCTAACTGCACAGGAAACACTCTTGATCCTGTTCCGATGCCTGTCCAAACTTCTATCAAGTTCTAGGTTGCACACCAGCCCCATCCCTGCTGCTGTGAACTCTCCCCCTGCCTGTACCAATGCCGGTCCCTGAGCCAAGGTTGATCCACACAAGGCTTATGTTGCACTACAAAATCACAAAAAGCGCAACAAGCCATAATTGAACCAGACTCCAACCCCTTCCATGATCCTAGAATTATCAAAGGTTGGAGGCCTTGTTTGGCCCTGATTCCTAAGCAATCCAAAACAGAAAGCATGTCCCTCTTGAAGACTATATTGATAAGAATGTTGATATATTGCTCTCCTTTCTTTATAAAGATGCAGAACTTGATTTGGACAGTCAGAATGTAAGTGGGTTTGTATGCTTCTCCAGAAACTGAGCTAGAACCTCCACCTCATCAACCAATGACAATGTTTTTTGTTTGCAGTTGTGATCTGTAGGGCAGCACAAGTCCTTTATCTTCAACTGTCCACAGTAGAAAGAAAGTTAAACTAACTTTCCATTAATCACAGCCTGCCTGCCTCTGGAGGCGCACCATTGCAGTTCAGTCAGGCACTAGGGTGAAACTATATTTGGCGCCTCTAGTCAGTCGACCTCTGGGTAGCTGGCACAGACTAGCCGCTGGTAACCTGTCATTTCTCACTTGCCATCCACTTCCAGAAAGGTTTGTGGAGCCAGTGCCAACTATCAAGGTCAACTCAAATGCCTTTCCTTCTGCTGCAGTGGCCAGGATTATCGGTTCATTGAAGCATTCACGATAACGTTGTTTGCTTGAGCCAGGCTCGGCATTATTTTACTTAACTGAGTCTGCCTTCTGGACAGACACACCTACACATTGTGGGACACGGACAGCAAAATCTTGGTGACCAATTGTTTGTATGAAGGCCACGTGGCAACATTCGCTGAAACTATCAAGCTGGACAGGTTGGAGAGAAGTATGTGGTGCATGCTGGTATTGATACCACAGACTGTGTGGGTCACCAGCTCAACTTTTTTTGGGGTTCTCTAGCGGTCCCTGATTGATATGACCACTGAAGGGTCCAGGCTTTTCAGGAGGAAAGCACACTCTGCATTGGAGCAGTTTTACTGCTTGGCATACAGACAACAACAACACTCTCATCCCATTCAAAAGTTGTGGTGGGTGACGTTGCGTGAATGTGTGTGGTGCTCTAAAGGTTTGTAGACGTATCTAGTAGTTGCTGATTGCTTTTCCGGTGCTCTGAAGTATGGAGAACCCCCACTCCCATACAAGTGACCGTGGTCAACAGAAGTATTCATTTTAAAATCCTCAAGCACATGCTAATATTATCATACAGTATCGTTTTTAAGATGTGACATGAAATAACATTTACTCCAATTGATTCTTCTTCTTGCATTCTTGTTTATTTTGTTGTTAAATTCCAGGTCTCAAGCCTTAAGCCAACACATGTTTCGTCACCATCTGATGTACCCGCGACTTCCTCAGGGCTGTTGTTCTACTTGGGTTTCGGTTTATCTTTGAGCCGGTTCTACTTCCATCCTGGCTCCCAATCTGATTTGCTGTCCTATGACTCCTCCCGTGTTTGTGCAGGCACCCTTGAATCCGTAGGAATAGAGTGTATCTCGGATGAATTGATCTTTCATCTGGTTCTACTTCCGTCCCGGTGCTCAGTTTGCTTTTTTGTTTCCAGTCAGATCAATCGTGTGTGAGGACCCCGTCAATATCTGAGTTGAAAGCTCGTATTGTCGGTTATATTAATCAGTAACGTGCTGAGTTCGTTCTGCGTGGTAGGAGCGAGTACGCTCTACTGATTGCAGAATGAATTTGGCACGTTACCAATTAATATAAGACTATACGAGCTATCAACTTGGATATTGACTGGGGGTCCTCACACACGAGGGTTCTGACTGAAAACAAAACAAGCATTGGCATAGCCAATATGTTTCACTTTTGGGACCTTGTAAGTATTTAGTTATGCAGCACAATATCCTCGGTGCAATAACATCAACTGTTGCATGGCTAAAAACGTATAAGGTCCCAAAGGCGAGACCTATTGGCTATGCCAATGCTTGTTATTATTTGTTTGCTGATGCAGTGAGCGTTGGCAAAAAGCATTAACACTTTTCTGTTTTTTCAAATGCTGGATGGCTTTGGCAAAAAACTTTGGTAAATTCAATCAGTCTGCTGCGTTGGCAGCCAAAAGCAAAAGGTGAGAACAATTGGCTTGGCAATGTTCGTATTTTTTAATGTCTTTGAACCCACGTTTGCTTGTAACAATACTTGTGTTGCACTGCAGCTACTTACTATATTTTGGTAGTAGATGTTCTGTGCAGAGCAATAGAAAACCATGTAAATAAAAATAAATAAATAAGCCACAGGGCCTATTGGCTATTAGTCAGACCCGTAGTGATTCTGTCGTGCCTGACACCTGTCCCCATGAACTGTGAGCTATGGTCTGGTTGACAGGGCAGTTGTATATTCAAGAACTCTAGCAGGTGGGTTCATGCCAATTGGCCACTCAAATCCATAGCTGTTTCCAAAGCAGTTGCAGGAAAGCTGTCCCTTACAAGTGCACCATTCCTGAAGGTGGTGATCTACTCAGTGGAAACACTGTCCCATAGTTACTCTAGCAGCCCTATTATTTCACAGCTATTTGTATCCGATGGTCTGCGGTCGATCAAGGACTGTTGTTGAGCCTCTATTCTCTTAGCCCAGCTTGACAGAAGATGTTTGGGATAGCTTGACCAACAGCCACCTCCTTCATGTAAATGTGATGCAATGGTCATAAACCTTTGTCCAGGTGTCTCCTCTCTCAGGCTGCCCTGCAAGATTTGGCTTGCTCCAAGCTAATCCAAAACTAGGCATACGTTTGTATTCTTATTGCTACTGCAGTTTGGTGGAGACAGCATCATAGGAGGGTATAAGGAAGGTGAGTCATCCTACTTCTGATTACCACTAAAGCTATCAAGGACTGCACAGACTATAGGCTTAGGTACGTAGAGGGTTACCCCAGAGAGAGGGTTCCCAACATCTCACCTGTACAAATAATGCTTCACAGACATGCTCGAGGAGATGGTAGTCACTATTGAGGAAAGGAGTACCACTTATGGTAGACTCCTAACTTCCAACAAAGTTTGGATCTTTGACAGGCAGCAAAATGTAAAATATGCAATACCATCTACTGAAGAGCACCTGTCACTTGACATACTGGGCAAGTCAGAATGATGAGATGAGAAGGGGAATGCATATGCTGATTACTCTATGGACCTTTGGCTTAAAAAAAAAACTATTTTAGTAATATTAAGGTTAAACAGAAAAGAATGAATATTTTTTTTTAGAAATTGTTTTGCAATGTAGTTGTACTGTAACTGGGAAATTGCAATCATTGTAACTCACCTGCAACTTATCCAAACAGCAGGTTCCTCCTGAGAAGTATCCAGATACCCAGAGCAATAATTTCATAGTTGATGTACTTTGTGTGTGAAGAGTGGATTATTAGTTGCGATGGAAGTTAGTCCACCTGTCATGACAATGTGACTATTTTTGTTAGGGACAGTAAATGTTTCAGTTATTTAAACTGGCACTCAACATTTGGTAGCTATGGCACAAATCAGACTGGCTTAACTTGAGAAAATGTGTAAAGCATTTCCTAGTACAAGAACAGTTAGAAAGTCAAAGAACCAACACAATTAAAATCCCACTCAAATTAATAAAAATAAAAACAATTTAATGAACAAAACAATACCAAAATAGACAAAAATTCAATAAGGGGAACAGAAGATAAGAATTTTTAAAATTTCAAATAAAAATAGTGCCAAAAATCCTTAAGTGCCATCCGTGGTCATCTGGTTGTGCCTGACCAGGACCTAGGTACATTTAAGGCAGAGCGTGCGGGTCAGACACAGAAACCAGGTTGGTCACGGTTTGAGGTTTTACCTGCGGACTAAGTCTCTGAAATGGAATAAAAATCCTCAGTGGGCCAAGTCGCAAGCTCTGGCTGAGCTGGACTATATTAGCGCAGATAGCCATCAGATAAGGTCCCAGTGAACCCATTGACTCGGTGGTAAAGCTCTGAGTTGGAGAACTTCATAATTTGTTCCCAAGGGCGGTCCTTTGCTGGCTGGATACTTTTGACGCCTTCACCCGGTGAAAATGTCAACGCTGTGACTTAGTCACTTTTTTGGAGCATGGATTCCTCCAGGTGGGCAAGGCTGGAAGATGTAGCTGAACATGGCTCCATAGGTTGGATACTTTCTCCAAAATATCCCACTGAAATGGATTTGCTGTTGTGGAAAAGCTCTGAATGGGATAAGCTTGAATCTTTAGCCCAGCAACAACACACTTTTGTTTGACTTGGCAGGTTTGTTCCGGTCGGACGGAGGTCTTTGGAGCCAAACATTTTCTAAGTCCCAGGTTTTTCAGGATGTTAGGAGGAGTACACTTTGGCACAGCCAAGGGTTTCAGGACCTTTGTAACTGCAGTTGGGGATCAAGAGTCCCTGCAGGTTCCAGTATTGTCCAGTTGGAACTGGTCAGCTGGGATCTTCAACAAAAGGGTCTTTGAGGAACACGTTGTGTCCATGTAGTTTATCAGGAGGTTAGCCACCTGACCATTGGACTTCACTTCTTTGTCCTAGGTACAAGGGAGAGAGCAAGTCAAGTCTTTCAGGTCTCTTCATAGATCTCACCAGTAGGTACTGTCCTCTTTCGGTCTTCCGCAGGTCCAAATGTGTTCTGAAGAAGGCGCCCGGGATGCCACGTTTATGCCTGGCACAAGCTTATGGTTGGGAGTTACTTCTGACCCAGGCAAAAAAGGTCCTAGGGGGAACCCTACCCCCTGTGTGCCCTACTGCAAACAATTCTACAATGCCCCTCTCAATTTCATACTAAGATGTCAGAACCTTTATTCCCCTGTGCAGAGCTCCTGTGCCCACTTGAAACTGTGTGGTTAGGAAAATTAGCAACCGCTCCACTGTAGTCACCAAAACCAGTTCTGAGGGATGCTCCTCTCCCACTGGATTGGGTCCTGGCTGACCAGAGGGACAAAGAAGGGGCAGGCCCAGGTGATAGCTACATGTCCCTGTGACAGGGTAGCCCTATTTGAAGTTAATGAAGTCCCTTGGCACAGCAATAATGATCACCTTGCCAAAGGAACAGAACACCTGCTCACACCTAAGGCCTTTATCTGAGCTTAGGTGTAAGTTCACACCTCATCAAAGGACTATGGAGCTCATGGGTGTCAGTTGGAAGATGATGCAAATAGGTTTATAGAGGCCTACAAATCCAAGTTAACTCGTGAATAAGGATTCTAATAAATATGAAAAAGTACAAGAATTTACTTTGTAGTTGTTTCCTTGACAGAGATAACCGTTTTAAATGTAATATTGTATTACAACACTTTCCTATGGAATGGCTAACTCTGCTACATTGAAAATAGATTTTGGGGCCTCGTCACTATAAGGACATGGTTACCATTAAACAATCATATGTCCTACTTTAAAATACCACGCACCCTGCAATTATGGGTATTAAGACCTTGTTAGGGGATTATTTTGACAGGTCAAATTTACGCAGTTTTAAAAAGGCATAGGCAGGCTACAGTGGTAGGCCTGCAGTTATGTTTGCACTACCACTGAAGTGGGTGGCATTACAGGTGCTGTTTTCCACTAGTGACATTTAACTTACAAGCCCTTGGTAAATTTTGTATCTTCTACCAGTAACTGATAGGTAAGTTAAATATGCCAATTAGTAGTGCAGCAAATTTAGATACCGCCTAGAGATCAGAGAACAGCGTTCTGGTTGAGTCATGAAAACAACAGCATCAGTTCAAACAAATAGAGGTGATCATGTAAAAAGAGGCATTTTCCTTTGCTTTGACATTCCAAAAAGTAAAACTAAATGTAAGCTGTGCCCTGGAAATGAGCCTCTATGTCTGGGTCACTGAGAAGATGGGAGTATTGTGTGCCCATGCAAACGTTGGTGGGCTCCCTGACCCTTAAACCTGAGACTTAATGTCTCTATCACTTATGCTAGTCTTTGGCTGGAGTTGTGTTGCTTGACTCCCAGGTCACAGCCTCAATGCCAGGACTAGGCCCTTGCACATGTCTTTCTTTAGCCACCTATTTATGGCTTTCTATATAAGATTCTAAACAAGATCACCAATGTGCTTGAGCAGACACTGTAGCATGTTGCATCCCTTTCTTGTACACTGTAGCATGTTGCATCCCTTTCTTTTACACTGTAGCATGTTGCATCCCTTTCTTGTACACTGTAGCATGTTGCATCCCTTTTTTGTCCGCCCACTGGTCCCGGTTCCTTGAAAGGCTCGCCTTTTACTGCACGCAGCCTTGAAGGGTCTGCATCGACACCTGTCTTCCTGTTGCATATCCTCTTATCTGTGTGCGTTCACTCCCCTGAGGAAAAGGGCTGTCTTGAATGGGCCATGCATCTTTTTGTGGACGGCACATAAGCTATGTTTGTGTGTTTTTTATTCCCTCGTGAAAACATTAATTGCATGGTTGACTAGACGGCCAGTCAGATGATGCGTTCTCTGCCCAAGATTGTCAGGCAGATAGAAAATGAACGAAGAACAGCCTTTCAAAAGAGCTTCTAATTAATTAGAGTTTGTGACTGTGGAAAAGTCCTGTGGGAATCACTGAAACTGTGTCCATCTCTTAGAGGATATTCGAAAGAAATGCTGTGCTCGTTCCGGATGTCCTGTGTCTCTCTTTAAAGTAAATCCGTTTGACCTGACAGTCATGGTAAGACCTCTTCTAAGAGCATCTGCAAATTGCTTTTAGTTGCTGTTCAGAAGAAATTCACTGGATCTCATGGAATTGAATCTTGAGAAAGTTCTGGAATCTAGACAGAAGTAAAGAAGCGGGACAACCATATTCTTGAGTTACTTTTTTATATATTTTTTTTTATCATCCCCTTTCTGACTTACAGATGTGTTTATTTCGTTTGAATTGGATTGGAATTCTATGACGACAGAAAATGATACATTTGCACACATAATTGTTATATCATCCCCTGCATAGGTAACATGTAATGCATGCGCATAAGCACCAGCTCCTGGGCTGCATAAACAGTCTGGCGAGAAATGTAACTAGGATCATTGTACTGATGACACCGGGTCCGCCAGGCCTGGATTGTAGACACCAGGTGTGTCCAGAGAGATCATCAAACATCCAACAGGCAGCAAGAGCACTCTGGGTCCTTAAAGGCGAGATGCCCTCCCTTTCCTTTCCCGCTCTCCCCTAAAGGATTCTTGACCATCATTCAACAATCGCAGGCTCTGATGGCCCATCGTATTTGCTTCCACTCTCTGAGGCTTATTTATTTATTTATTTAGAAGTTTGTAGAGCGCACAGCTACCTCCGAGGGAGGTGTCCCGGCGCTGAAGACAACATGTAGTGAGGGTCAGTGAAGCTTTAGGGGATACTGAGTGGGCTAGATCAAGGAGAAGAGCCAGGTCTTAAGTTTCTTTCGGAATAGAGGCTCAGAGGTCAGGAATCTCAGTTCCATTGGTAGATGATTCCACAGTCTGGAGGTGACAACTACAAAGGCCCTTCCTCCCGTTCGTGCTAGACGAAAACGGGGGCAGATCATTAGGCGAGATTGCAGTACTCTCCCACTTTACCTCATCTTGCTGATTATTACAGGACCACTTTAACTTTCCCAGACCTTCTTGAATGTGTTTTCTCGTCTGGCTTTTGCATGCTTCTGCTGTGTATGGTTCCCCTATACAGACCTTTTATTTTTTGGTGATGTTACTTCTGAGAACTAAGGGAGCCTCGTCTCAGATACAGTTTTGGGAGCAGGAGACAACTTGAACCCTGCATCGAATGGGTGGACTTCTCCGCATTGCTGCTCGCTGTGTACAATCAAAAAAATAGGGTCAGATTAAAAGTGAGATTTAATTTGAAATGATTAACACTTTCATGATTCATTTTCTTTTCTAGTAAGTTAAGCGTGTGAAACAACTTCTCCAATCGTTTTTGGTTCTCATACTTTGCAAACAGCAACAAAAATGTTCTCTTTGGCGCCCAGTGTTTATTTATAAAATGCCAGGAAAGATGGAAAAGTACCCCTTGAGAGTTTGTTTGTGAACTGGTCTCGAACCTGGGCTCCAGCTGTGCAGTTAGAGCTCCTGTGGCTTTCAGTGCACAGTGATCCTGCGAAACGGGACAGCTGTTTGTTGATTGTGGTATTTGCATTTGTACTGTGGAGTGCAGCAGGACAGACTGCCATGATTATAGGTTTATGCTTTGTAATTGTAGGGAGAAAGGTAACATTTAACTCCCCTGTATCAATATACAATTCTCCTGCAAACATGGTTTGTCCAGGCTATGCTGGCCTTTTCACTGGCAGGGAACACACTATGATGATGAACAGTAATGCTAAACGTATTCACTGAAAGAAAAAAAATGTTAGTGACATTATAATTAGGTGACCCAATGAGTTACAACATAAGATTTGAAACTTCGAGAATAACTGAAACTCTTTAGGTTAAGTTAACTGAAGTAACTATTACTCGCACACCATCATGCATAGTGTTGTCGTAAATTGACATTTCAGATGTCATTGAACATGTCATGAGTGATTTAATTCGTGAGGTATAGTTATTTCATGTTGCGAGTTGTCGTTACTTCCGTTAACTAGAACTGGTGTAGTTTAGTGTTTTTGAGCTTAAAATCTAATGTGGCGAACATTGTCATCTAACTATGAAGTCATTTTATCCCTAGTTTCTTTAAGTAAATTTCTGTGTTTTTATTAAATGTATGTCTCTGTCAATATATAATAGACTAGCTTATTGTCTGTGTGTGACTACATCAATATGCAAAACAAGCCCAGTGGCTTTGTGAAGAGTTTGCAATGCGTGTCAAACATTTAAAAAAGCATTTACAGTCAAAATAGCATTAAGCATGAGTCTTTCTTTTACACTCCTCAAGCCTCATAATGCATCCATAAGACCAATCACAAGGACTCCTTGCATTCCAAGCTGAAGTGCAACATTTCTAGCTTAGGAAATAGTTACAAATATCATCAATCTTTCCTGGAGGGTGTGTCCTATAGTCCCCAGGAAACATAGGGTTCATTTTAAAAAGTATTTCTGGGAGGCTGCTGCACTCTCTGCAGCTCCCCATAACACATAAAAACATGCTGGCGATGCCCCTGCCCAGATAGGGCACCACCATGCAGCCAAATATATGTAAATTATCCTATGAAGGGCATCATGCTTCTTGCCAGGAGCATTGAATAATAAATGAGCAGCTCCTGCTGCGTATTTATTATTCTTTTCCTTGTGTTTTTTGTATTTGTTTTATTTATTATTTTTGTGTGTGTCCTGGTTCCCAGGTGGGACAAACACAACTTTATTTTTTGTTGGGTGCTGAATGGGAGCCCCCGGGTCTGGTGGCCCCAATCTGTGGGGCTGCATAGGAGCTGGCCATACTTTTTAAATTTTTATTTTTTTTACAATGGAAGCCCATGGACATTTTGGCCTCATCCAGCTTCTCTGCAGTCCCCCATTGGGTGGTGCTGCTGATGCCGGCTTATCTCCCGCTCGGCTGGGAGCAGCTTTTCATGAGAGTGAAGTAGGGGAGAAATATTTAAGCAACACACACAGTTCAATCCCTTCCTCCAGATGGAAGTTCCGAAGTCTTCACTGCTGGCACTCTTGTGGGAAGGGAACAGTTTCCCTTGGGGATGGGGTCCAAAGGACCTAAATAGTGAGCCCCCGGGACATACAGTGGCTGGTGGAGATGGGGTCTCATGTCCCCCACTTCCAAAATGAAGCACAGTGGGCCTTGGGGGATGGGGTCCCAGTGTTTGAGTTCCCTGTTGACTTTAAATGGCTCGGGAAGGGGACTGCACATGCCTCTGGGATTCCCCCCACTAGGACAAGGGGGTCAGGTCATGGTATCCCTAGCCTTCCTCCCTATAGGTGTTTGTAAAATATTTTTCTGGACAGGGGACTTAGTTCTTGATACTTAAATGGTTGCAGAAATGTTTTTGGTGATGTGTGGCAGCCATTCAGATTTTACCTTTTGATTTGTCTGGTCCATAGGTCCTTTACAGTGCGGAATATATGTACATTTTGAAGCTTAACTTTTCAAAAACTACTGAACGTATTTACACCAAAGCATGCTTTCCGGTTCAAGAGCTAGCTCTCTGCCAATGTTGGTGTAAATCTGTTTAGCCGTTTTTACAGCATCGCTGTTCTATTTTATTTTTGAAAATTGCATGAGGAAAATGTATTTTGGGATCTCTCATCCCTTTTTCTTGGCATTGTTTGACATATCACCCTAAAACTTTCCAGGAAGAAGCTGAAATGGATGAGACGTTTTGGGGGAAAGTTTCATAAAGATGGGTCAAATGGCTCCAATGTTAGGAGCTGATCCTGATTAGAACTACCCAGTGGAAACCACCATTGGGTTCCCAGCAGCCCTCATACTGCCATGGGCAGTTCTGTCCAGTTCTGTGTGTTTTAGCTTTTAGGTCTTTAGATTGTAGGAAGTGTGGTTCAGTGTTTCTTCTTATAAGTATGATTTGAATGTCGACCTTCAGAAAGGAAAATACATTTCTTGTAATGTTACTCATGTGACAGTGTTTTATCCCTGCCATATGTTTAAGGCTACATGTGTACTCCTCTTTTTGTGCCTATGTAGATAGCTCTATGTTGTTTCATTTTCCCAATACCCCATAATTTGTTGATAAAGTTTGTCTTCTGCAAAGTGTATATGCTGTTTTAGTCCAACTTCAGAAATACTACAACTCTCAAGGTCACTGGGTAAATATTAGGAACTGGAACACCAGCAGTTACACTTTGTGACGGTAAAGTTGATCAAGAAAGGGGGGTGGGGGGATTTCTGCTCCCCTTACCATGCAAAGCTCTATTCTCGCCTCTGCCAGTCACGTCTCCTGAGGTGTCGAACAGCCAGGTCTTGATTTTCTTTCTGAAGTCCGCCGTTTATTGTGCTGTTGGAAGGTGGAGGGGCAGATTGTTCCAGGCCTTGGAGACGCTGTAGGGGAAGGTCCAGCCCCTGCAGCGGCTGCGATGGATGCAGGAGGTGTGGGCGTCGGAAGAGGAGCGCAGGTGTCTTGCAGGTAGATGGAAATTGAGTCTATGGTTGATGTAGGATGGTCCTTGATTGTGTAGAGCAGAGGTCTTCAATCTGTGGGGTGCGACCCCCAAGTGGGGGGGGGGGGAGATGGCACACATTCCCCAGCCTCACTTGCCTGGAATCCAAAACGTTTGCTTTTGTTTTGAAAGAAGATAACCATCCTGGATGGCTAATTGTGATTGTTAAAAATGCTTCAGCTGAAGTTTCATTTATTGAGTCTCCTGTGCTGTGGAAAGCCTTCATGCCAGGGTGCCTGTTTGCCTGAATGAAATGCAAATGTGCGCTATTAGTTAACCTGCAAGTGTAAAGTGTGCTTGGACCTGGTTCTGACTTTAATTGATAGAATCACTCCAAGCTTTTTGATGACAAGAATTTTTTTGTTTGGAGTGGTGGTGCAAAGTGTTAACAACTGGGCTGTGAATTGCGTGTTTTTAATCATAATTGTAGTTACACAGCCCTTAGCACCTCTAAGGTGGTGTAGCAGGGACAGCTATGTAAAAAAATGCATTACATATGCTCTGGTATTACTAAAATCTACATTTTGGAAGCACCATTTTGTCGTAAAACAATTTGCACAATTTGTAGCAGTCTATCTTATACTGTGTGCAATGCAAGTTTAAAATAATGACTTAGATAGTCAGTGTGCTTTCTGTCGCAGGCTGTGACCTCGTAGCACTAAAAATACACAAGTCCCTATTCTCCAATTCACCAACCAAGATTTAATTATGTGGATCTCTGGTTACACACAGACCTCTACAATGCATTAGCTAATAGACGTTTCATAATGTACTACAGTGCATTTCCCACTGAATAACAACTTAAAAAAAAAGCTGCCCATTATTTTATATGTAGCTACCCGATAGTGAAAGACCTAAAACACATACGGAATATTTTGGGGTTTATTTAAGATAGGCTTGGGCTGTCAAGCATCACTCTTTTTATCTTCTGGTGACGCAAGCATCCCAACCATACCCTTAAGGAGGCGCAAAGTCACCCTGCATAGCCTCGTAGATATGGAATAAGACATCTTGTTGATTGGCAATTTTAATGCTAGTATTTCCCGTAACTCCGGGAAGGATGAGTTTGAAAGAGAGAAATAAAATGCTCTGGGTATCCCGTGTCAGTATCTGGAGCATCATCTGGGGATGTGAGAGGTAGAAAATAGTTTTTTATGCTTAATAGTATGAACCTGAATACTGTAAATGGTAGATGTATAGGGGACCAGCCTGCTCAACATATCCCTGCTAAGGGAATGGTAGCTACATTGATAGATAATGTAATGATCTTCACAGAAAGTTTTGGTATATTTAAGGTTTTAGCAGTAGGTGATCTAGCAGGCATTGATCTCAAGCCCCTAATCCTTACACTGCATACGGATACACGTTTAAGAAATCTTTGGCAAAACAGTGTACCGATTCACTAATTGAAGGAATGTAGACTGGTAAACTAAACCTTTACACTCAACATAGAATGAAAAAGGTATTGAGAGAGCAGTCTACTCTGTCGCCTCAGCTCATTGTGCAGGATTATGATAATCTAATTGCCTCCATAAGCAATATGACTTAAGCAGGCTTAAAGTGTGGCCAGGGCAGGAAGGATTCTTCTGGCTTGCCTAAAACACAGGCCAAGGCTGCACTAAATAAGGGAAGTCTATAAAAGGGGTGGGGTTAATAAGGAATACCTAATTAAATGTTATAGGAAAAGCTTTAGGAAAGAGCTCAGAAGAATAGCTTAGGGAGACAGGGAGAGTATATGGACTAAAGCAATTGTCTCCCTGAGATCGGGCAGTGCTAAGGGCTTTTGGAATATAGGGAATAAAGTGCTGGGGGTGACCAACAATATTGTAGCAGTTTGGTTCCCGGAGGAAACATGGGTGAGTTGTATATTGGAACTGTACAAACTTAGAGGTAGTTAATGAAGGAGTGGGAAGTAGGCAGGTGGGGCCTTAGACACGGGGGCAGTGGAGAGCCACTTGATTCAGACAGTATGGTGTATTGAATCAATTATAAAAGGCCTAAAATGTTCTAGAGCCCAGGGGCCTTATGGCCTGTCTGCTGACATAATTAAACTTAAGCCAAGTTTGTGGGCTCAAGTCCTTAAGTATTTGGAGCAATAATCAGCAGCCAGGAGATACTGAGTAAGGTAGTATTAGGGTACAACTATATAAAAAGGGGAAGCAATACCTGCTTTCTAGTTACCATGTGATTACATTACTGGATATCCCCAGCATCTCCTAGGGCTGTTAGAAGATTGGATAAGGAAGGTTAACATTCTCTCATATGGGTTTTCGTAAAGGCTATTTAACAACGAATGGCTGTCTAATATTGAATCTTTTGGCTGAAAAATATGCCTATAAAAACAAGCAACTTTGATGTATTGAATATATCGATTTGTCAATAGAGTTAGACACTATAAATAGGTTGCTACTTTGGGAGAAGATGGTGAGCGGGGAGTGCCCTCATGTTTACTAAAGCTGATTATCCAGCTACGCGAAGGCTGATGGACCTGAGCTGAATTAGGGTGTAAACGAGCACTGTCCAGAAAAATTGCCACCCCTAATGGATTGAGGTATGATGGTATGATGGCTCCCGGTTTCTATATATGTTGCGGATACCATTGTAGTATTAAACCTGGCTCAATAATTTCGACCAAAATAGGAAACAAGGCCATTTCAGTATTGTTTTATGCTGATGATGCAGTATTGTTTGATGTTATGCCTGTTGGCCTGCAGAGGCAATTAGATATTTTTGCTGATTATTACAAGTTCAACGATCTGAAAATAAATACGGATAAGACTGAAGTAATGGTATTCTCGACAGGGAGGGTACAGAACAAAAGGTTTAAGTGGTGGCTAAATGGCATCCCAGTGGAAGAGGTAAAGGAGTGCTGCTCTCTTGGTCTTCTTTTTAGATATAACCTCAACTTTGGGCCTCATATGGACCTCTAGGAGGTGCATGCTATGGCCATTTCAGATGCTTTATGGATGGACTTATCATTGGGCCCTAAGTTCATTGAAGTGCTATGAGAGACATATAATGCTAACATTTTTCATCTGCTGTTGTATGGTTGTGAGGCGCTGCCAGTAAAATATTTGAGGAGGGTGCAGACTATAGAAATGAGTGTCTGGAAAAAATAGCTTCACCTACCCATAGGATGAAATGAAAATAAGATTTGTAGAGCGCTACAGTTGCCCTGAGGTGTCCAGGCGCTGAAGCTAAACAGAGGATGCCCTCAGAGGAACAAGAAGTTACTGGTTCTGAAACAAGAAGGTTTTAAGCTGTTTCCGGAAACTAGTTAGGTTGGAGTTAGTGCCCTGAGGTTAGAAGTGAGCCTTGCTAGTGCACTATTTAAATGGAAACAGCAGCTCCCTAATTATTGGTTTAGTCTCCTTAAAGCAGTTGAGAGCTCCTACGGGCAAATAGTAAAATCTTGTCGGCAGGAGTATGCTGACAAAGGGCTGCTCCTGTCCTTGATATTAAGGCCTCCTTAATGTCAAGGAGTTTGTAGTGCAGCAAAAACAAACATTACGCTCTTGATAAAAGAGGCCTTCAGGAGGAGTGATACAGATGATGTGTGTAAGAGAGATAATTTGCATCATCTAAAGGAGTCATGTTCCGGGGGTATATTCGGCATTACCTGTGGGGTATACTTCCATATGGAGGTGGTCTCTGAAGGTTAGGCTGCGGCAGGCTCCAGCCTTTATAAGATGGACATTGGTTAGACAGGAATAGGCAGAAACAGTTGAGGGTCCCCTTTGCCAAAATGCATCATTAACCTTTCTGCACTTATAGTCTGCTCATGTTTTGGTCATAGTAGAAGAAAATTGCTGTTGTCGGCTTTTAGAATGTTACGGGTTTGCCAGACAAGTGATCTAATGACAGGAATCTTATGGTGCGATAATATATCATTGTGCTATGTGGTAGGGACATTTTTGTCTGTTTACGAACGGCTAACAGAGCGGAGTAACCTACTGCATTAGAGAAATGGATTAGGAACATTGAGGCCTCCTAGTTACAATTGCTTTAATGCACAAATACTGTTATTGTATTTTGTATTGCCCTAGCTTTATCCTTCATAAAAGGAATGGTATTTTGTACAATGCCTATCTTGCCAATTCACACTCTATTTTGTACTACTGTCGCTCTATTTTGCACAAAAGGAATTGAATTTTGCACTATGCTATTTACCTTATTTAGATGACAAATATATGTGTGTGAAAATGGGTTTACGGTAGTGGGTTACAGCCTGGACTCGTAACAGGATGGATGTTAGTGTTGCAAATATTGGCTAGACTGTAGGTTAAACCTAGCACGCAGTGGGTAGGGCTTGGTAGTATTAGACTGTTTTAGTGTAACAATATATTTGCTTTTAGGACCGCTGGAGTTCCTTTTTAAGTAGTATGCTTTATTCTATGATGTGTATGTACATGACATGTTTGTATTGCCTTATTGGCATGACTTCAAACTGTTAATAACATCATTCAATCCATGTGTTAATGACATTATAACTGGAATTTTATTTATAAACAACTATAGGGTTATTTTTCAGGGATGATTCCTCATTCAGGATAACATGAGGTTTCATGAACACTTAACTTGGGCATGGCTTGTCTGAGGAAGTGACGTTTGTGGTAATGAAATGTAAAGACTTACAGCCAGATTCATCAAGCGAAATGTGCTCGCAAAAGGGCCAGATTCTGAGAATCTGGCCCTTTGCGAGTGCAATTTTTGCATTTGGGATTCATCATCCCAAATGCAAAAATCGCTAATAAAGAATTCGCAAATTTGCGAGGATTAGCATTTAAGGAATCTCTATTAGAGATTCCTTAAATGCTATTCATGAAACATTTTAAAATTGCGAATTCGCAATTTAGGAGCGCTATTTACCATGAAGTCAAACCTCGTGGTAAATAGCGAAAACTTAGAAAAATTGATTTAAATGCATTTTTCTAAGTTGCATGTTACACAGACACATGTCCTTTGGACATGTGTGTGCACAACATCAGTGTAAATTTACATTTCAGGGGTGCTACAGGGTGTCCTTTGGACACCCCTGCACCCTTGAAATCGCATCCTTATTTGCGATTAGCAATTTGCTAATCGCAAATAAGGAATAACTCCCCATTCATTCCTATGGCCTTTGGCTGTAGGAATGTAGGAATCGCAATTTATTTTGCGATTTCTACATGCATCCCGATTTGCAAGTCCTCAATAGCTATTCCTTAATAATCGCTATTAAGGACTCGCAAATCGGGACTTTGATGAATCTAGCTGTTAGTCTAAGGGAGTAGTAGATTCACAAGTTTCCCACAAAGGTTTAGCAAATCAGGACCTCAAGTAGCAGAGGTTACTCTGATCTCTTGCGTATTTTACTCTCCGAAGTCCTTCTAACACTTGTGCTGGAGGCAGGAGGCTGCTGAAATGTCCCCATCCCCGCACCATTCATGCGTTGTGGCTGTAGCTCAGTTTGTCATGGCTGCACTGTACCACCAGTTGTGTGTCTAAACTGGGTTATTACACCCTGACACTGATCTTCTGCCACCCACCCAGAGTGCATGGTCTGTAACTAAAAGCAGCCGCGCGTCGTGATGCAGATCACAGACTTCCTGCTTGCTGCACGCGATTGAGGTAATTGGATTAAACCTAGGTTTAGCAAGCAGCTTTCCAACGAGGCTGGGTTTTGAGCACAGCAGTAATTATGTGGCGTTGTTTCATGGGCACCTTTACCGGGAGGCAGGGCGATTAAGCCAGTCAAGGAGTGGTTACTTTGACATTTGTTCTGTCGGGGTTAGTTTGGGAAAAGTCAGCAGAAATCGTTTACCGGAATTTTAACTCTTCAAGGTTTTTTTTAGTGTACGGTCATATGGCGTTGTTGACGCTAGTAAAATAAAACCCTCCGGAGTGTACAATGAACTTTAGTAACTCATATTTCGCCACCAGGGTTTGCGTGTCTGTTTATGTAGGTATTAAACATTTCAGTGAGTTATATAGTTGCTTATGTCTCAAGCATCCAATGAAAAATATTTAAAAGAGCTGCGTGTGTAGGAGGAAAGGAAGGTAAAGAAGTGAGGTACTTTATGAAGGTAAAAATAACTGTATATATTCTTGTCACATATGTTTACGCTTTAGCATCTGGCAATGCATCTACTGCATGTTCAAGTAGGAGTGCTGTGATAACGAGGGACCATTAGCTATTGCCCCTGCAAAGTAGTCCCTGACGGGGGTGTGCTTCTCATGGCAAGCCTTTCGTTTCCTGGATCCGTACTTACAACTTATGAGGCCTTTGTAAAGCACGTGTTACATTTCATCATGAATCGTCTGTTAAATATAGTGCACTATTGCATCGCACAGCTTTTGTGTGACCAGTTGTGAGGTCAGCTAGGGTGACCAACTGGCTTGGGTGCAAATTCAGGTCATTGAGTGTATAAATTCAGGACAAAGGGTCAAAATTCAGGACAAAAATTCAGGACAGGAGGTCAAAATTCAGGACAAAAGGTAAGTTTTACAGACACATCAGAGAAGGTTGCGCAATAGTATATAAGTAAACAGACAACCACTTAAGTACAGGTGAAAATAAGTTTATATTAGGTTGAGACAAATGTGCACTTCATGGTTTTTCAGTATGTGTGCAGCTTTAAGCAAATGTGCAGGTCTTTTTGTGGTAACAAAACCGCCGCCCCCACCCCACCTTTCCAGCTCCCAGAGAAAACGCCCAATGCACGGTCTGGCCGGTCTGGCCTTGCTACCACCCTCCAATGGCGCCCCTCATCTTCACATAGACCGTCTCTCATGTGTATTTAATTTCTTTTATAGTGCTACTCATACCAAGTATGTAGGGCAGAGTGTCTGAGTGCGTTGCAACACACACATATTATATAGAGACAATCACTTATAAATGTGAAAGTCAATGTATGGGAAATGTTGCTGAAGATAATGGGGCTTACAATGTGTAATCATACTTTCATCCATCATTCAGTCTTTCACCATTCATTCTGTCCTTCCATCTGTGTGCCCATCCATGTCCATATTCAACCATTTTACAAACCTATCCATCACGTATCCTTACATCCATCATTTCACTCATCCATCCCTCCATCTACCCTTTTACTCATCCATCCATTATCCATCCATCCACCCTTTCACCCTATCCATCTGTACAGTCATCCATCCAGCCATTTACCTATCCAGCCATCCTTTCATTTACTCATTAATCTACCCAATCACTCATTCTTTCACCCGTTCAGTCATTCATTCACCCATCCTCCCCTTCTCTCTCCATTCCCCTTTCAGTCCTTCACTCATCTATCCATCCTTTTGTCCATCTACCCTCCCTTTCACTCACTCATCCAGCCTTACATCCACCCTTTCACTTATCCGTCCGTCCATTCCCCCTTTCACTTACCAATTCATCAATCCATCCATCATTTCACTCGTCCATCCACACACCCATCCCTTCACTTACTTACTCACTCACCTTTTCACATTAATTATGAGCTGAGCCTTTGTCTGCAGAGTTGCAGACAGAAGAGACCCATCAAGAACTCCACCCTTGCTGTAGCTCCAAAAGTAAGGGGTGGGGCAGGGTTCACTATGCCCCTGCACATAGGCAATCTACGAAAGTGGAAGACATGAGTCATGCATGATGCACAGTGCCTGGATGTGGGGCGACTGTGACATGGTGTTTCCAGAGCTTGACTAAATGGAATGAAACAACTAAGGGGGTCTCTCCAAAAGGGTGTTTGATGTAATTAAGGGTGCGGATTAAAATACCTAGGCTAAAAATCTGTGCCCGACTGGTATTTTTGTTGCTTCTGTCATTGCATCCAGATATATAATACATGAAATAACGTTACACCTAGAACAAGTAACGTTACACCTACAACAAGCCAGAACTATTGGCTTTGTCAATGGTTGTTAGTTGCATAAAATAAAAAAGCAACAACCATGGCTTCCTTGAATATAATATTGAAAATGCATCAGTTCTAAAATGATGAGACTCTGAAAGAACTATAATCCTTTCCGTTGAACTTCTTTCACTGCCTTCCTTCGATTAACTGGATTCTCATGTAGCAGCATGGGCGTTTTTGCACTTTTCTTCTGTCTGACAGAATGCCCTGCCCTAGTCAGAGGCTGGGGGATGCCACCACATGCTGTGCCAGCCCAGACTGACCCATTGTCATTCTGTATGTGGCAATGAGCCGTACACAGAATGACAATGGGCGGGTGGGGCTGCTCTTGTGCTCAAAGGAGTGCGAGGCGGCCATATCAGGGAGCTGAGGCCTTTCGCAGGGGAACAGCCCTGTTCCCTGAAAGGCCCAAATTTACGGACAAAAGTCGTCCGTAACAGGGGTCATCACGGACAACGGACGTGAGGTCCAATTTACGGACGGTGTGTGAAATTTACAGACGGTTGGTCACCCTAAGGTCAGCTTAAGTTAGTTTTGAGGTCCGTAGCATTAACTGTTTAAATGACAAGGCATTACTTGCTCTTTTTTTAAATTCTTTTTGTGTGTTGCCCCATGTAAAATAGAACTTTTAGTGTATCCTTTGGCAATTAGCGAGCATGCCACTTCTTCCCTAATAAACATTTGCATTTTTTTGCTTAGGTATTTGTATTTGTGGAGGAGCCAGCTCCCAAAGTTGACTTCCCAGCCATTGAAATGCCACCTGCGATTCTTAAAGTAGAACCTCTCAGTCTTGGATAGTAGTGTAAAATCCTGTACTTAAGTTGTGACCTGTATACATACACATTAGCGGCCTAAAGCTTTTTTTTAGGAGTCCACTGTCAATGCCAGATCAAGTCTAATAAATACAGGTATGCCACAGTCCCCCACAAACAAATGCTGGTGTCCATCACCTCCAACCACCTGCAGAAATTGGGTGCTCGGTAAATCTGCAATTTGCTTTTGCATCAAGGGGGTGTATGTGAATTCCAGACCCTGAGAATCTGTTTTCTTGGCAGTTACTAAACACCGAAAAACCTAAATGCCTTTGTCTAGCTAGAAATTCATGAGACCAGAATTTGAGTTCTTAGCAATTTGAGAGGCAAGGTTTACTCCATGCACATTTGCTCTGCTGGCTCGTGAGGTCTGTTGTTTAATCCACAGTATTCTAGGCGTTCTAAACTGAGAAGCATTTAATTGTAGTTGGTTAAGTGACCCAAGTGGGTGCTGGATGTTGGTCATAGGATGCCGACACATGGAGACTGCTTTTGGGACTAACCAGTTTAAAGGAAAGCTTTACTAAGTTTGATTCAGCCAGTCCCTATCCTAAAGCTTCTGTTTTCATATATCTTGGCTTTTACAGTTTTAATGAGAATTCACCAACAATAGTATTCATGTGTGAATTGCCATTCCCTTAAAAGAAGGGAAGACTGATGGATTGTTTGAGGTGTTACAGCAGAGAGTTGTTTTTGTTACAGTGAAAAACTCTTATTTTTTTCCTCAACCAGAGGAACACTTTAAAGTTTAGATGTAAGCGGGTGCCTCCATGAGTAAAAAGCCTCCTGTGAATCATACTATGCAACGCAACTATCTTACTACACTAATTCTAGGTTTGCCGTGCTACTAATGTGGTAACCTAGACGTTGAGGGCTGGGTGTCTCTGAGCTTTAGCTCTGCCATTGTAATCAGGAGGACTATAGCATCTTAAAATCAGCTGGTCTGGCTCGCGCTCTTGGCATTTCCGGGTTTCTTCTACTTAAACCCATGCCGTGGCGAGCATGCAGCCGACCGAATGAGGTCAGCTGCTGACTGCTTTTACTTAATTGCGTTTTTAAATGCGGTGCTGATACTTTATTTTATTTTGTTGTCTATGTATGCTGGGTTTAGATGCTGATTCTGGCACTATCTTTCTCTTTAACGGGGCTCTCACTTTACCTCTGCTTAGCCTGGGGATATTCCACCTTCTCCCAGTCTCTGCCCCGTTCCGCCGCGGCAGTGTGCGAATTGAGAAGAGGGCGTGTTTGAGGAATCAGTTAGTCTGGCTTGCGCTCTTGGCATTTCCTGGTTTCTAATACTTAAACCCATGCAGTGGCAAACGCACAGCGGACACATGCAGCGGGTGCGCCTAAGGCAAGCCCGTCTGCGCCCATCCGCCCCAGGCCGTCGCCAGACATGCTGGCGATTTCACCAGAGGTATTGTCACCTACTCCATGGTAATTCTCCTTGCTATTAGGAATGGACAGAGCTCTTGCAGTCTTCCTCATTGTACCCTTCTGGAGGGACCATTCTGCTGTGTACACTGGCTTAAATTCCTCGACAACCTCGGTTTCCCCTGCCCCCCTCCTAGTACTAGCCCCAAGATAAAACTTTTCAGTTTAAATTGACGCTCCTTAGTCAAACATTTTGCAGATGTTTATGACCTGCTACAGGAAGAAGCCCCGGATGTTCTTTTTTTAAACTTAATTAGGATGCCATTCGCTTTGCGGACGCGCTCCGAAGGTGAGCCAAAGGCAAGCCGTCTGCGGAAAACCCCTGCCCGTTTCCATCCACATTTTAGAAGTTACAGCCCTCAATTCCTCCTTACTCTTAAAGGAGCGACAGCTGCAAGCTGCCAGCACTCTTGGAATGTAGCAGCCAAACACAACCCTTGCCTATACTGTGGGTTCTACTTCCAAACTAAAATCACTGAACCTGACCCCCACATTAAAAACATTCAGCGAAGCATGTACCTTTTAAATTGTAGGTCACTCCCCAAACACTCCACCGAAATAGCCCTGCTCCTAGAAAAACTTAAACCATATGCTCTCATCTTGACAGAGACCTGGCTGAACGCAGAATCCAAACCAGATCTTATCCCCCATGGATATCACATCCACTGAGAGGACCGCAAAATGGGTAGAGGAGGAGGCCTAGCGATTATTTTGAAGGACCTCTTCAACTGCCGCGGTCTCCTTAACCTGGTACCAGACTGTGAAAGTTTATCCTTCGCCATTGATTTCTCCCCTACTAGTACCTTCTCTGGGCTACTCCTCTATCGCCCAACCAAGGTCCTCAGACACTTTCTTAATGCCCTCCCATCTATCATATCGAATCTGGCATGCCTACCATCAAACTTTTCCCTATTAGGGGATCTTGATATCTATCTTGATGACGTCACCGACCACATCACCAAGGAACTGACTATGATCCTCTCCGCTCTACAACTTAAACAGTTACTATTCAAACCCACCCACATCAAAGGCCACTTACTTGACCCGGTTTTCAGTAATTGTGCACAACTCACAACTGGAACTCCCTCTCCGCTCCCCTGGACTGATCACTTCCTGATCTCTCTCTCCTGGGCCACCCCGATCTCCACCTTCCCACGAACACGATCACTCACAGGGATTGTAACTGGCCTAAACTTCCCCTTGAACTCTGGATGCCGGCCCTGGAAGCTTCCAGACCTTCTAGTAACCCCAATCCCACCGTAGCTAATGAGGAATACAATAGCTGGATCCACAGCTCCTTAGATGCCGTGCTCCCCCTGAAATGCTCTCAAACAAAATGTAACAGCACAACCTCCCCCTGGTATTCCCCCAAATTATGGGAACTAAAACGATATTGTAAAAAGCTAGATAGGAAATGGTGACTCGATTACTCCCCTACCAGCAAAACCTCATATAGAGAAGCAATAAAAACTTATAAAGAGGAAATTCAAGCCTCTCAAGCAATCTTCTACGAAGAAAAATTAAGGCCGCTGCTTCATCCCCCAAGGAAATGTATTGAATTGCCAAAACTCTCCTCAAACTTCCCCAAAACCTGACAACCCGATTGATGCCCAAACCCGCTGTAACAATCTGGCAGAGTTCTTTCTACAGAAAATACAAAGAATATATACCTCCTTCCCCTCACTCAGTTCGATCCTGCCATGGCCACTATTGTTAGCTTAGGACCTGGACCCTCAGCTACTCTGGATTTCCTCCCTCTTCTTGATCCCATTAAATTGGATTCTATCATGCACAAGGTGAAATCTGGCTCCCCCTTTGACCCGGCACCCCTACGAGCCCAGCTGCCGGCCATAAGAAATATTCTTCCAACTACCCTTGACCTGCTCAATGCCTCCATCTCCTCTGGCACTATTCCCCCCTTGGAAGCATGCAATGGCCAAGGCTATCCTAAAGAAGCCCAACCATGACCAAGATAATCCCAGCAACTATCGGCCAATCTCCCTGTTACCATGGCTGAGTAAGATCTTGGAGAAACACGTCAATTCGGTACTGGTCGAATTCCTGGAAAGTTATCACCTACTTGATCTCTCCCAGACACGGTTTCGTCCTAAGCATGGAACCGAGACCGCCCTCCTCGCAGTAACCATGGAGGCCAGGCTAATCCTCGATCAGGGAGGCTCCGCGGCAATCATCCTCCTCGATTTAAGTGCCACGTTCGACACTGTAAACCACGACATATTGATACACCGACTTATCAACTTAGGTGTCTCAGGAGTGCCATCACCTGGTTTAGATCCTTCTTAGCTGACCGCTCCTTCCAGGTTTTTGAGGCTGATTCCGCCTCCTCTAGCCTGCCGCTCAGATCGGGAGTACCTCAGGGCTCCTCCCTGAGCCCCACACTATTCAACGTATATATGAGCCCCCTAGCTGAGATTGTTTGACCTTTCGGCATAAAAATCATCACTTATGCCGTTGACACTCAGCTAGTGGTGGCCCTAACACAGCCAAACAGCTCTCCATCTAATTTGAGTAGCTGTCTAGAGGAGGTGGCAAACTGGATGAAACTTTCTTGTTTAAAATTGAACGGAGAAAAAATTGAGCTCATGCTCTTAGGACACACTCCCTCGTTTAATGCAAACTTACTGTGGCCCATCTGTCTCTGCCTCACTCCATCGCCAAAGTAAACAATAAAAAGCTTAGGCACCTGGCTGGACCACTCCCTTAACTTCAACCATCAAGCAGCGAAGCTATCTGCTTCCTGTTATGGTCTACTCAGGCTACTACGGAAAATCCTTCCTCTGCTCCCATTTCAGGCAAAACAAATCATGGTCCAGGGCCTTATCCTGTCACGCTTAGATTGTGGGAATGCTCTTTATTTAGGGGCCCCCAATTTAATACCCCCGAACTCCAGATTATCCAAAACTGTGCAGCACGAACACTTCTTCAAATTCCCCGCCAGCACTCTACAAATCCTGGATTAAAAAGTCTACATTGGAATGAATTAAATTCAAGGCCATGTGCATTGCTCACAGGGCATTCTGGAAGACTGGCCCTGCCATCGGCCATCGGCCAATCACTGATCACTCCTTACCAACCTACCAGACAGCTCAGATCGGCCTCATACTTCCTCGCCCTCATTCCCAAAATCAAGAGGGCAAGGTGCGGTGGCTGCTCCTTTGCCTATATTTCAGCAGAACTGTGGAACTCTCTTCCCCTCCACCTGTGAGCAGAGTCCAACCTACTGCCTTTCCGCAAACTCCTAAAAACTTTCCTTTTCAACAAACCCTTTTTGACCCTAGCAACCTCCTTGCCCGGGTTTTGTCTGCAGCACTAGCACGCCTCAGGGTAGCTACAGCGCTTTACAAATATTCTTTTCATTTCATTTCTCTTCATTAACTGAGAAGTGGTTGTCGGCTGATAGGGTGGCTGACATGTAAGGCGCTTGCCCCGGGTTATAGTATTAGAATGCTTAATAGAGTGTCCAGAGGGGGAGGTATAGCAGTTATCTTTAAATCTTCCTATTCCTGTAACTTCGTCAAGGAGCCCTTGGTCGGTTGTGAAGCGGCGCGTTTTGGGATCTCATTCAAAGCAAATTACACCTTATCTGGCCTACTGGTCTACCGCCCACCAGGGCCCTCCAAAGAGTTTAGAGCTGCACTTATCAAGGCAGTGAGCCCCTTATCCATGACATTTTAGTATCATTGGGGACTTGAAGCTATACCTGGACAGCCCCCAGGATACTGATATAGACAACTTTTTCGCAGATCTTGTGGCATGTCAGCTATCCCAATTGGTGCAGGGCCCTACACACTCTCCGGGCCATTTACTGGAAACAGTTTTTTCTAACCTGTCTTTCCTGATTGTCCACCCCTCCTCCCTAATGTGCTGGTCCGAACATTATTTAATATCGATGACACTCTCCGGGGTCGTGCCCGCAAGAAGGGTATCTCAGAAGCTTGTACTTAGACGCCCCTGGCATAAACTCAATATTGCTCAATTTATTGGCCTTCTCTCCACTACCATGCCTAGATTTCCAGATGACCCAGAGATGGCCGATAGATCACTGTCTGACTGAATTCTATGCGCTCTGGACTCTTATTCCTGTAAATTGGTCAAAAAGCTGTAACACCAAATCCAGTCCCTGGTACAATGCTAAGCTCACCTCCCTGTGTAAAGAGTGCAAAAGGCTGGAGAGAGCCTGGAGAAGGGACTATGACCCAAACCTAAAGTGGTCCTATCAGGCAGCGATCAAAAAATGTCCTAGGGCTATCCAGACGAACGGGCAACCTACTATGCGGTTGAGATCAGGAGTAGTAACAACCCATCCAAAAGTATCTGATATCGTCAGATGAGCAATGTGATGCTCTAGCCTCCTTCTTTGTGGCGAAGGTGGATAAGATCTGTAGGTCCTTCCCCAGGCAGCGCTATGTCCTGACCCTGTGCCTAGACCCTCCACTTTGCACATTCTAGCCGCTTTTCCGCCAATCTCCCAAGAGGAGATGTCCATTCTATGTAGCAAGGTCAAGTCTGGCTCCCCCACCGACCCTCTTAAGCCTGACCACTTCATGAAAATTTTACCTGTGCTCATAACACCTTTGAACCCGGTGATCAATATATCTCTCTCTATGGCTGTTGTCACCAGCTTGTGGGAACATGTAGAGTGGTTCCTTTGTTAAAAAAAAAAACAATCTCGACGCAGCCAAACCAGAGTTTTCGTCCCATCTCCCTCCTGCCTTGGGTCTCCAAGATCTCTGAGGCCTACATCAAATCCATCTTGACGGGTTATCTGGAGGAAAATAGCATACTGGACCCCTCTCAGTCACAGCACGGAATCAGCTCTGCTAGCTGTGACCAAACATCTGAAACGGGCCCTAGACAAGGGTTGTACCATGGCAGTGATCTTATTAGATCTTAGTGCCGCGTTCGGCACTGTGTTCCACCAGATCCTGTTGGAGGAGGCAGGCATCATGGACTCTGCTTTGGACTGTTTTGCCTCTTTTCTTTCAGAGAGGACTCTCCAGGTAGCAGCCCCCCCTTTCGTTTCTAGAGTCCATACTACCAAACAGGGGGTGCGCAGGGCTTAGCCTTGAGCCCTAGCCTCTTCAACTTGTATGTTCAACCGCTAGCTTTGGTGGCTAAGAGCAGAGGGATCACGGCAGTATCATATGCGGATGATACACAGTTGGTAGTCACACTCTCGAACGACTCCACTCGGGACGCTTGCAACTTACGGAGTGATCTTGAGGCTGTCAAGGAGTGGATGACTGCCAACTGTCTCCAGCTCAATGCCAGCAAATCCGAGATACTGCTGGTAGGGAAAGATTCTAAACTGTGGAATGAGCACTGGTGGCCTGCCACTCTGGGACATGCACCTGCCCCCAAACGGGTGCTAAAAAATGTGGGTGTCTAGGTCCACTCCACTCTTAGCGTTCAGACCCAAACCAAGAAGGTAGGTCAAACCTGTTTTGCTATACTGCGGGAATTCAAACCATTGCTGGGGTTTTTCGACCCCCCCCATTAGGCAGGTTAGTGTTCAGGCTTCGATTCTGTCGAGACTAAACTGGGGTCTAACAAGTCTGAAAACGTTAGCCTGCAAAGGGCCCAGAATGTTGCTATCAGAACTCCCCTTGGCCTACCTAGGACATGCTCTCTATCTAGGGCTATTCGTCGGCTTCACTGGCAGCCTGTGGCCAAACGCATAGGGTTCAAGTCACTCTGTATTTCATTTACAGTCTTGAACTCTTCACCCCCAGGAATTTTGGCCAATTTGCTTGCACCATACACCCCCTCCCGCCAACTTCGGTCGATGGTGCAGCATTTGGCGCTATCCATCGGGTGAGGAGGGTCCGAGCCGGGGGGCGTTCCTTTCGTACTCTGGCTCCAAAATCTGGAACGCGCTCCCTATTTCCATCCGCAGGCTTAAGAATTATCTGGCATTTCGTAATGCAATCAAAACGTTCCTCTTCCCTACAACATGTACCTGAAAGACACATATGGTAAAAGAAGATATCTATCCTGTCAGGAAGTTCCAGCTGGGCAGTTGTGGGTAGACTGTACTGAACCTTGTGGGAGCCCTGGCTGAAGCAAGACCTGATACCCAGAAGGGTGTCCTGTTGACCTGTTGGTTGTAGGAGAGACAAGGAATGACTTTCCAAGCATCAATACATAGTAGAAATGTCATTTTTATGACTTCTGGAGGACCACGACAAGGCGGCAAAGCTCCCCAAGAAAAGTGTGACTGAGCCAGCTGCAGATTGCTGATTTATCCTGCTTTTATTATTTGACCTGCACACAAGGCTGTGGAGCCCTCTCTGGCTACAACGTCCTGCCTTGCTGGAGGAAAATAAGAACTAAAATGCAGGAAATTATCAATGTATAACTTGGGAGCAGGGCTTGGTGAAGAGATCACTGATGGTGAAGCAACCTCGAATGTGACTTTGTCCCTGAGGTTTTGGTGCCAAATCTGAATTCTTTAACAAGAACTTTATGAGGATGTATCTAGCTTCAAGGGACAGTGACTTGTCCCTGAAGGATTTTAAAAAATAACAAAAATAATACAATTTGAAGGTAAACACTTAGACCCACTAGGCTTACCAAACTCCTGCTCCATTTTCGCTGCCCTGTAATTGTACCGAAGTCCTGGTCCATTGTAAATATTGACTTTGAGTAGAGTTTTGTTGTTTGTGGTGCTTTCAGCTTTAAACATTTTACTTCCATGCCCAGTTCCCTTAACCTGGTTTAACGACTTTTGTAAAATTCTATTATTTATAATTATTTTCTTGTGATTTTTAAATTAGTTTAGGTATTTTATTGTTGTTCCCAACTTAAACTTTGTTTGTTACAAGTTGAACTTAACATCCTTTTCTCAGGGTGAGGTGCCTGTTGCTTGTGCCACTGCTACCAAGAATTAGCAAGAGTTATTTGTTACACAGTGTTGAGACCTAATAAGATTATTTTATTTCTTTGATGGGGCACTCCTACCAGATTAAAAACCCATTTTCTTCTGATTAGCACTAAAAGGCGAAATGCATGTGTTGAGAAGTCCTACTCTGTAGGACTCTTTTTTCAGCATTTTTCCAGAGGGTTGAAATGAGCGAAGAAGTCTGATACTGAGGATGAATTAAAAATGGTGTCAGAGTTCTGGAAACATCTGGGGCATCTCTTCTTGCATAAAATGAAGTAGCATCAAACTCTATGGCAGCATCAACTACCTTCAGTGCCTTCAAGTAGGTGTAAAGCAAGCCAGCCCCTGTTTCCACCTCAGAGGGTTTCTCAAAGGTGAATCATGGTGGTTGAACTTCAGGAGTTCATCATCAGTGGAGCTCCAAATGTGCATGACCTCCATAGATTCGTCAGATACTTCTGATCACCGTGGGGCCTTCGGACTAGTGCGCATTGTACCTGTGGAAGAGGCCCAGCAGCAGTGCAGATGCCTTTAGGAGGAGCAGGTATGTGCTGGGGAGAGTATGCGTGAAAAATTGGGGCCCCTACCTCAAAGGATGAACCCTGGTAAGGAAACTGTACTTTTTAGAAAAAGGGAGAGTCGCACCGGGTTATGTGCTTAAATTTTAACCACACAAGTTAGACGCTGAACAAAAATTCACGTACTGATAAATGGTAGCATGATCTATTTTTGTTTAATTTTAATCATTGTATCAAAAAAGTTTTGTTCACATTTTTATATCATTTTTTAAAAAATTACATGTTTTTCGTCTTTGCAAAGTGCATCATATTGCATGTAACCATATACAAATATTTATAAATTGCAATTATAGATAAATCACATCAAATTAATCAGTCATTTCTTTGAATACAGAACCAATTCCTCTTCAACGCGTTTCGGCGATTAGCCTTCCTCAGGAATTCTGTATTTTCTATGCGACAAATTGATAATATGACAAAAAGAATTTAATTTTAGTTAACCAATCTTACAGATTTTATCTTAAATAACGTCGAACTAATTCTGTTATTTACATACACTTTCTATCTATATTGGAATGATATATACATAGGAAACTTCCCTTACACCGCTAGGTCCTTGTCTAGTCAAACAAGCTAGTTTTTATACTAATTGATACCTTTGTGTGACATTACTTTACAACTATTTACATATTATATATACATCTCACTGAAAACTGCTTTACATATATACGTTATATACATTATTTACAATACATTGTGCATCATGATTTGTGTAACCTTGGTCTTAAATCTACTCAAAGAGGCCTATCAGCGGATATGGATATTCTTAGCAAACCTTCATAGGTTGTTTACTCTGTTGAGGGCCAAAAGGAGACAAAGAAGGCAGGGTTCTATGAAATGAATGAAAGGGGGAACCTACATATAAGTTTCTATTTATATGTATGAAACAAACCTGTCTAGTCGAAGGGGAGACTTCGATGATATAACTGGAGTTTGTCTCTAATATACCTCCCTAGGCAGCTCAAGAGGCGAAGATTCCAGGGGAACTGTGGAATTAAAGGTATACAACACATGGCTATTAACTTATTGTATCTGTAACCAGGGTGGTTTATAACTAAAGCTACAACATAGAGATGTACCTACTTATTTAAAAGACTGGGATGAACGTCTTTGAATGTCCAGAGTTTGAGCTTCTGAGGGAACTTTCCAAATAATTTCTAGGGATCGTACTTCACGCCCGTTGTAGTCTGAAAAATTATGAATGAAACAGACTAATTTCCCAACTACAGATATGTGTCCAATTAGAGCAACTCCAACTTAAGTAGAAATTACTGATTAAAGATAACATACCTGCTTACATACAGACTGAACGGAAATGGGCGGTCATATGATTATCCATGTTTAGGTGGACCATGGGAGAGCTTAGATTCAGGCGATCTCCCCTTGTCACATTCAGGACTGATAGAGTCTGCGAATATTAAAACGTCCTGGTTAATAATAGTACTAAGCTGGCATGTGTTCTAAGTATAACTGATATTTGACCCAGTCCTGCCGTGATAATTGTTAAGACGTCACGGCTTGTTACTTATGCTAGACCGGCGTATGTTGTATCAACAAATTATGTTTAGCCCAGTCTCGCCCAATAAGTTATAGAATGGTAGTTGTGGTGGGATAAAATTACCCGCACGATGTAGCCAGTTGTTAAAATTGGTCCACCATTGTCTTATTACTCCTATTTTACTGAGGCCCCTTTAAACGTGACTTGCACACACGATGTACCCATGGGGTCATATCGATTCAAAAAAGGAAGGGGTTCCTGAACAAAGGGCGTGCCCTACCGACTTCTAAAAATTAGGCGTGTTAATCCCGCTACAGAAGGTTGCCTATCTAAAGCCTAATCTAAACGGTACCAACATGAAACAGTACTTCCACCCTCCCTTTTATCATAAATTTGGCGAATGACTCCCGCTACAAATGGATGCCTAGCTAACGCCTAATCTAAACGGGACCGATCCGAACCAGTACTTACTGATATTCTTGCGTGGTGTTCACGTACGTACTGAGGATTAATTAAAAATGGTGTCAGAGTTCTGGAAACATCTGGAGCATCTCTTCTTGCATAAAATGAAGTAGCATCAAACTCTATGGCAGCATCAACTACCTTCAGTGCCTTCAAGTAGGTGTAAAGCATGCCAGCCCCTGTTTCCACCTCAGAGGGTTTGTCAAAGGTGAATCATGGTGGTTGAACTTCAGAAGTTCATCATCAGTGGGGCTCCAAATGGGCATGACCTCCATAGATTCGTCAGATACTTCTGATCACCGCGGGGCCTTCGGACTAGTGCGCATTGTACCTGTGGAAGAGGCCCAGCAGCAGTGCAGATGCCTTTAGGAGGGGCAGGTATGTGCTGGGGAGAGACCAGCATGGATGGAGGCGGAGGATCCTGTTCTTGCAACCGTGTAGCATGAAAATTCAGACTTGTGCCTGGAGTGGGCCCTGACGCTTCCTCCCCAGGCATGGGAGTCTCTTTTTAGAACCCGTGGGCCATGGCTGTTGCTGCATGTTTATTGATAAAGACCTACATTTCGTGCAACATGTGTTCTAGGGGTCATGCTCGTCCAATTTTATACATAATGGGTACCAGAGACGCAGATGACCTTCACTGCAAAAATAGCAAATAACTTCAAACAGAGCACCTGAAAAACATATTTCATTATCCACGAATGTATGCAGGTAGGAGGGTGCCCGTACAAGTTTCAATATTTGAGCACCAGAGCAGACCTAGACGGCAAAGAAAAAAGAGAAATGCAATTGTGTGCGACCTTGGGACTTTTCCTTTCCGTTTTTCTTACACACAGGGTGATCTCATTTCAGGCAGATTCAGTCCAGGGACCTTTCCTTAATAGGAAATTGTTTGCCGAATGCATTCAATCGAGGTTCACTAGCCGCTTGCAAAGAGCAGGCTGGATGTGAGGAGCATTGCATAATGTCACATTGAGATGGGCGGCCATGCTGCGTTCCTACTTACTGGGCTGGGAGAGTACACTGAATCGAGGAACGAGCCTGCAATGTAGCAGGTGGAATGGCAGCATTCTTCTTCTGCTCCGTGTGTCCCACAGTTATTATGACCCGTGCTCCCGTCAGGGAGCTCATTTGTGGATTATGACGAGCTGGTACTTCCTCTAATTCATTTTAACATTTTTATTTTAGATCACAGTATGTCTCCAACTCACCAACTGCAGTATATTTGTGACTAAGGAAGGAGACGCCTGTGTTTTCTATCTAAAAATGAACCTTCACCACTGAAAAAGATTATTTTTGAAAGTGAAAACTGTAAACACACATGTACTCTTACTCAGTACTCTCCTGAATTCTACATGCTCGCATAATTCACGTTTATCTGCGGTCGGTGAGAGCTTTGGTGGATTTTCAGCCACATTCGGCTGCCCGGAGCTGCAATACTATAGGGGTTTCGGGTATATTGTAAGCATCAGTATCGACCAATGATTCATTCGGTGATCTAAAGAAAATGTGTTGCATAATGTAGCGGCTTAATCCTTCCGCAGCCTCTTCGGGTTTCAGAATAAAGGAATCAATTTGGCTGATGAAAGCTTTCGCCTGACCCGCGCTCCTAGGCTAAGAAGAAAAATGGCTTATCGCGCCTGATTTACATGCTGTGCAGAATGGCAAAGTGAATTCATGTGACCTTGTTCTCTGCAATGTCGAAACAAAAGGTTAATTCCTATTTAAGGTGAATATCAAACAATGCTTAAGAAAAGGGTCTTCAATTCTGTGTCTATTAATAGGGGGGGGCAATAACTGCAGCTTTTACTTACATCTTCAAGTGGTAAAATCTCGACATTTTAAACCCTTTAAGTAGGATTTGAGAAAGCTGTTTCCGGTATGCACCTGTGAAGCACCGGCAGAGCTTGTCCATCCCCTCCCATGTGACGTGAGTGGGCTGGAGTCCTTTGTGTGACGCTGATGGCAATAGGATTCCACGCGCACACCACTTTAATGCGAAAGGACATCTGAGGCAGAGCTGGCTGTCCGATGTCATGAGCTCTCAGGGTGGGTCCTCATCCCAGGGTACCAGAAAACCTTTCCAAAACCGATGTTAAACCTCCTGCAGGGTACAAAAGATTAAAAAACAAGTTCACGAGGTGGTGAAGAGAAATGACTGGCCACGTTTAAACCAAGAATATTTTAACAAGAAATGAGACCGTGCTTAATTTGAGCCGGTGGTAGCAGATGGGATCCACCACATCTCACTTTTAAGACCGTCACTTATTTCTTCTCAACAGACATTTATCCAGAGCAAGAGAGGGAAAAATACAAAAGGGGGAAAGGAGGAGGAGAGCGAAGGAAAAACTGTGACTTGGGGAGAAAGCAGGAATGTTAGAGAACCTGCAAGAAAGAGGTAAAGGGTCAGGGAGTGTCTGGTGGTGCATTAAAGGGACATAAGGTGGAATCAAGACTAAACCAGGTTGGTATTTGGCTCTCTGACTCTTTATAACAGGCATCT
Organism: Lissotriton vulgaris; assembly: GCF_964263255.1. Taxonomy (NCBI): domain Eukaryota; kingdom Metazoa; phylum Chordata; class Amphibia; order Caudata; family Salamandridae; genus Lissotriton; species Lissotriton vulgaris. Next base: position 478,423,601 of record NC_141689.1, read on the forward strand.
GAGGAAAAGTTTAGGCCCAGCACTTATTCTTTTACAAATTAAACACTGAAAGAACTCCTCCTTGGAAGGGAATCCTAACTCACAGTTCATTTTTTTTCAATAGAGTGCACCATTTTGGTTTTTGGCCTGTCGCGATGCCTCGTTTTCTAGGTATTTTTTCCTGTTTCTCTCTTGATAATGTGAACAACAAGAGAACCTTTTATAAAGTTTAGAAATGTGCTCATATTTAAAGAATCATAGTTCTATATATGCACACGAGGGGTGTTAAATCAACAGATTTCCAAATACCATTTTGCAGTCTTTTGCGCCCACTGTCTTGGGGTTATAGCAAGCACATTGCAAATTTGTTTGAAGGTGTTCATGTAGAACTTGAAATATAAACGGTTGGCATGGCAACAAGTTAAGTAAGGGGGTACCTCATTGGATGCACTTAAAATCGGTGGCCTTGCTTTTTTTAAGATGGTGAATTTTAGGTCTCACATAATATTTGTTAACGTTGTTTATTCAGTGAGTGTATCCCACTCGTTACCATATAGGATGCAGTTCAGTTCCATCACCAGTGCTTAATGCTTGGCATTTGTTGAGTGAGGTGATGAGTCCTGTTTTGAGAGTCGGTTGCACGTCTTCTATTCAATGCTGATCCCAGGCACCATCTTTGTGAGGGTGGACACGTTTCTGGCAGCCTTACATGTATAATCAAAATGCATTCTATTGTATTTTTGGCTGTGAAATAACTTGATCTATACTTATGGTAAGGACACCTAGGCCTGTATTACACATGTTTCCCTGGGCATCTCTGGGCACAATTATATTACAGAAGGGGCCGCAGACACTTGTACGTTCCCTTCTGTAATACAGATAGCTCAGGCACACATGATGCGCAAGCACTATCATGAGAGGGGTTACCTCATTTTGCCTGGAGGCATAGCCCCATGCAAATGAGGGAATCACTTTGCCTCTGCTCCCGTACCGTATTACTGACATGGGCGCCGAGGCAAACATGCACTTAGGAGGCACCCTGAAAGTGAGCTACAAAGTGGTGGCACACTTTTAGTGTGTCTCCTAAATGCAGCCTTTTTTGGGGGGGGGGGGGAACTGGGTCCCATGGACCCCTCAGACATCCCCCTACGGGTGGGTGGAGTGACTCACTGCAACCGCCTGCAAGAGGATCTCCAATTCCCCTTTTTAGTGTAGGCGGGTTGTCTCCTGCACAGTGAAACATGGAGCAGCTTTTAAACAGCTGGTCTGTATTTCAAATGAATGCACTGCCCTGGGGGCAGGGTGAGTTTACGACTGCCCTGGGGGCAAAGCCTTCATTCTAATACGGCGCACTTTCCTCATTGGCGCTGGTGCGCTGTTGGGCAAGCCACGAAAGTGCACCGTATTCGTAATACGGCCCCTAGTGGATAAAAACTAACAGTGAATACCGCCATCCTACATGTGGGCCCAGTCCTTCTACAGTCCACCTCATGTTTAGGCCAGATTGCACTCAGACACACAATGGTGAAGCATCTGATATTTATTCTAGTAGAAAATGTGTGTTTTTCTTATAATAGATTTTATAGTGGTTTCTTATAATAAACCTGGGCCGTTGAAGTCACTAAACAGAAGCACCACTTGCCAACTAGCCCAAGACTCACCCAGAGTTTCCTATAAATAGGAAGCTTCTCACACTGCACTACTCCTGACATGCTTCACATCCACCACTCAGCTGCTCCCTACACAGTGTACGCTGTTGTTAGTAAGCCAAATGTTCCTGCTGGTTCAACAATTTCTAGTTCTTTGACATTTAACAGGATTTCCACCTTCCTCCAGGTCTGTACGGCCAATATTTCCTGTCCCGGACTTTCCTGTGATTGCTTAATGAATTCTGAATAGTGTTGTTAATCCTGAAATCAATGATTTGTAAGTTAAGACACCCTCCGCTTTGGGTTTAGCCGGGTACAGCATCCAGTCCTGTCACCCCGATTTTCTATGTTTTTTGGGATTTAAAGATTTCTTTTGCTGAGGCAGCACCGTCAAGGACAGAAAAGAGAGCTTACTAGAGATGGGACGTGCCCAATTAAAACACTGCTTAGCATGTTAAAAATAAAAATTATCATTCCCAAGGTGCACTGTACAGATTACTGAAATGTCAGTGTGGCTGAAGGGGCCACTCGTGACATGGGACCAATAAGCATCAATGCCTGAAATACACTGTGCTGAGTGAATACTATGCACAAGAGTGTATTCCACAGAAGCCCCATTGCTCCATTTATGTCCTGCAAGTGTCCCAATGCACTGTCCCCCAAGCACCAATTGCTTACTGTACGTGCCCCTCCCTTGGATGCTCAGATACCCCCTATCTGTCTGCATCTCCTGTTTGCAGCTGCTTGTTGACTGCTGCAAGGTTGCCAGGTTTGAAATTCTAAACCAGATCAACCACCCTTAAAAAGAACCCTAAAACTTGTACAAGACCTTACATAAGAAACCCAAAAAGAGTCCATTCCTCAAAAATCATCAAAAGGAGGATAATGAATATTAAAAAATAATGTATTCTCATGAGTAAATAAAGCATTTATGTAACATGCTTTAAAACCATACTCATTATTTTTTGCAGACAGACAAATATTCTTAGGCTGTGTTGCAAAATAGCCGTGTGCCATATCCTGAAACCTGTAAAGTATAAGTCCTACTCCTACATTTCTTATCTGAATATCAAAATATTAAAATACCATGAATGTTTTTATTCAATATTGATTTTACTGTTTGTTTTATCTGTTATTAATTAATGCATGTACCTTTGTACAAAACATTGCACATTTGTATATGCACTTACATTCAAATGCCTCACACATGTTGAATCCCCATTACAAGATGGCCACTACCTTACCATTGCTTGTTGTCCCTTTTTTTTTCCTAATCGCTGACTAAATAAAGACCTCCTTCACACTATTTATCCAACCTCCAGTCAACGTGTGCACCATCTCTACTATTAAGCCTTTAGTCGTCTAAACAGCAAGGATGAAGTACTATTTTGCCGGCTGGCTGGTAAATAGCAGAGATTGTGTACTATTTGTCTGGAGGTCCGGTAAATACACACTTTGTTATGTTTAACTCTAAAGGGATAGGCCTGAGCTTTGTGGTACTCGAGGCATAAGCCTTTTTTCCTACCACTGAATTTACTTATGACCTTACTCTAGAGTCCAACCAGAATTGATTTTATGCAACGGAGGCCTGATTCAGTATAGGGTGGGATGGTCCACCTTGTGGAATTTTATGTAGGATTAGAGTTGGAAGGGCACCTTTATTGCCATCATCACAGGAGGTACATAATCCAACTAGTAGATACACGCTAGACATAACTGAGCACCATAGTCCTATTTGATAGGTCTAAGATGGCAGACAGTGTTAAAGAACAATTGGTGTGTTTTCCTGTAAATAAATTAATGAATTATCCTAAGTTAACTCTTTATCCACTTTACTTTTATGAAAGAAGAGAACGGACCAGTCCTTGCGTTCTTCTTTGTGCCTCCTACACCATGACAAACAACTAGCCTTTCAAATTACGTTCGGCTTTCATTGGTTTGCTGTACGCATTGACCTAAAAGTAAGTGTAATTAAATTTGTGGAATATAAATTATATGTGATTAAGCACGACAAAAATGTGCAATCTGATCCTGAATTCACACCTGGCATTTCCAAGGCTGTTACAGAGGACTGAAAATAAATCTCATTGTGTATTCATTGGGCTGTGCAATCTCGGGCAGGTGCTTAACTGCTTTGGAAAACTTAATTTTAGAAAGTAACTGAACCCATTCCTCTGACCTTTACTTTCAACTTATTAGCTGGTGCTGTAGTCAGGCAATATTAATCACTCTAAACCAGTGCTTTCATTTGTGCCAGTAGTGGGCACTCGCACTAACTTTTTTGGGACTAGCACTTCTTTTTTTACCCTCAAACTACCGGAAAGGCTAAGAGAGCGAAAGGTAGCAAGGGAGAAAGCAGGAAGAAGAAAATAATGAGAATACAATGAGAAATGTACAAAACAGGCTCAAAAAGGTAGTGTGGGTGGTGAAAGAGGCATACGGTGGAATTAAAATTAGGCAGCCTTGGTATTCCAGCATTGCGTGGTGCCGGGCTCCCACTCTGAACTCCTGCACTCTAGTTTGATAAATTAAGCCCAAAATGTAGCATGCTCATTTTATACGTGATCAGCTGAGAGTTTCCGATCTCTAGATATTAATTACAAATGGATTAATTATTACATGCACAGCATAGAGTATGAGCCTGATCCTACCTTAGCTCATGTAAGAAACATGTTCTTCTTTACTAATCTTCATCGCAATGCTGTGTGTGATGAAGCTTTTTTAGAGCGCGTTGCGGGAGAAGTTGGCCTGTTCACTTATTTTGAGCTGTTTACCTAATTTAAGTTCACTCAAAGACATACTTTTTTTCTAATGATAACCCATTTATGACCGAAACAATTATGTAATTGTGAGGCTCATTTTGTAGAATTAGGGAAAAAACAGACCAAATGGATCTTTGAGGAATTTTCTTGGGTATGGTACATAAATATAATTTTTTGAATATACCTTAACTGAGCACTGTATATTTTTGCTTTGTATGATATTTATCCCTATGTAATTGCATTTTTTGAAACAGTCATACAAGAATTAGCCAATAAAAATATCAAATCGATGTAGCTACAAACCGTTTACACTTGATTCAAAAGATATTGGGGCATGTGCAAAAAGGATTAAAAAACATAGAGACTGTACGCTTCTCAAACCAGGAATTATTTACATGCAACCATAGTTCCCAAACTACATAGACAATGTTTACATGTATGTGTAGTAGTACTGAAAATAACGATGGTACACATAGTTCTATATGGTAGGTATGAAGAATAGGGTTGAGTTCCAAGTAATCTGACAAGGAATGAGAGTGAAACTAAAGTTCTATCGGATATCACTTTGAATGACTCGAGAGGTGTAAAACTTGATGGTTTTGAAATCTACTTTCATGTTGTTCATGGCCCCTGCGTAATCTCCGTCACACAAGCTAATTGCATATAGTTTTTTTTTTTTAATAGAGCTGTCTAATTCAGTAAACTCCATAATTAGCATTACATGCCTATGGTGGCTGCAGTACCATTCAATTAGACGTGTTACATAGCTGTGTTTATAGCTGTGTCTTTCAGTGAGAGTCTTACATTTAGATTAATAAAAATCTATTACTGTTAGATTTATGCTTTATGTCAAGCAGCTAAAAATGTCACAAATTTTGTGTGATATGCCACAGTCCATATTGAGATATACATCGGGGGAATAATGATTTAGTCAAAGAAAAAGATTTTGACCTGAAAGATCTAGACAGTCTGTCTGATCTGTGGTTGTTGCTTTTCAGCCACATGCCTCTTCTTTAGGCCATTTGTTTTTATAACTGAAGGATTATTTTCCTTTTAAGTACAACTTCTGGTTATATGAGAGGTATAGTATGCCAGCAATAAATGGATGTATACCCCGCAGTGTTGATGGTTACTACAATTGATATAGAAACTATGAAGATCACCACTACAGAGATTGGAACTGAATTGATTACGGTAAGTAATATAATTTAAGTCAGGGTTGTGGTTAATTTTATAGTACTTATTACATTAGAAAACGAACAAGAGATACTTCTTTTAATCAAAATTACTTAATAGGTATTAGGATTAAGGCTGGGTTAACAGTATTTAATATTTATAATTCAATGTAAATTAAAGGTTGGAGTAGTTTTAGCGTTGGGATAATTATATTTCTATACATTGACTTAATGCAAATTAATTAAATGTTAGGATTAGGTTGTGGATAGCTTCAAATAATTTAAAGCCATTAGGAATAGATAAGTTAAATTAAAGTAGTTTAGGGATAAAGTTAGAACTAGAGTTATGTTAAGTATAATTAGATTTTTAATTTAAATTCATGCCAATCTAGCCACATCTATTGATGAAACACACTCAGATGATTTAATAAATTTTATTTCACATAATCAATCAAAATAGTTTCTCACTTTGTGCATCTTGGGAATAGCAGCTGATTTTAACTTCCTTTTATGTGTACGTACTTCAATTTACTAATCTCTCCTTGAAACACTTTAAGTAACTTTTTCAATGTTCTCTTTCTGGTTTTCTTGCCACCCCCTACCATGAGAATCGGATCTTTATTAATAGGATCTAAGACTATGTATTGATTGTTCATACCTTTAGCCAGGAACTTATGATGCTTCTTTGGCCATATACAACTTGAAGGCATCTTTCCTAAACTAAAATGTTGTACCCCAGGCTATCTATGCTTTTATCAGTTTAGTCAGATTGAAATTTACTGGTTATAAATTTATCACCTAAATTATGCACACATTTATCTTCCAGGCATTCTCTGCTATAAAAATGTATGATGGACCCAGAATCTGCAATAATGTGAGGTGAATTGCCACAATTTCTCATCCTACAAACTGACTTTCTAAGAATTTGTTCCCAGTCCTTAACTTTCAATACTCCTTTTTTTACTGGACTTTTAGTTTCACTTCTGATGCACTGGAGTTGTCCTATGCAAAACATGATGAACTGTTTTGCCCTTTCTTTGTGCAACCCATTGGAAAGGTTACATTATATTTCGAACTCTTTGCACTGTGTGCAGGGCATTTCATGAACTGAACTCTGTGGTGGCAACTACCACATCAATAGCATTTGATGACGTTGTCTCTTCCAAGATGTTTTTTGACTTATTATATATGTTTATGGTTCAGTTTCCTATTCGATATCATGTAAACAGCGACTTGCTATAATTTGTTTTCTTCTGACTATGCAGTTTTGTCACACCTCCCTGAAAGCTTGACCTTCCTTATAATTGCAACTGTGACCTAGAGCGGTGAGTCACTGTTAGCTCACTGTTTGATGTTTGTATGCATCACCACTTAATCAGATATTAACTCATCATTTAATGTTCTGAAAGTACGGTTAAAAGCCAGCTTCTTTAAATTTGGCACAGTTTAATTTTCACCTTATTTGAAATTAAAGAACTTGAACCTGGTAAAGACAACAAAAACAGTGGGAGAGAAATCTTCACCCAGTTCTGCTAGAGCATTAACAAAACGCCTCCCTCACCTGCACCTCTCTCCTTTTAAATTTTATTACAAATCCAAAGGCTGTGTGGATGTTGAGATTGCAACAACGGTTTATTTTTATTGTCTGTATGGAGAGTTTCTTCCTCAGTCATGGATTGGTAGCTTTTGAAATACTCTTGCCAGTTTACCATAGCCTTCCTTTTGGTAGGTAGGAAAACCTGTGATGGCAATAATGAAAAATTTGGTGATGCAGTCATGTTTATTCTATGGACAAGATCTGACAGCGGTGCAGTTCAAATTAAGTCAATGTTTTAACTAGTACCAGGGCTGTTGAACTGTCAGGGCAACTTTTCCCATTCAACCGTGATGAATTGTAAACACATTTCTTACTTGTGGTTCATTGTATGTGGAAAAGGTAGACACTTACAGTTGTATATACCTTCATTTTTTGTATTTTGTTTTAATAAAAAGTCTGCCATGCATCACACGTCTGTTCAGTCTTTAGTTCTGTATCAGTTACTCTTGTTGTATGTGCTTCTTTTGAGATGGCTGCTTGGCATTGCACAACCTGTGTAATGTAGTGCTGAATCTGTGATGTGCACAGAGTCATGTTCTGAGGATGCACAGGTGAAGATAGAGTAGCAGAGCTCTAGCATGGAGATGCTCAAGGTTGTAGGTTGCATGTGCATTTTCAAATTCTTACACAGTTTCTCACCTTCTGCTTGCAACTATACTGGGCATCAGGTAGAAAAGTTGATAATACTCTAGTTCAGATTCCTCTAGGATTTTTTGAAAATTTGAGTTTGTTCAGGGGTTGAGCTACTCATTGACACCCTGCAGTAAGATGCCATTCTTATTTTTCATCCACTTAGTTTTCAGATGCCCAGCAATGAAGGAAGAAAGAAGGAGATATTTAAAAAGCCATTTTAATAATCGAGGAGTACGAACTTGTAGACTGTTTTAAGCCAACAGATATAATCATGAATGCAAACTTCACAACATTTTAGATTTTAGCAAAAAAGAAACTAGAACTCTGTGACTTGAGAATAGCAAACTTGGTTGTTTAAATTTAAAAACATACTGTTATAAAGGTTTTTAAACTATCTAGTATAGAAATCTAATTTGCAAAGGACTATTTGCACTTTAAAAAAAGACTTGCCATATATACCTATATATATATATATATATATATATATATATATATATTTATCATGAACAAAAAAATTGGGTTTTAAAAATTAACAATCTTATTGGATATAATGTATGTTTGTGTTTTTTACAGTAGGCTACTTTCCTGCTTATGCTTTAATTGGTCCTCGGACCTGAACCATTGCCTATATCATGGTTGTGTAATGGATGATTTTACATTGGATGATTTTAACTAATCAAACAATACAAATTTGAATGTTTGTTGTTGAACATTCTTATTCTTGAGGAGTAAGCTTGGTTATTCGAATGTACAACCCCATAATGTGGGAAGCACTCTAAAGGGTTTCCGAGAACATTTGACGAAAATTGATGTTCATTCTTGTCTATTATTTTTTGGGATTATTAAAACCCACCCAGCCGTTGGTCCTATGCCATGTAATACACCTTCAGTCAGTCCTGACTTTTCAATCAAAAACACTTTGCACACAGAGTTTTGAGCTCGTAATGACCATGTTAAATGAGAAACCCAAAATGCAATGTGCTGTTGACTAAAATACAAATGCTATCACTAAGGAGGCTATGTTTGCATTACTGACTACAGTGTTTAGCAGCATCACTCTGCCTCATGTTCAAGACTCTCCATTCTGTATACCTTAGAGATGAGTCACACCGTTCAACCTTCCCTCATTCTTAGTGCATGGCAGCACTAACAGACCAGGCTCTTGAAGCTTTAATGCCTCAACTGACCTTAACTGTCTATTTTTACAAGGGTTCGACTGCTTTCTTGACATCACTATAGGGGCTATTGAAAAACACTACTTTTGACCAAACTCCAAAAGTAGTGATGGTGTTCTGGATAACGGATATCCACCATGTACCAATGCCATACCCTCAATGAAGTGCAAGATTGTTGGCTATGACTGAGTCTTTGTTGGTACTTTCAGTGAAGTCTGATATCTATTTGTTTTTTCTTGCTACCGCCCGAACGATCCGACTACTAGCCTGTTACACAACACTAGTGTATGGCACTTTACAACACTAGAAATTTAACCAGGGGGACATTTTCATGCCATGTTATGTGTCCTGCATTTTGTATCTGTCATGATGATGATGTTAAAAGTAACAAACAAGTTGAAACATCGTCAACACTGCAGCAAATATACTGGGACCCATTATGTTAGGTGGAAGATTGTACTGTGAAAATGTAATTCAATCAGTTATTGATATGATCTTGGTATTTTGCTATTTGTACATACACACCTTGAATCACAATCATTATTTGATCACTGGGGGCACCAAGCAATTGTTTCACTTGATGACTAGCATATGTGTTATGAAACTTTATTATTTTTTTTGCTTTGATTGAGGGAGTTGTGTTATCTTTCACAACTTAAATCGTCATTATTCAGCAATTTGTTTTGATGCACACTTACACTTAGTAATTTCGTATGAAATGAGTTGTTGGTGAACCTTTGCCTTGCAGTCACATATTTCCATGTTACTAGTTGGCATGCTCTTGTTTTGTTTGTGTAATCTATGGAGAGTTAGGCGCAGGTGCTTGCCAAAGGCCAGGCTCTGCAACCAACCCCAGTGCACACTGCTGCTGAAGGTCAGGCTCTGTAGGAAACCTTGCTGCACACGGCCATTGTGTGTGTGTGTGTGTGTGTATATGTATATGTATATGTATGTATGTATGTATGTATGTATATGTGTATATATATATATATATATATATATATATATATATATATATATATATATATATATATATATATATATATATATATATATATATATATATATATATATATATATATATATATATATATATATATATATATATATATATAGAACTCCTTCCTCCTCAGAAAAGACCAGAGCGCACGCGGAATCACAGGTAAACTCCCTTTATTTCAACACAGTGGTTAGCATGACGCGTTTCAGATTAAGATCTTTTATCAAATGCCTCGTCCATCTCTGTGCTCCACACGTCCACATTTGAACGCAGAGTGTCTCTGACCTTATTGGTGGAGACACTCCGCTTGAGAGAAATCGGAAGGTGTTTCAGACTCGGTGATCCGAGTTTGTAGGCTGCAGGTAACCCTCGTAAGTACTGCCCCAGTGGGCCAGGCCTGCAGCGTCCTATTTCTCCGTGCCTTAATGCGTGTAGATGTTATTGCATGCTGGGAGTATATATATATATATATATATATATATATATATATATATATATATATAGTTGCCCTGCAGCATTGGGAATGCACACGCAGCGCTCTGCCATCCGGCTATGAAGTTTCCATGCCTGCCATCATGCTGCACTTGTGGTTGGATGCCATTTAACAACGGTAGTACGCTTATCAAAATTACCTGTGCAGCCCAGAAGAAGAGGTCTCCGGACCTTGAAACGCGTCTGCATCTAACCAAAAGTGCAGCATGATGGCAGGCATGGAAACGTAATAGCCGGATGGCAGCAGAGCGCTGCGTGTGCATTCCCAATGCTTCAGGGCAACTTGCTTTTCACATACTTGACACGGCAGCCTGGCCGTGGGGAATGGCACCACCGCATGCAGAAAGGGACGTGCCTTCCAGCAAAGCGGGGCTAGAGTGAGAAACTTTTTCGGGACTCGTGAGGCACAGCGCTCTTTCCTAATCAAGCCTGCATCAGAGCAACACAACCTACTTAAGGTACAAGAAGTAGCATTAATGAGCAGATGATATTTGAGCTTACTCAAAGTCCGAAACACCGCAACCTACTACGGACTTCAAGCCCCAGTGATCAACAGTGTGTCGTCATAATGGACAACGCCCACTAGAGGTGGAGCTTGAAACAAATAGAAAGTGCCATTTAACAACGGTAGTACGCTTAACAAAATCACCTGTGCAGCCCAGAAGAAGTCATCTCCGGACCTTGAAACGTGTCGGCATCCAACCAAAAGTGCAGCATGATGGCAGGCATGGAAACTTCATAGCCGGATGGCAGCAGAGCGCTGCGTGTGCATTCCCAATGCTTCAGGGCAACTTGCTTTTCATATATGTATACATATGTATATATGTGTATATATATATATATATATATTATATATATATATATATATATATATATATATATATATATATATATATATCAGAGTGACAAGATTTATACCAGATAACACAGAAGATTAAGATAGCAAACATAGCAATAACAGATAAAGATCTGAAGAAAGTTGAGTAGCGTTAAGATTGCTTCTCATGTGCAATAATGGAAGTCTAGCAGTCTGGTTCAATAGCGATAAAAACAAAGCTCTTGTTCACCAGTGTTGAAATACCTTGGTTCTTGCAATGATCTGGCGTCACTCATGGATGCCAACACCTGTCCCTTCTGATCCTGGTCAGTAATCCAAGTTACCTTTGACAAAGTTAGACTTCAGAGCACTGCTCAAAGATCTTAAAATCCCCATGTTCTGCCAGACGTATGTCCTTCAGTGCATTTGGCATTTACTTAATGGGCACCTATTATTCTTTATTATGTTTTATACACACAAAGGGTAGAGAACGTGTCATGCCATTCAATGCTAGTCAAGTTTGCTTTTGAGTAAAACACTCTGGATGGGAGTCAGGAGGCTAGGAGCCTATACTCTCATCACAGTCACTTATTTATGTGGTTAAATGTACAACACCACATCAGCACACATAAAAACCCAGTTTCTCCATACTTCCCTCCACCAATATTAAAAGACCACAACTTGCCTTCCTTTGTCAGACCTCAATGGGCTTCTTTTCTCGTGACTATAATTAGTAAGCTATTAACAGCCTAGTTTATCCCCTGCATTATGACTTTCCCATAGTTCAGAGATATTTATTTTTAACCTTGGTTTCCTTAACTATTATTATTATTTTTTTTTTCTTTTTTTATTAATTTTTTTGTAATAATAATCTTCATACCATCAGACCACCAAAAGCGTCTGCAACTCTCAAGGGACCGCTCCATCTATCTGTCCACCCAGCGATCACTGCATTCACCCGGGGTCCTGACACCATACAGGACCTTCACCGTTGTTGGTGCCTTGGTGTAATCAGGAATGCATTGCCGATACTGCCAGGACAATGCCAAGCTGAAAAATCAGTCCAAATCGCGGAAGGGCAGCTTATTTCTTTACCCTGATCTAACCGCCATACCCTAGCTGCCGCCCTAATTTAATCTTCACTTTTTGGAGGTGTAGGACCTCTCCACCTCATATAAATGTTTCTTCTTGCAATTAATGTTAGGTAGAAGAGCAGCCTTCTCTGTGGTCATCTGAGGAGATTGCTTCTAATCCCATCGACTCCAAAGAGGACGAGCGATGAACTTTCAGAGAAAGTTCAATATCTCCCCAATAGCCCCTAACCTTGGGCATTGAAAGAAAATATGAACATCATCAGTGCCCAATTGGCCACACCTTATACACTTAGGAAGGGGGTGGGGGCAAACTTTATGATTTAAAAGCAGGGTCCAGTATAGTCGGTTAATGGTGAAGAAATGATTACTCCTCAGATTAGCTTGTTTGACTGTGGAATACAAGAGTCTCAGGGAATTGTCCCAAGTCGATTTAATATCAGTCTCCAAAGGTGCTCCAAACCATACTTACTGAGGAGATGATAGCTCCTTCTCCTCAGCCTCCAGTAGTTTCTCATACTACTAAGTAACCCTCTTGCTCTGTGATCTTGTATCCTGAAGAAGTTCTAACTCCCAGTCGCCCCCCTATCTCCTGTTTGATGTTAAAAACCAAGAGGACAGTTGGATGAATTTAAACTTGGACAAGGTGTTTCCAACTTTGGTTTTTAATACTTCCCAAGGATATAGCACCTCAATTGTCATCAATTCTGCCCCTGTTAAAAGGCCCGCCCTGCTGAGTGGGAGACTTTAACTGTCTTTTAGGCATGCTGTGGTACCAGGGGAGTCCCAAACGGTGACCAGATCTGACTAGTAACCTAGGCCTCACGATTTCCTCATTTTGTACCATAATTTTAGTGCGGAGCTCAATACATTTACTCCAACTTTCATGAAATAACTGGGGGGGGGCAAAATTATATAGAAATCCCTCTGTACTCATCCCTCTCTCCATTACCCCTAACAGCTTCCCCACGTGGAATCATCAGGCTTCCCCAACAGCATCCAAATATTTTTCAATTGAAACACTGCACAATGTAAATTAAAATCAGGGGAAGCCAATCCTCCCTTGACAAGCCCCAGTCTCAGTTTTTTTCCAGGCCAACCTAGCTACCTTATAGGCCCAAATAAAACTGACTATCTTCCCCTGAATTTTATCAAAGCTTGATTTAGAGAACTCAAGAGGAATAGCACTAAAAAGGTAAGTCAGTTTGGGTAGTATCACCATTTTTATCAGGATAACACGCCCAAAAATGGTCAACAGTAGATTATTCTACCTTGCTAATAGGCAATCTATTTCTCTAGTGACCCTCTGCAAATTAGTCTGGGGAATTTTATTTAAGCCCTCCACAATTGAGATCCCAAAATATCTAAGACTTGGGCTCACTCTCCCACGCCAGCCTTTAACATTCCAGCACATTACCTCTGTTTTAGAGGTATTCACTAAATAACCTGAGAGAGCCCCAAATTCCGCTACAAGATGATCTAGTCTCAGAGTTATGTCAGGATCTGCCGTATAGTTCAGCAGGTCATTTGCATAAAGCGCAACCTTACTGTTATAAGGGACCACCTGGGCGTCTGATCTCAAGAGTTGGGCCAAAGGTTCTATATATATGTAAAAAAAAAGGGGAGAGAAGGGGCAACTCTGCCGTGTCCCTCTTGATAAATTAAAGCTAGAGGTCAGTGTGCCGTTTAGTAGGTTCTTAGCTGACACTCCCTCATACAATGATTGAAGTGTATTTAGGAAACCAGGGCCAAACCCCATTGTTCTCATGACCTCCCAGAGAAATATCCAACACCCTTGATCAAAAGCTGTGGCCGCATCCATAGCAATCACTGCCAAGGGAGAAGAAAGTTAATTAGCAAGGTCTATTATGCCAAGAAGTTTTTGGATCTGCTCCTGTATTTGTCTCTTAGGGATTAAGCCCTTCTGATCCGAGTGTATCAACTGTGGAGCCAAATGCACCAGTCTCCCTGCTAAAATACTCATTAAAATGTTATAATCCGCAGGGAGATCATTCTATAAAAGTCAGCTCTACTAGGATCCTTAGAGTGCATCGGTATAAGAACTATTATGGCTGCTCTCCAAGATCTTGGAATGAGACCCCCCTCTCTATATATTGAATTAAAGAGGATTTCCAAGGTTGTAACCAGTTCCTCCGTTAAACTGTATACTTAATTCCGGAGAGGGTCTGCGCCCTGGGCCTTACCCTTCCTACTAATTAGCTAAGTTTAGATGAATCTCTTCCTTCGTTATAGTAGCCTCCAGTATCTCCAGACTCTCCATAGTTAGGTTTGGCAATTGTATCTTAACCAGGTCTGGAGGAGATCTTGATTAGAACAAGTCTCCTGCTCGTAGAGTGTGGAAAATAAAGAAACTAGGCACGCATGCATATCCTCTGTTTTATCTGAGAGATTCCCTCTAGCATTCACAACCAATTGTTTGGAGTATTCCTTGATCTATGGGCTCTAGCTTTCCATGCCAAAAGTGCACCTGCCCTTTCACCATACTCAAAATTCTGCATGTATCGGCCTTGCCACTGCGCTCTGCACTTTTGATCCACTTTAATCCTGTATTCTTGCCTTGCCTCTTCTAGGAGTCTCTGTGTCAACTCCCTTGCTTCGGTGGCCCCATAACTAAACCGGAGCAGGGCAGCCTCAAGTAAGCCTACTCTGACACAATTCCATTTAGGCTTGATCTTTCGGCTTTGGTCTTAACGTATGCCAGATTTTGCAAAACCACTCTTTGTGGATAGGGCTATCACAGAGGCAATAAAGACAATAAACATCCTCCGGGTCATATCTCTGGTAACACTGCGATTAGTATGTCCCTAGTAGGTTATAGTAGTGGGTCATGGGCAAGATGGACAGTAAAGAGGGCCATCCTCTGTGATCCTGAGATGGGTGTGACCCTAAAACGGGCAAGTGTGGCTTCAATGATAATATTGTGTCTACCACTCTAGATGTCATGTGGGATGCCTGTAAGGCATACTTAAGAGGGGCTTTTCAAAATCTGTCATATGTTAAGACCAAAGCCTTAACTATTATTAGGGTAATCTTCGAAGAGGTTCTTCCTTATTTGCTGTTGTATCCATAAAACCCAAACAGGTAAACTTGCATTCTCCCTTAAGCACTAAATTAAGTAACTGGTTGCAAACTTTGACTACATAGCCTTGCAACTTTCTTTAATTCAGAGAATCCAAGATCTGTCTTTTAAATGATAGTCCCCTACCTGTGACAACTACACTTGGTAAATGCCTACTATTTTCACCTTTCTCTTTTGTCTGCTCCTTTGCTTTTCGACATACAAACCAGTACAATGATTTTTCACAGACGCCTCATCACTGCCATTAGTGTATACCCAATGCTCACATTCTTAACACTTGTGTCCTTTCCTTTAGTTTTTAAGTGTCCCACGTTTCGCAGTGTAACATAAGTACTCTGTATAACCATATCACTGCTACGATTTTCGATTGCATTTATCAATATCTCCATTTTTGCAATTTCTGGTTAGGAGCACAAATGCCATGCAAATCGTAACTCATTCGCCAAATATAAAGCTCATGACCTCACCCATAATAAAACAAATGCATCTGAGATTAAATATCACATTGACACTTACCAACTTGACAATGACAACTATAAATGTAGTCTCATTTACCCATTTGATTAGGTGTTGTTTAATCGGTTGATATGCTTTATTTCGATACATAAAAATATCTTAAAAGCAGTACATGCAATAGGAATTTAAAAAAGATATACAACAAATATACATAAGTATACATCCTTGAGCTAAAAAGACAATAAAACATTGAAATATATACAATTAAAAAGAAATGATTTTAGTATGTACAGTTAAAAAAGAATTAAATGGATACACAAAGCCTATTTAATCGGATCAAGCAAGACCATTTTAAAAATTTTGAGACGCCACATACTACAAGGGGGGTGGTATCTGTAAGTAAGATGCGAAGGGCCACTGTATACTGGCGGGTGCCGAATGATCTGCACACAGGTTTAAGCCAGCGCTTTCTTGGGTTACAGTAGTCTGGGCATTCAAAAAAGATATGGGCAACCGTCTCCACCCTCGTGGAACATAGGGCACAATAGGGAGAATGCTGGGAGGGAGATTTCTATCTCGATATCAAGTAGCCTACTGGTAGAGTACCTACCCTAAGCCTAAAGTACAGAGCCCTATCAAATGTGATGGAAATCAAGTCAAGATAGGGCTCGTAAGCCACCACATCTTTAATTTGTAAGAAAGCTGCGGTGGAATTGCAGTGGCGTGGGTTGCTAATAAGTTTAGAGGAGACCCAGTCCCAGTACAATTTCTTTAAGATGGCTTTGGGGGGGGCGGAGCGAGTAACCCATGCTTCGCCCAATCCCAACTCCCCCAAAAGGCTTTTAATATCCCTCAGCCACTTTATCTTATGCCAACCCCCCAAAGCCATCACCTCGGACAGGCCCTCAGCATATGAGGAAAGTTCTGGGACCCTCCACAGACAAGCCCATAACAACAGGGGCCGTAATCGTGCCTGATCTTCAATCGGTCTACATCCCAAGTCTAGTAACACAGGGACTGTGGGTGTGCTCAAAGGGAGAGCCATTAGATCTTTCAAAAATTTGCTCTCCACTTTGGCTAGTATCTCCAGATTACAGGTTCCCCACAGCTCTGCCCCATAAAGTGCAGCGGTGACCCCTCTAGCTTTATATATATCAATAACAGGGGCCATACATTGTTTAGGGGAAGAACAGTGTTCCCTAAGTAACGCGCCACCCACTCTTTTATGGCTAAGTAGCATTTTGTTAATATGCGAGGTCCAACTCATGGAATCGCTAAGCCGGATTCCCAGGTAGTCAAACTCTGCCACTTTCTCCAGTGGACAGTTATTCAACACCGGTGGACGCCCTACTGACCTGGGGGGATTCATGACCAAATATTTGGTTTTATCAATATTGATCACCAATCCCCTCAGGGAACAGAACTCCTGAAAGCGGTCGAGGAGCTTTTGCAGGCCTTGGGGGGTCTTAGAGATGAGCAGGGTGTCGTCCGCAAAGAGCAGAGTGGGGATTCGGATGCCCGCCAAGGAGGGTGCATCGGCCGGTTCATGTTGTAAATACTCCACTACCCCATTCACATACAGGGAGAATAGGGTGGGGGCTAGCACACATCCCTGGCGGACTCCCCTGCACACCGGGACTCTGTCTGTCTTTTCCCCCCCCCTGTACCCCACTGCACCTGTGCGTAATTCCCTGTGTGTAGTTTGGTTAGGAGCATCAGTAAGTAAGGGGGCAACCCCATGTTTTGCAGAACCCTCCACAATTCCTCCCTAGGTACCAGGTCAAAGGCAGTCTTCAGGTCTATAAAGGCCAGATAAAGACTGCCCTTGCCCAGCACCACCACCTTCCAATGCAGGAGCATTAGTCTAAAGGCCTGCTCGATGGTTCCAGTTCCCGACCGGAAACCCGCCTGGAAATCTGACAAGATCTTGTTATCATCTACCCATTGAGAAGCCTCCCCAGTATCGCCTTCCCTGCCACCTTCTGGGAGGAATCCAAGAGGCTTATGGGCCTGTAGTTGGCAGGGCTGTCCCGTCATCCCTTTTTGAAAATCGGGACAACCTCTGCCCCTTTCCAGGAATCGGGTACAGGGCCTCCCCCTAGAATTGCGTTCAGTATGGAGGCAATCAACTTGCCCCATTCCTTAGGGAAAGCTCGTATCAGGTCGCCCGGGATCCCGTCTGGTCCTGCAGCTTTTAGTGGGACCAGGGTCTTTATTACAGTTTCGACCTCCCTAGCGGTAAAGGCATCGAGGGGGTCAACCATTGCTTCGACCACCGTAGATGGGATGTCGCTGCTGCCCCCGCTGGGTAAGGAGTGCAAGGCCTCGAAGTGGTTGTACCATCTCAGGGCTGGAATGTTACATGTAACCAACGTGGCTACCGGCCTATCCCTATTCCTGACATGTTGTTTAATAAGACAAGTAAGATTTTACTTTTCGAAGTTATTAATTGGTATAAATATTCAGAGTTCATAAGCATTTAATTTAATGTTTGAGTTAAGGTTTGCATGGCAGTTCTTGTAGGAATTGTGGCTCATAATCACGTTGACTTGTATACAATGCTTCTTATATAATGTGCGCTTTGAGGCCTTTTAGATATAAAATATGATTAAATATGTAAGGGAATTTTTTGTGACTTGGCTTTTTTCCCCCTTGTTATGTTTCTGAATCTGATTTGCTTTAAGGCATCTTGAAAGGGCATTCACAGAAATGTCCCAGCTTACCTTCTGTTTGTTAGAACTTAGCCTTGCTGTGCATGACAACAATAGTTGACACCACGTGTACCATAATTCGCGATGTCCTAATTTTTTGAAATGTGTGCATACCTTCCTTTCATATTTGAAACATTTGTACTATTTCGGTGGTCTGCGCATATTTGCTTTGATCGTTTTAATGAGTACAGGGGAAAGTTGCAACATATTGTTGTGACTGGGCCGGCTGGGTTGACTTAGGACAGGCTGTGCCAACCTTGCCCTTGGAGTAGATGGTGGTAATGCTCATTACCTTTGCAGATGGTATTGGTTAATTTGACCATGTCTTAATATGCTATAAAGTTAAGTTAACCTAAGGCATCAGTTAAATGAAAGAAGTAAAACGGTTCATTGAGGTTTTTCTATTTGTGTAGAAATCATGAATAATTTGAAGACCTTTTCTGGACAGC
Source organism: Lissotriton vulgaris (assembly GCF_964263255.1). Lineage (NCBI taxonomy): Eukaryota > Metazoa > Chordata > Amphibia > Caudata > Salamandridae > Lissotriton > Lissotriton vulgaris. The sequence continues at coordinate 478,442,687 of NC_141689.1, forward strand.
GACAGAAAAGACCAATCCATTCATGTTCCATTGAGGTATAATCGGGAAAATAACACAAATTAAATTCAAAGAAACAGTGGTGCTAATTTGCTTTTACAATGATGCACAATACTCAATGAAAAGTGAAAGTGTGCGTAAAAAAAATGCTTGACAACAAATGTACTGCAGTGTGTGGAATGGCTTGGCTGGGCACAGTCTGTCTACACAAACTATACTAATTAATAAATTACTATTCCATTAGCCGTACTGACTGATAGGATCCCTTTATAACAAGAGGGTTATAGACGGGACAAGAAGTATTTATAAGCACGATAACCAAGATTTCTGAGAAGAGAATTTAAAAAACGATTTAATTTTGTGGAATTAGAGTTACGATTAATAAAGTGGAAAAAGCTGCTTGATCTTGTTAACTACAATAAAGCGTTAAAATTCAAATTTGACCAAAACTGTCCTGTTCCATGTTCATACAAGGAACATTTGAAGACATTTTAAGAGGTCAGTATGATCCTAAAGGTCCCTGAAAGGAAACCCACTACAACAAATCCGTGATTTGGACTTACTATGCAGTGTTAATATTGCTGCACACGTGATTGTATATTCAAATTAAAGTCAGATAAGATGTTTACAAATTCCTATAGCCCAAAAATAAATGTAATAGAACTAGTTTGTTTAATAAGTTTTATTGATTTTCACATAATATGAGTTAATCAATCAGGTCTAAGAAACTTAGCAGCCACAGTAGAGATACCTTTTATTTCCCACTCTGTAAACTCCAACCCCTTAAATAGAATTCGTTTTAAGGAACATTTTAGAAAAAAAAGAGAAACAACGATGGAGAAACTACTTCTGTCATTCTCGCAGGAGATATTTTGATCATGGCTCTAATATGGCTTTGACCTCTGCTACATAGCTACGGTCACGTATATGGTATCCAGCAGCTTTGAGTTAACCTCAAAAAATCTATTTTAATGAGGAATTTTGTGATCGAGTTCTTGGATACTTGGAGCCGGGTACGGCTTATTGAGGGGCAGGATTTGCCTTGTTTTTATAACCTAAAAATAATTACAACATATATTTTGCATAGAGATTACAGAAGCACATAATGCAAAGACTGTTTTAGAAACAGATACACAGACAACTAACACCAGTATGAGTGGTGAACATGTGATATGATTGATAACAAAAGATCAGTTGCAGGTGTCCCTGCCATTGGTGAAGCGCTGCTTACCGTGGAATATGGTATCACTTGTATTTTTGTGAGGAAATAAATTAACACCCACCTCCATGCTGAACATTCTGTAGATCGACCCAGTGATGAACAATAATACAATATTGCTTTAGTATATTTGTCTGTAGTTTGCTAGGGTTGATGTATGGGGAAAAAACTTCCTTTTGATAAGGTTGGGGAAGTGGAGCCAGACACATGTTTATAATGATTTACGGCAGGGTGGTTGTAGGCCCTCAGAGAGGCACCTATTCATTCCAACACATTTTTAATAAATCTTATACATGCAAGGGAGATGCAAAGTAACTACCCAAGTCTAGGCCTCATCACTGCTGGAGATTAGAAGTCTGTACGTCTGCCGGAATACCTTTGCGTCCCTGCATTTGGCATTCTTGCACCTTTTGGAAACAAAGCACTCTTGTGGTGGGACATTTTCTTTGTCTCAAAATATCAATACACGATGAGAAATATAGACGGGCACACTTATATGGCCATTTATTTGCTAGCCTTCCTATGTGCTCCTTTGACTCTATGCACATAGCAAAGTCTAGTGCTGCTGGGCATGACTTTTTGGAGACTGTTGAGCCATGCCAGTGGAAGACTTGACACTATTGATCAGTTATCATAATATCAGTATGTTATCTGGGTAAAGAGGGGGGGTGAATGGGGTGAAGCCTGATAATTGTATTTAAAGGGCTAATTTGTTTGCTTGTTTCGAGCACACAGTTTGTGATGAGAATTGTGAGACTGTAATGAGGATCCATAGTAAATAAAAGTTGTTAGTATTTTGAGAATAATTCACAAAGTTGTTAAAAACCAAGTAAGTAATAAAGGTTGTGACACTGCTGCCTTTGTGAGGCATCCCTACAAACTTTGTGATGAAACCTAAAAAGTGATATCCTGTTTTAAACCTTAGCCATTCAATGCATTTGCTAAAAGTTAAAGTGAGGGGGATATGTAAAAAGGTAGCCATTTTGTTTTCCCGTTAACTGGCTATTATTTTGTACAGCATGAAGTCTCTATTCCCCCACCCAGTAGTGCTTTGTGGCTTTCCCCTGGGTTGTGGGCGTTAACACATGTTATTGCAATATACTGCATTAGGCAGAAGGTTCAAGCAAGTGTATGAAATGGGCAACATTTTCACAAAGTGTGTGTTGAACGTGAACCATGCCTTTGTCACATTTTGAAGGGAATGTGGGACGCATAGCTTTCCCCCCAGCTTTTAATAAACCATGGATGCTTTTGATCATTGAAAATGGAGTCCAACAGCTTCTGATGTACGAATGATTGGTATTCTGGGCAAAATAAAATTATAGCATCCTAATTTTGCATCGTATGCAGTTTCAAAAATACTATTCTGCACATATAGGCGAAGCCGCCACATAATGAATTATTAAAGCAGTGATGCTCTGGCTTTGATATTAAAGCTCAGCATTCACTTGTCCACTTGTTATTCATTAGACTGATGGGTACCAAACATCTTCTCAAAAGAGGTTGCTATGGAAATAATTCAAGGGGCCACTAAGAAACCAAGTTCTATTTCCCAGTTGTCTTACTCTTTTACATGTTTTTTGTTGTGTTTTAGTTTAATTGCTTTAAAGTGGAACTGCTGGTGAATTGATGCGTTTATAACAACATCTCACTGTTGTGAAACCTTGGTAAAGCATATCGCATATGCAAAGCTGAAGCCTATTTCAGATGCACGGTTTCTGGGAATATGGTAATTAAAACTTCATGAAGGCCATGCAAGGTCAGTAACTTGAAAGAGGACACAATTCAAAATGAAATGAAACGGGGGGATAGTAGAACATGAGAGATTTGCAACAAAGAGTTTCCAAATATTTAATCAATGTTGAGTAATCGCATGAAAATGCTGTTCCTGCGGGATTGAAAAATGAACGTCCGATTTCATAGGCGTGATTTGAATGTGGTGATAATATACATATGTTGAGTCTTAAAACAATGTGTACATTATCATAATTCATAAATGAAGTACATGAGCACATCCTTCTTTATAAAATATGTCCAGCACCCAACGGAATGAATATGGTCATATATACTTGGTGCATACACAATAGTGCCCGGATTATCCATGATGTACACAAGAAAAATAAGTGCTTTTTAAAATGCAATAAAATCTAAAATGTAAATGTTAGCCTAAAAATCTTCAGTTGCATTTAAAAGTAAACACTTTTATTTTCCAGTGGGGCAGAGGCAAGCACATTTTACATTTTGCATACTATCACCATTGACATCCTTTCCCACCCCCCCAACATAACATACGTGCAAATAAACAAACACACCACACTTTTTTGTTTGGGTAAAGTTGCTGCAGGTTTATTACATACACCGTTATGTAATCGGTGGGTTATCTTACGGGCGATCTAAGGGCAGGCAACCAACTGGGCTGCCTGCCCGCCTGATGAGCCAGGAAGCAATGGGGCGAACCCCACCTGTGCTGCCCTTACTGGTGATCCTCTTCCTGGATCACATGATACTTGGTCCCTTATTAACCACGCCCCTTTCAAGGCAGAGCGTAGCATGGCAAACCCCTGGTTGTTCAGGCCCACAACCACCTGAAGGTCTAACGGGGCGCCAACACGGTTTTCCAGGCACATCCCATGAGGCTCCTAGGATTTGGCTCTGGCACCCACTATGGTGCCGCACAGAGGTACCCTTCTGTACTGCTGTGCTTCCAGATCGCCCTGTAACTCCGACACAGCTCTAGAGGTGGTCACTGTCGCCGCCAGAGCACCCTACCAGACAGCTATGGTCTTACCCGCAACCTCTCCGGTCTAGAGCCTCCTGCAACTCTAGATGAAAGTGAACCATTCCTACTGGTTATAAATGACCCCATCTTTATCCCAATAGCTCTTGATGTTAGCCTGGTTCAGCTAGCGTCTGATGAAACAGAAGGCCCTTTCGGCCTGTGAAGTTGTGCCAAGAACTATTCACCCCCTATGGGAAAGTCCCACTGCGACACATGACTCAGCCCCACGCCAACTCTGGGTGGGACGGTTTCAGGCACCCTTGCTCACAATGCCCTATCTATTTGCTGCTTTTACCTAGCTGCTGACCTTCTAGCACGGTGTGTACCTTACACTTGTGTCCAACATCTATGGGACTGCAGCCCACTTGCTGGGTGACCACTCCCATAACCTCCCTGCCTACATTGACAATTGGGAGAGAAGGGTTGTCCTTAACATGTGAACAGTCTCTTGGTTTTCGAAATTATGACGCACAGGAATGTTCATCATTATAAGTATGTGACAATGAGCCAGGCTACTCTCCAGCACTTACCCTTCATTCCTTATCCCTTATGGGAATTTCATCCACTCAGCTCCCTCTGTGGTGAAACTCCCTAGGAATACCCGCTTCGAGAATCTGTCTGATTTGCACAATGCACACTGTCTGCAATGGTAGCCCATTGCGCTTGACACCTTATTACCCCCTTTATTTTCGACAGCAGCATACTATGTTGGCTGACCGCGTCCACACCAAGCATGACTAATCTAGCTGACCGTGCGGGGCTTTTGAGCTTGACCACAGGAACAGGTCACTTAGTAAAGTGACCTGTCACTTAGTAAAGTGACTTAGGGATTTAAGTGCACTGGGGTGCAAGTACTTCCCCCCTGTTGACTATACAATTGCACAGACCACTTTGGAAGGTAACCCTGGTGAACGCCTTATTGTTGTGAAATCTGGTTAGACCCTGTATGTTTTATGCCCGCTATTGGCGACACCTCACCCTTTCATGTCGAGACAACTTCTGCAATGCACCTCGCTTGCTTAACTGCTGTTGGGTCACAGATGCCAATACCTGCTAACCTTCTCTGACCCTGGATGTTTAAACTTGTAAACGTGTCGATATCCCAGATTCCCAGTTTCATGTTAGCTGCTGTACACTTTCAGTGGATCCGCTGGGAGATACCACAAACCGCATTGGTCATGAGAACATAAGAAGCACCTAATTTTCACCTGGGCGTGCCTCTAAATGATACTGGCTACGCAGAGCTTTAAGGCCAGAGACACACATCTTAAACCTGATGGCTGGTTTTTGCCACTTGGCACCCTTCTGGTTGCAGTTCTATGTTTGTGAAGCGTGCGTGCCCCAGGGCACGATGACACTGAGCAGCCGATGACTGTTACCCACTCGCTGTTACTTATCTATCGCCAACTGCCCTTACTTGGATTGAAGGAAAGCTGGATGCTTCCTACGGACTGTAGAATTAATGCTCCAACCTAGTTTGACCCCAAAGCTTAGGAAAAACCCAAGTAGTAACCATGCCCTTCATGGTACATCTACCCCAGGGTAGAACATCAGCGTATTTGGGACACTGGTAGCAGAAGATGCCCATTCCAATCTCAGGTTCTAGCCCATAGACGGATGACCCAGGGGGCTGGCAAGACTGTGGCAACCAGGGAGTACATTCTGTGCAACGACCTGCCCTTTTCCTGAATGAAGGTAATGCCAAGGTCAATAATACCCTGTCGCCATTTGGGTCTAATGCAGTGTTTACCAAATTTTTTATGCCCAGCAGCACACTTGTTAGATGACAACTACCACCACCCGCCTGCTGCCCTGGCTAAAGCCTGGGTGATATGTCTTACTGAAGCGACCTGAAACCTACCCATGGTTGCAGAGGGATGCCCACCCAGAGTACAAGGTACCTGTCTCTATATGGTGCCAGCAGATGTTGCTCATACCCAATGTAGCTCAGCATTTCACAGCGCCTCTCGTTGCGTTGTAATTTCCAGAATAAGTGTAAAATTATACTTCCCACGATTTGGCTGGTAACCGGTGGCAAAGGCAGACAGACCCTGGGCATAAGATCTGTTTCCTAAGTAAAACAATAATTATCCCGCACCCTGACCACAGGCAGCGAGTGTGCTCCCTGAGACATCCCCCAGTTCTGTGTGACACAAACCCTGACGTGCCGTGTGCCAGTTGTGCGTATCATTCTAGGGTGACTAAAACATATTGTCCCAGGATGAACCCCCGTACAAGGATACAGACTGATGACCAAGCGCTGCACCAGCCAATATCACCAGAGTCAGTGCAACCACTGCAAGGTGACATGCCGAGGTAAGCCCACCTGGATTTCTCCTGCCAATGCGAGAGGACCAAGCATTCATCGCTTCTTAAGCCCTCACTGTCTATGGTAGGCACGCCACGCCTAAGTGACCACTCTACATGGGCAACAGTTGTCTCCCACAAGGCCTGTGTTACCTCAGCATCGGTCCTCTGGCAGCACCGTGCCCCACAGGCTCCCTCCTGTTTGCGCGGTCAAAGCAATCTGGCTTGGCTGACCCGCACACTGGCGTTTTGTGCTAAGCTTAGTGTGCTGCCGGCTGGTGTTCTGCGGCCTGTCATTACCTCCAGATATATACTACAAAACTACGCTACACCTACAACACGCCAGTACCGTTGGCTTTAACCATGCTGGTTAGTTGTATATGATAACTGAAGCCGCAATTCTGGTTTGGCTGCATAGCATATTGAAAATGCTTTCATCTGACATGGTGAGACTGTCACCTTTGTGTGTTGAACATTGCATTAAATGTCTCCCTTCAATGAATAACAAGCTCAACCGCAAATGGGACCATTGCACTAAGAACACCACCAATCAACTGAAATCAATCATACCCCCCTGTAAAACAGGTAAATGTGTGTAAAACCCAGCCATAACCCGATGAAACCATTTGTAGCAATGTCTCCCAGATCTAACATGCGTTGTTTGTAAGTTACCTCCCAGTTCCAACATGCCACAAAACTGCTGCATTACCGCATTGTTACATGATTTGGCAACCTATCCAAGTACTACACAATGTAACTAAGCAACTGAGCCTCAGCCTTGAGAAGAAACCATCCCTGGCCATGGAATGGGGCAAACAATGCTTGAGCACCTCAGCAGCCTCACTTCAAAATGTCATGCAGGTTATATGCTCCCAAAACTGAAACCGAGGTCTTAACCAATAGGCCTCTGGGATCACATATGAAACTCCTCTAAAATTAGCATGCAATTAACATCGCTACTAGATGAATAATCCAATCCACTGGGGCATAGGCAGCGTTCAAATGGCCAGGAGCCTTGTTCTGGCTTTCCTGCCGATGCTTCTGACTCAGGAGGGGCATCTTTTAATGGCCTGAGGTCTAGACGCTATGCAAATTACCTAGCCTATTGGCATAGCCCAACCATGCTCATGTGGTATCAGGAATTCAAAAGCAATGCTCCCAGCTGTGCACGCATTGCATGCTGGGAGTTTGGGGGTATACCGAGTTTGGGGGTATACCTCCTTTGTCCATGTGCAGCTGTAGGCCCCAAGATACCACATATTGTTTGCATACAGACTGGCTGTCACACTTAACGAGACCTCATGTGCATGATTGGGCGGTCTCTGTCAAATGCTTTTTCCTAAGCCAGAATGGCTTGTTTTGTTCCTATTTCATTCTCATTTGCTTGATGCCTTGTAGAGAGATATCCCTAAACCTTACCTTGTTGTGATGCCATTGGCTGTGCCAAACATAACATTTGCATTTGTGCTTACCTCCCTCCGAAGGGTAGCGAAACGATGAACAATAAGTTTAATGACCGCGATGGGGAACACAAAACCCCTGTAGCCAAACAATGTAAAACAGGGAAGGACCCACATCCTGCTGTTCTCCTGACAGTAACGCCCCTGTGCCCAGGAGAGCATGCAGCAGCCATGCTCATGGGCCAGAATGAGCCAAGATTCACAGCCCACTCATAAAGGCGCGAAACCACCATCAACAAGAACACACCAGAGGTAATTTCCAACAATGAAAGCAAAAGCACCCAGCGAAGCAAAACAAGTCCACAAATCTCCCAGCCCTTGGGAGCGGCAAGCGTCTGAGCCTGGGCTGTGCCATTAATAGTGCTTGATTGCACCGATGAAAGCACATGCGCCTGCCTAACCCAGGCATCATCCCACAGTCGAAACTGGCCCCTGTCCCCCAGTCTTGGCCCCAACTTCAACCACTAGACATCCTTACACTGGGGCCCGGCAGCGCCATGAATCGGGGCTGCGAAAACAATGGTCCAGCAGGACCCATTTTCACTGCTCTGGTGTCATGGCGGGGCCACTTTGTCTACCTAGTGGAAGAAGGCTTCCCTACGATGGCTTAAACTGGACATCAGAAAGCTGTTTCCGCCCGACTTGTGCACAAGGGCAGTACGATGGTTCAAGTAGTCCCATACCTCCAGGACGCCTGCCCTCGCGGTGGGCATAGTGAGCAGTTTGGACTCCATCCCCCCTCCCAGTGCTGTGGCAAGGCCACTGCGTCGCTCGCACTGACGGCCCCAGGGAGTCAAGAAAGCTTGCGGCCTGAATGAAATCAACTCTCCCCCTCCAGACATAACCCGAAGCATGAGCTCGCCAGGGCTGAGCCCGCGAACACAGCAGGAGAGGAGCAGGGCATGAATGCCGCGCTCGGTTCAGCACACATTTGAAACCAGCGGCCCCTCAGGGCCTGTGCATGGCCGGTTGCAGGCAGTTAACCTGAGGCGACCCCCTGCACACTTCAGGCTCCACCCGCATATTGCTTAGTCATTCCAGCTCACGGGAGGGGCAGCAAAGTCATATCTGTAGAGAAGACGAATCCATTTATAAACTTACCCCAGGTTACTTGCATCAATTAAAGACACTCCAAATATTATATTAGGATGCAAGAACAAAGACCTCTCACACTGTTATGTTAAAAAATTTTAATACCGCGCTCATACACCAATTGGTTTCTTGGCGCTCGAAGACAGTGGAATAGGACGCAGGGGGTGTGGACAGCTAACCGTGAGCAAGACGGAACAAATGAGTTTTTAAAGATTTGCGAAAAGTGGGATAGTCAGGGGTGAGCCGAATAGGGAGGGGAAGGGAGTTCCAAGTGAATGGGGCAAGGAAGGAGAAGCCAGCACCACCGTGCTTCTTACGTCTAAACCTAGGAGTGACCAGCAGATTGTGGGCAGAGGATCTAAGGTGTCGGGAAGGAGTGTAAGGGTGTAGGCAGAGAGAAATGAAAGCAGGAGCAGAAACAAAAAGAGATTTGAAAACGGTGCAACCAAGTTTGAAAATGCATCGTTGCGCAACCGGGAGCCAGTGCAAGGTTTTTAACAGCGGGGTGACATGTTGATGTTTTGGTTGCTGGAAGATTAATCTGGCAGCCTGGTTTTGCACCAGTTGAAGTCGTTGAAGATGGTAGGCTGGAATCCCCACGTATAGACAGTTGGCATAGTTCAAACGTGAGGTGACCAGGGCCAAGATGACAAGAATAAGAGCCTCTGGGGACAGGTACCTTCGGATCATCCCGATCCTGCGGAGATGGAAAAAGCAGGCCGAGGTAACAGCATTAATGTGCGGCCGCATCGAGAGATCGCTGGAGATGACAACACCTAGGCTCTTCACGGAGTCAACTGGGCAAGGGGGGGGGGCCGAGGGCAGGAGGCCAGAAGTTGGAAGTCCAAGGATGAGAGGGTCCACCTATCAGGACCAGCTCTGTCTTACTAGGATTGAGCTTCAGCTGGCTGAAGTTCATCCACTCATAGATGGAGAGCATGGTGGTTTGGAAATTAGAGCGGGAGAGAGGAGAAGAGTCGATAGGAAAGATAAGTTGCAGATCATCTGCATAATTAAAAGTGGTAACAGAAGAGTGACGGAGGGAGACCAGAAGAGGCTGCATATAAAGATTGAACAAAAGGGGGGATAAGGCAGAACCCTGGGGGACACCGCAAGAAAGTGAAGTGGAAGGGGCAGAAAAGGAGGATAGGTGTACAGATTGGGTCCGAAGTTGGAGAAAGGACACAATCCAAGACAGGGCCAGGCCCGAGATCCCAGCATTTCTGACACGGTCGACCAAAATGTCGTGGTCGACCGTGTCGAAAGCGGCCGAAAGATCAAGTAGCACCAGGGCCTGGGCCAAGTTCTTATCCGCCTCCTGTCTCAGCGTGTCCACTACCCATATTGTTTAGCAGTCAAGACCTAACCTACGGTCTATTAAGGACCAGGATGGCTTAGATAACGTGGCTAGCCTCGCTCTCCGCCAAAATCATTGTTTGCTTCTCCAGCTTTCTAAATTCAGCGGGATGGGCACTGTTTATTTCTGCTCTAAGAGTTTCCTCCCTGTTCTACACCTTTAGGCTGCACCCATCACGGCCAGCCCCCAGGGTAACAGCACACACTCTGCGTCCATACCTCCTTAACCCTTTATGCGCTCCCTTACCGGACTGCAGGATTCACCTGAGGGCCAGAGCAGGAACATTCCAATTTTATATCTACCAGCGTCCTATGACCAAGAAGGGGTTGAATTTTTCAATTTTTTTAAACCACAAGTGAAAATAACGGTGGCATCCCTGGAAATATTTTCACATGAACTTATGTCATCACATAAAAAACGCAAGGCACGAGCCTCAGATCAAAGGACAAGGCGACTTAGTTTTAAACACAGTTGAGAATATGCAAATAAAACATATTTGTAAGCATTACTTCTGCTAACATATTCCTTCCTGCACTGAAGACTGGCTATGGTATTGAAAACTCTATACCTATTTTCAATATTAAAGTATTCACAGCCTCCAAGTGTAAATACTTACTTTTCTGCTATTCTCTCTTCCACCTTATTCCTCCTTAGCTATAGCCCCCCCACGAAACTCTGCCTTCAGATACTAAGAGTTAAAAAGTTGCAAACAAACTGGCATTTCGGCACAGTCACAAGTAGAGGTAAGTCATGAAGCCCAGGAATAAAGTTACCGAGCAGCAAGGGTAGCAGAGAATAAGTAGTCACTCAACAGCCATCTGCCTAATTAAGTCACAGAGTGTGCAAAAAAGGTTTGGAAAGAGGCATTTGGGGGAAGACACGAATACCATAGACTGGGGGACTACCGAACCCCAAACTGCGCCGTTAAGCATCAGGTGAGCTCAGTCTCCCCCCACTTCCGATATGGCATAATTTACCTTTCCCTCCTCGTGGTGACCAAACGGTATGAACAATCCAAATAGTAACCATGAAATCAAACCTTGTTACTCTGCCCACACTGGCCAGACAACTAACCAGACGGACCTTGTCCAAACTTGTCCCCCCTTTTGCAACCTTCAGATACATGCACATGGCAGCCAGCAGTCACCTCCTGGCCTCCCCTCAGGCCCTCCCTACCATCTGCACCGTGTGGAGGTGTAGGAACCATACCTGACACCCTTTTCTGGGGCCTGGGCACAGCGAGACACAGCCCCAAGCCCCCACTAAATAGCACTAAGGGCAACTTGGCCACTGTGCCCTGAATTTAACAAACACGGACTCCCAGCACAGTAGTGGGGCACCTCCCCCCAGCAGGACTGAGGTGTCATTGACCATGCTGCTCAATTGTTCTCCACCGCTTTAGAACGGCCTGGCTGGACGCCGCCCCCAAAAGGGAAGGGGTTACGAGCATTAATGCACCAACTCACTACGACTAACCCGAAGCCTGACATTCTACTATGTCCCTTATCTATGACGGGCTAGACATCGAAATGTTCAAAATAATCCGTACAGAGAAACATGTCAACGTGCATGATAACCATGCAGAACTGCTCCCAGACTGCCCACTTAAACAAGATATTACACCGAGAAAGTTCAATTTGTCTGTACATTACCTGTAATGAAATTGCAGGAGAAAACCCATTAAATGGAAATGAAACAAGTTGTTTTGCTATGAAATGGATCCAAAAAAATACAAGCAGCTTTCGCGATTGCTATAGTAAACAAGCTCTTGGCATTGCTGGGGGGGGGGGGCGGGCGGGAGCGCATTGCTTTGAAGGCTGATGGCGGGGGAGCAGCTTGGGAGGCATTGCTTTGAAGGCTGATGGCGGGGGCGGGGCGGGGGAGCAGCTTGGGAGACATTCCATTGAAGTCTGGTGCGAGGCTGATGGGTTTGACATGCACGCTCGTCTCACACGAGTGCATCACAAGAACTGCACGTAATCCGCACTTGGTCAAGAGTTTGTTTCGCCTCCTATACACTCGCCTATTAATCCCTGCTGGATATAATAGTCGAGACCTAAAAACTATGGCTTGTACGGAGAAACCGTAAAACCGAGGGACAGTGCCACCCGGTGGCCTAAATACCTCACTGCGCCCAGAGTATGTAGCCAGACCAGCCATAGGTGTTAGTGCTCTTTGGAAACTGTCTTTACCAATGATTTTGACCATCCTCCTCACCCTGCGAGGCGCCGGTCCCACAACTTGGTGTCCGTGAGCCTCCAGGTGTCGGCCTCTATTACCAGCCACCCATTATGCAACCCGCACTAAACCAAGATTTCACAGTACCTTCAAAGGCAAACGGAAAAGAAAACCCTGCAAGAGTACCTCTCATTGACCCCGAATCCTGATATTAGATAGTGGCAAAGACTGGGGTTCAGTGAGCGCTGGTACCTCTACTCAAATGGTGACTCCAATGCTCCACTCGCCGCCGCAGCCCTCATTAACACTGCACCCTTCACGCAAAGTTGGTTACACCAACTGCAGTCTCTACCAATGCCTCCATGCACCAGTTCGGCACAGAGAGCTTGACCAAAAACGCCAAGACTGCTCACCTCACACAACCAGACTGAAACAGCCTGCCTCTGCTCATCTCTCAGCGTGCCACACGGCGACAAGGATAGTGGTAGACGGCGTGTCGGGCGCACAAAGAGGGCGCTAAGATGTTGGGGGAGGCATATATACCCTCTCCAAGTCCTGGCGCCCAGGAAGTTTCTCCAGGTCCCCGGGATTAATGGCAACAGCAGGAGAGAAAGAGAGAGTGGAGAGAGATTAGGGGGTTGGGGTGAAGGGGGTTGCTCATATGAAATGAGACAAAGTGGAGGAAGTTCGCGGACAGGCTTGAGCATGTTTGCCAGGTCTGCTTTTAGTTCTCTACCTGGCCCTGTCTGTTAAGAAGCCCACATTTTTCATGCACCAATGATCCGAATAGTTTAACATTGACTTCTTATAGAAGTATTGCCTTTCAATGATCTGCCCCAGTGCAATCCCCTCTGCTCCCACTACTGGTTTGAGCCTTAAAAACAAACACCTCTGTCGGAACGGAGGTCAGCTAGACTACTTTTAGTAGGTAGTGCCGATTAAGTCACCCATAGTGTGTGCCTACAGGAGTTAGGCTTAAGGATCGGAACATGCATTTGTGTCCTGAGGAGTCCAGTCTAAGGAGGATTGTCTGAGTAACTCACTTTAATGGAACTACTTTTAATGGTGGCTAACCACTGCCCGACTGTCTGTAATTCAAAGACTCTAACCCTGTGCTTTTGTCCACTAAAAAGAGATGTATTGTGGTTGGTTGGCACCTACTGGTGGGCAGGCAGTGTGAGGTGGATTCTGCAGATTTTAGAGTTTTATATAGCGCAGACTTGACCCGAGGGCATCAGAGAGCTTTACAGAGAATCACACAAGCAGCAAATTCTAGAGATCTGTTTGGAGTAGATATATTTATATAGTGACTAAAAGTGATGCTTGGTATGCAACAAGGTACATACATTTTGAGGTAGAAATATAGGTACACATGTCTTTGGGATGAACAATGTAGTTCTGAGGTAGCAGGGATCTGGACTCGTGCGGACAAGGGAAGTTTGAGGCACAAGTTTTTCTTGTTATCTTATGTTATGTTATGTTATGTTAATTAAATTGATAAAAGCGCGAAATTACCCTAGGGTGTCCTGTCAATGAGCTCTGCTTAAACGATAGTCTGAGGGGTTCAATGAGTGAAGAACCAGGTTTTCAGACCCTTTCTAAAGGAAAGAAGGTCAAAGGCATTTCTCAGAAAGAACAATAGCTTATTCCATGCCTTGCACGTGCAGGTGATAAAGCTCCTGCCTCCCCAACTGTCTTTTTTTGACGGTGGGGATTTGGATATTTTCTGCTCCTTCAGACCGCAGGGTCCTGGCAGGGGCATACCATTTGAACTTTTGCCAGGGTCAATACCATTGAGAGCCTAAAATGCTATGCACAAGGCCTTAAAACAAACTCTTTGCTTCACCGGGAGCCAATGTAGCGGAATTAACTCTTTTTACCGAAACTAATGTCGGTATGCCTGTCAATAACCTAGCGATTTAGAAAAGGGGGTGGTGATGAACAGAGTGTCTGAGTTAAACAGACCACTCTTACCCAGTCCAAAGATCAGGGCTTGATCCATCACCGTTATTTATCTCACTGCCCCATCCCAGCTCAGAACCTGGCTATATGCAAATCAGTCTGTCCCTGGCCCAGTGCATCATGGGAACAGGGCAGACTAAACTACTGAGGTTCCGTGACAATTGTAAGTGGTGTTTTTAACTCGCACGAATATGGTCGAGTCTAGTATCTATGAACCGCAAATGACGAGTTTTGTAAGTGTGCGCAGTTTCGCTGTGCTAACTTAAACCGTTCGTTTGTTATGTGGGTTTGTCATCTGTACCCACGGGTTCCATCTTAGATACGGCATCCATTTTGTCTCTTGCCCTCAAGTAGCCAGCGAACGGACGCTGTCCGCTTCGCGACCCTGGGACTCCCAAGATATTTGCGGAAGACACATGTTCTTTGAAAGTGTCTTTATGACGAGGGGGATGCTACTGTAAGGCAGATGGCGCCGCTCGAGGCTCATCTTGCCGCACGGGCTTATTGTCTCAGTCGTGCATCTCATTAGGCACGTCCCTTTGATGCCTGTATCTCGTGCTTCTCGACACTCCCCTTTTACACCCTTTCCGATCTCCCTACTGTCTCCGTCTTCCTCTGCACCTGTCTTCGTTCCTATTTCGATCTACTTTATTGCTGATTGGAATTTGCTAATGGTGGGAAGATGGGTTTTTACAGTTGGGAACCGCCAAATGTTTCCGCACTTATGTTCCGGATCTTGTGTGTTTCAAAGTGATCTAAGCGACCCCTCTGAGAGCGACTTGTGGGAACCAGGTTGTAAACTATTGTGTATCATGTTATCCTATGGGTAAAAACTGTATAAAAGGAGCGATCCACAAATACAATTTGAAGCAGTCTCCCCGAACTACACTCGATGTACTTCCTGTGACTTCTGTGTTCCCTGCAGTAAATAAACCTTGACTCTTTGACGCCGAAGGAAGTGTCCCGTGTCTCTGTGACTTGTACGCCGGAGCAGGTTACCCACGAAGGTTTCAGGTGTTGTGCCCTGGCACCGCTGGGTCCAAAGAACCCAGTCCTTCAGTTGGCGCCCAACGTGGGGCTGCATCAGTGGTACCGGTCCAAGCCCGACGATCGTGAGGAACTTCGTGTGAAATCTCCGAGGGAAGGTGCACCCCGCTTCATCGATCCTGTTGTCGAAATAAGTGGCCCGAAGACTTTTCCCGCGAAGATTCCCGCCTCCTAACGGCTGCGACGGACTGCTGCCCTGACTGTAGACCTGTTTTGGCGCCTGGCGTAGACCTTGGTATAGCGAGACGATTGACGGGCCTTCCTGAGGACGCCATTGATCTTTGAGTTAAGTATTTGTGGGTCGCTCCCAGAGTTCTTGGTTGTAGGCACTTTAGCGAGTGTCTTTGTTGTAAACACTTTAGCGAGTGTTTTTGTTGTAGACACTTTAGCGGGTGTCTTTGTTGTACACGCTGTGTGAGTGTTTTTGTCGGTGACACTTTGCTAGCGTACTTTGTTGTTGTTGTATTTGTTTGACGACTGCAGCCGCCAAAGACCGAGGGTTTAGTTCTTTGCTGGGACTTGGTAAATCCCGAAATCCCGTAACCCTTGAAGTTTGTGAAACTCGGCTAGTGTGCAAGATGCCTGGTCGCAGTACTTTGTTCAGTTGCTTTAGACCTTGTGGTGCGGATTCCCTGCTGGAGGACTCGTGTCCGATACCTCCGGTTGGAACTCCTACATATGACTTATATAGCAAACATGGGCTAGGCCCGATTGCTTTTAACGATTATTGGATCAAATATACAAAGAAAGACGGCGATCTTCGTTGGCCACCTCACGGTAGCTTCGAAGCGTCGATCTTAGATAATTTGGAAATAAAGTTGTTCGAACGTAAATCAAGGCCGGCCATGTTTGATGCCTTTCGGTTCTGGCGCAAAGAAGCCCGACAGAAAGAGATCAGACAAAATAAACGTAGTCAGCGAGATACTGTTGCTACTATAGTGAAGAAAGCTGAGCAGTTTCAGCGTGATAAGGAGGATAAGGATAAGGAAGTGTTTGAGAGATTACAGCGTATGTCCATAGACAAATGCTATCCTGTTTTGCCTACGGAGTCGGATAAGAAGGAAGAGGCAGTTGAGGATTCTTTAATGTCCTATCTTATGAAGTCGCCACCTCCGTACGTACAGGGTACCGCAGCTCCTGTGGTCCCTGCCGTACCTGTTCTTCCACCTGTTATTCCTCCACCAGTTCCTCAACCTGCACCTGCTCTTCCGACTGTTCCTGCTCCTTTGCCTATTTTTATTCCTACTGCTCCTCCGCTTCCACATACTCCTGTTCCCGCTACTGCTCACGCTACTGCTCCTGTGTTGTTAACCCCTGTTGCTGCTAACGTCTCTACTCCTTCTCTTGTTAGTCCTGTGTCTTACTCTTCTCCCTCTACTCGTAATCGTGATTCTCCCCTTGCGACAAACTTCTTTCAGTCGCTCGGACCTGTTTTTGGGTCTGCAGGTTCTGATGGTCCACAGAGACGTAGCCAGCTTCCTGGTAATAGAGAACGTGTTGCGCTATACAATATGGCGATGGGTTGGATGATAAACCCTGTTAGAAATCCACCTCGTGTTGTCCTCGAAACGTTTGATCAATTCAACATACCTACTCAGAGATATGTGTTTGATGAAATGTGCAAGTTCTTACATGATCAGATAGCGGCCAATGCGCCTGACGAGGTGCTGACCGCCCTGTCTGAACTCCGGCTTCAGTTCGCAACTGGACTGATAGTCGACACTAATGTCCGACGTGCTATTGAGCGGTTGCTATCTCTTCGTCCCGCTCCTATTCCTCATGCATTGTTCGTTGAGGACATTGAACAACGAGATGGGTCTGGCCAATATCCTATGCGTGAAGTTCCGCCAGTTTGGGTACCCGCTGATAATACTAATGCTAATGCTCCAATACCAGCACATTTCCAGAGAGTGTGGATACACCTCCCTTGGAAACGATCGGAAGTGCTTCAGGTGAAACAAACTTTGCCTGATCCTCGCAAAAATCCTGCGGGGTATTACAAAGAATTATCGCAGCTCGTAGACGCTACGATAATGAATCTGGCCGATATCGACATGTTGTTTGGCAATGTCGTACCGCAACCGGTATGGGCCAAGATTCGTCACCAAGATCACGCGAATGAATTAGGTGGTGATTGGGCTGCCATTACAGCGGCAGACGCTGGACAAGTGGCTGCTACTAAACCCGATCAGTTGATTGAACTTCTTCCCCAGCGAATCATTACATTAATGAAAACGCTTATGCCAGCTATGAGGGTAAATTGGGACAAGTTGTCAGCCTGTAAGCAGAAGAAAGATGAGAGTGTTTCAGACTTCTTTACGAGGTTCGAGGAAACATTCGTCGATCATAGTGGGCAGGATATGGGTACTGAGGGTGGACAGAGGTTGTTTGTGGATAAATTCGTATCGAACTTATTGCCCGACTTGAGCCATAAATTGAAAAATTCAGAAAGTTCATGGGCCGTTTCTACCTCAGCTCAGATATTGGCTACGGCACAATATTACGAAAATAGAGAAAAAGAGGAAAATGACCGTGCTGATAAAAAGACGAAAGAGCTGAAAACTAAAGTGTTGTTACAACAAGCATATCCGCCGCGTTCTAATCAGAATGCGCCTCAGCAGAATAGATCGCAGTCGCAATCGAATCGATCGCAGCCGCGTAATGATTCATCTTTTCAGAGATCTTCATTAGGGTACAATCAATGTGCTTATTGTAGACAGGAGGGACACATTAAATTCAATTGTCCTGTTTTAAATGACCGTAGTGGTGGTAATTCGTCTAGAGGAGGTCGTGGTGGTGCACAGCACGCATCACGTGGTAGAGGTCGTGGTGCTCAGAATGATCGCTCTGACCATTCATCAAATTCTAATAACTGTTTCGATCAACGTGGATCATCGCAAGGACGATCTGCGCAGTACAATGTAGACGATTATTACGTCGATCAGGGAACTGACGACAGTAATTACTAGGACAGCCGAAGACAAGGAGAGGGAGTGGTATCAGTTCCGGTTGATCAGAGAGGGCCTTACGTCGCAGTTGCTACATCGGGCGTCGTTGAGCCTTTTCTGTTGGACACTGGTGCAGCGAAAAGTTCTATCATGCATTCGAAACTCCCTGGCGCACCTTTGTCTGGCTTAACAAATGTTTCCGTTGGATTCTCTGGCGCCCCCGTTAGCAATCCAGTTTCGCGCCCTTTGCCCCTTAAAATTGGGCCACGTGAGCTCGAAGCTCCATTGATTTTGTCTACTGGTTGTGGCGAAAATCTTTTGGGTCTGGATTTGCTTAAACGCTTGTATGCGACTTTGTATTGTTCTCCTGCGGGTGTAAAGCTTACGTTAGGAGAGAGGGTAGTCTCTCCCATGTACTTGTCCCTCGATAAGCTTCCACCGGAATTGAGTTCTCTTCCTGCATCTTTGTGGGCGACGGGTCCAAATGACGTGGGCCTACTTGATATCTCCCCTTATGTTGTTCAGTTGAAATCGAATGTGCGATTGCCACGTATTCCCCAATATCGTATCTCCCTTGATGGTGAACGAGCTTTGTTAGCGATCATCTATGATTTGATCGAGAAAGATGTCATTGAAGAAACTCGGGGAAACGTGTGCAATAGTCCTGTACTGCCCATTCTTAAACGTACTGATCCTACCAAACCGCCTGTTTATCGTTTTGTTATCGATTTACGGGAGGTGAATAAAATTGTGGTTCCTCAATTCCCTGTTGTGCCTGACATTACGGCGCTACTGACTCTGATTCCAGCTACAGCTTCATGGTTTTCGGTGATTGATTTGAAAAATGCGTTTTTCAGCATCCCGATTGCCGAAGAGAGCAGGGACCTTTTCGGTTTCTCTCTTGGTGGACGTAGCTTCCGGTTCAAACGCGCTCCTCAGGGCTACTGTGAAAGTCCATCGATTTACAGTCAAGCTTTGAAGGGTCAACTAGATGCGTTTAGGTTGCCGGTTGGTGCGGCTTTAATCCAATACGTCGACGACTTATTGGTGGCTGCTGATACTCAGGACATTTGCAAAATTGCTACAGTGTCGTTGCTGCAACATCTCTGTGAGTTAAATCACAAGGTGTCACCTTCTAAACTCCAATATTGTTGTCAAGAAGTAACCTACCTAGGTCACTTATTGTCAAAGGAGGGAAGGAGATTGACCCCAGAGAGAATTGCAGCGATTGCGCGCATGGCTGTGCCACAAACCCAAAGAGATGTGCGTGCCTTTCTAGGTATCACATCGTACTGCAGGCAGTGGATTCCTAATTTTTCATTGCTAGCGAAACCATTGGTGGCTCTTACGTGCAAGGATGTTTCAACTCCTTTACCATGGACGGAAGAATGTCAGAAAAGTTTTTCTGAATTACGTGATTCATTGTGTTCGGCTCCTGTGTTAGGTACCCCTGATTACAGTAAACCGTTCACGTTATATGTTCACGAGAGGGAAGGTTGTGCTTTAAGCGTCTTAACGCAACCTTTTGGTGGTAAGCAACGTCCATGTGCATATTTTTCCTCGACCTTAGACCCAGTAGCTAGAGCATTGCCGAGTTGTTTGAGAGCAACTGCGGCAGCTGCGGTCTCCATCCGACAATCAGCAGGATTGGTCATGGATAATATGCTTACGGTGATGGTTCCGCATGCAGTCGATACTCTTTTGAACCGTACGAAAACTCAGCACTTGACGAGTGCGAGGTTATCTGGGTACGAATTGACGCTCTTGGCAAGCCACATTCAGATAAAACGTTGTAATGTCCTAAATCCGGCAACTTTGTTACCAATTAGTGCAGAGTCAGATGCAGTAACAGAACATGACTGTTACTTGCGGACAGAGGAGGAAACAAAAGGTCGTGTGGACCTTAAAAACACCCCATTGGAAGACCCGGATGGCATCCTGTATGTGGATGGGTCATGTTTTAAATTGCCGAATGGTGATGTGACTACTGCTTATGCTGTGGTGACATTGAATACTGTTGTTGAGACTGCGAGATTGAATCAGAATTCTGCCCAAGCTGCAGAGCTGATCGCTCTTACTAGAGCATGTGTATTAGCAAAAGGTAAACGTGTGAATGTGTACACCGATAGTCAGTATGCTTTCGGTGTAGCGCATAGTTTCGGACGATTGTGGCGAGAACGTGGTTTCTTGACGTCACATGGCACGAAAATACAGCATGGCCAGCTTGTGAACGATCTTTTGGATGCATTGACTTTGCCTGCTCAAGTTGCAATTGTTAAATGTAGTGCGCATCGTAAAGTGACGGATGATGTTGGTCGTGGTAATGCGTTTGCAGATGAGATTGCTAAGGAGACTGCTCGGAACCTTAGCACTCGAATGTATGTGACGAATTCGGTTAGGTGGCCTACAGAATCAAGTATGTGTGAGAATACTATAGAGAGTGTGAAAGCAATTCAGAATGAGGCCACCGACACTGAAAAGATGAAGTGGAAAGAAAGTACGGGAAGGTTGGATGTGAATGGTTGCTGGATTGATTTGTCAGATCAGAAAAGATGGATGTTGCCTGATGCGTATGTACTGGCCGTTGTGCAAATGGCACATGGGTTAGCACATATTAGCGCGAAAGGTATTTGCAAGTTGTTGGCTGATGTGTGGAAGAATGATGGAATTACTAAGTGTGCTGAACGTTTGGTGAAGAATTGTATGGTGTGTATAATGTACAATCCTGGCAAAGGAACCCCAACTCCCCCTGGCAGTTTTGCTCCTCCTTTGTATCCCTTTGAGGTGATCCAATTGGACTTCATCCATATGGAGCGATGCAATAACCTGAAATACGTTTTGGTTGTGGTTTGCGCATTCTCCCGATGGATCGAGGCCTATCCCCTCAAAGACAATACTGCTTTGTCTACTGCGAAAATCCTACTGAAGGAATACTTTCCTCGGTATGGAATGCCTAGAGTCGTGTGGTCAGATAACGGAAGTGAGTTTGTTGGAAGTGTGATGAAGAGTGTGTGTAAGGGCCTTGGAATAAATCAGAAATTCCATAGCGCCAATCATCCCCAGTCAGCTGGATTGGTTGAAGGGTACAATGGCACCCTTAAACTAAAATTAGCGAAGATTCAAGCTACGACTGGACTTTCGTGGCCTGATGCTTTGCCTCTAGCATTACTGTCAACTAGGGCGACTGTACACTCCCGAATAGGGCTCAGTCCCTATGAAATAGTGTTCGGCCGTCCTGCGAATGTGTGGGGGGTTCCTAGGCCAGGAATATTCTCTGATCTTGAGTTTCCGATGTTGATTGATTACTTACATGACTTGACTGCTAAACTGAGGTTAATTCATCAACAGGTTTACGACGCCTTGCCGACGCAGACGGAGGGTCCAGGCCACCAGCTCCAGCCCGGAGATTGGGTGGTTACCCGAAATTTTTCACGAAAAAACAATCTGGACCCTCGCTTCACCGGACCTTACCAGGTGCTCCTGGCCACGAGGACTGCCGTTCGTCTTGAGGGGCGGAAAAATTGGGTACATGCTACCCATTGTAAGCGAGTCCCTATTCCTTTGTCGGCAGACCCGTGGGTAAGGAAAGGCATTGCGTCAACAGAAACAGAAACATTGCCGGCGTTTGTACCTTTTAGCGACGCACAGCTTGTTGGAGAACCCTCAGCGCAGCAGAAAGCCACTGTTGAACATTTGTCAGCAAGAGACTCAAGACCAGACCAACGAACTGATCAGCAGGACGCTGTCTCTTCGACAGATCCTTTGTTCGACGTGCAGACACGTCCCGGGAAACATCGATATTCTTTGCGATCTCACACTAAGGACAAATAAAAATTTGCTTGCTTTGCTGAAATTGATAACTGCAATATCTTCGTTTCCCATGATCAACTTTGAACATTCCGTATCATTGAAAATTGTTTGTACATATATTGAGATTTTTGTATCTTTTTCCTTCCACAGCTGAATTATTGTGCTAAATAAATACATATTGTGTATTGAGGGCCGTAGGGCCGCGCGCGTACTTCCTTCTGGACAGTAGGTCTTGACGCTAGGTTAAAGACCGTCGGTTCCTAGGAACTCCTGGGGATTGACTATTGCTGCACAGAACGAAGTGCGTCAAGAAACGTTGCGGACGGTCGTAGGGAAATGGCATTTTCGAAGCTGAATGATTTGGAAGGAGCTCAGGCATATAGAGTCAAGCTGCAGAAACTTAGTCGTACGAATTGTTTTGTATCCCAGTTGTTTGTTTTGTTTTTAACTGCTTCTGCATTTTTGGCGGGTGGGGTGTATTACACTATGTCTTACTTCTTACTTCCTACCCCTACTCCTACTCCTTACCCTAACATTACTTCTACTGCTTCTCCTCATTCCTTTCATATGTTACCAGAACACGAACAGGCTAGACGTGTAGAATTCCGCAACAATTCCTTTATCCAGCTCCTCCATCAGCATCAGTTAGTGGTTAACACTACTAATTGTTGGGTGTGTGGGTTGATGCCACATACTACGGGTAAGGGAATTCCATATCTGGTGTTACCGTATAGTTCCCAAGGGTCAGCTCGAGCATTCCAAACAATGCTTCGAAGCGCACTAGGTTTCCACCCCTCTCCAGAACGTTCCCCCAAACCGGGTCCTACCTCGTGGCAGTGGGTGGTATCGATGGCAATACAGGATTTAGAAGATGAGATCTATGATGCTTTTCTCATCCCTAAGGCAGAGGTACAAGCCTATAGGGCACCGAATAGAGGGGAATATAGTACGTTCACTAATGAAAAGCAGCTTAAAAGCTCGCCTCCAATATGGGTCGTACCCCACACTGGTAATCTTTGTCTTGTGGGTCGTGGTTCGCAAGCCTCACTTGGAGTAAGTGCTTGCACTGAAAGTTACGTTTTGCCAATGTCCCCGTCCCCTGTGTTTCTGGCTGCCAAGGGTACATACTTTCTCTGTCATGATCGTGCATACACATGGTTGCCCGCAGACTTCATGGGCTCATGTTTTGTTGCAAATCTGTTGCCTCCGACGTTTACTGTAGATGCCGATTATCATAAGACTAGAGTTGTACGAGGCGTAATTAGCGAAGAGGATACTGCCGGTCAAGAGGCAGGAGACTTTTTCAAGGGTTTCCTCCCGTTTTGGGGACCTATGGTTAATAGTAGGAACCTGAGACATTTGACTCGAGTGGTAGAATCGACAGCTAACATTACTGCCAGTGCCCTTGGTAATATCACCACAGAACTTCAGGCGGAGAGACTTATGACATTACAAAACCGTATGGTTTTAGATGTTGTCTTAGCAGATCGCGGTGGGGTATGTAAAGTGATCCATTCGAGCTGTTGCATTTTCATTCCAGATAATGCTCCTACTGTCTATCAAGCCATCTCGAAGTTGCACAAGATCTCCGAATCCATACACGTGGATGTAGGGGATTGGACGCTACTTGGTTGGTTTTGGGGCCTGGTGTCGACTTGGGGTTGGAAGATTCTGACGATCATCGGGGTTGTGGTAGTGTTCCTGTTCACGTGTTGCCTTTGTGTGCAGTGTGGTCCTGCCTTATGTGGCCTCTGTGCTACAACGTGTATGAGACAACCATCTGTTACCAAGGGGACTCGGTTGGACAGAGCTATGCTACAGCGACATCTTGATGGTCTGATGAATATCGAGTATGATTCCGACTAGTGCTTGCCTACATGAGGGCAAAAGGAGCGTCTGAGGTTCCGTGACAATTGTAAGTGGTGTTTTTAACTCGCACGAATATGGTCGAGTCTAGTATCTATGAACCGCAAATGACGAGTTTTGTAAGTGTGCGCAGTTTCGCTGTGCTAACTTAAACCGTTCGTTTGTTATGTGGGTTTGTCATCTGTACCCACGGGTTCCATCTTAGATACGGCATCCATTTTGTCTCTTGCCCTCAAGTAGCCAGCGAACGGACGCTGTCCGCTTCGCGACCCTGGGACTCCCAAGATATTTGCGGAAGACACATGTTCTTTGAAAGTGTCTTTATGACGAGGGGGATGCTACTGTAAGGCAGATGGCGCCGCTCGAGGCTCATCTTGCCGCACGGGCTTATTGTCTCAGTCGTGCATCTCATTAGGCACGTCCCTTTGATGCCTGTATCTCGTGCTTCTCGACACTCCCCTTTTACACCCTTTCCGATCTCCCTACTGTCTCCGTCTTCCTCTGCACCTGTCTTCGTTCCTATTTCGATCTACTTTATTGCTGATTGGAATTTGCTAATGGTGGGAAGATGGGTTTTTACAGTTGGGAACCGCCAAATGTTTCCGCACTTATGTTCCGGATCTTGTGTGTTTCAAAGTGATCTAAGCGACCCCTCTGAGAGCGACTTGTGGGAACCAGGTTGTAAACTATTGTGTATCATGTTATCCTATGGGTAAAAACTGTATAAAAGGAGCGATCCACAAATACAATTTGAAGCAGTCTCCCCGAACTACACTCGATGTACTTCCTGTGACTTCTGTGTTCCCTGCAGTAAATAAACCTTGACTCTTTGACGCCGAAGGAAGTGTCCCGTGTCTCTGTGACTTGTACGCCGGAGCAGGTTACCCACGAAGGTTTCAGGTGTTGTGCCCTGGCACCGCTGGGTCCAAAGAACCCAGTCCTTCACTACCAAGCCAATTCTTCACCAGAAAGGAGACAAGCTACCGGGGACCGGTTTCTGGCATTTCAGCCTTCTTCGGCCCGGCTTGCTTGAATCCTGATGGAGCAGTGAGAAAGGGACTCATGTCTGAGTATACCCTGCCACACCTATAGTGGCCAAAAACGATTTAGAAAAGGGGGTGGTGATGAACAGAGTGTCTGAATTGAGCAGACCACTCTTACCCAGTCCAAAGATCAGGGCTTGATCCATCACCGTTTTTCAGCTCACTGCACCATCCCAGCTCAGAACTTGGCTATATGCAAATCAGTCTGTCCCTGGCCCAGTGCATCATGGGAACAGGGCAGACTAAACTACCAAGCCAATTCTTCACCAGAAAGGAGACAAGCTACCGGGGACCGGTTTCTGGCATTTCTTGACTGGGTGAGAGCTTTCTGCTTAATTCAGAGACTCTGTCCCTCACCACCCCTTGTTGTAAATATTTTTGTCCACCCTAAGCGTGGAAGGGTATTCTCAGATGTGAGACCCTTGCTCATTGCACCATCAGGATTCAAGCAAACCGGGCCGAAGACAGCTGTAATGCCAGAAACCGGTCCCCGGGAGCTTGTTTCCTTCCCAGTGTAAGAATTGGCTTTTGTAGTTTGGTTTGCCCTGTTCCCATCATGCACTGGGACAGGAACAGACTAATTTGCATACAGCCAGGTTCTGAAACTGGGATGGTGCAGTGAGCTAAAAAACGGTGTTGGATCTAGCCCTGATCTCTTGACTGGGTGAGAGCTTTCTGCTTAATTCAGAGACTCTGTCCCTCACCACCCCTTGTTGTAAATATTTTTGTCCACCCTAAGCGTGGAAGGGTATTCTCAGATGTGAGACCCTTGCTCATTGCACCATCAGGATTCAAGCAAACCGGGCCGAAGACGGCTGTAATGCCAGAAACCGGTCCCCGGGAGCTTGTTTCCTTCCCAGTGTAAGAATTGGCTTTTGTAGTTTGGTTTGCCCTGTTCCCATCATGCACTGGGACAGGAACAGACTAATTTGCATACAGCCAGGTTCTGAAACTGGGATGGTGCAGTGAGCTAAAAAACGGTTTTGGATCTAGCCCTGATCTCTTGACTGGGTGAGAGCTTTCTGCTTAATTCAGAGACTCTGTCCCTCACGACCCCTTGTTGTAAATATTTTTGTCCACCCTAAGCGTGGAAGGGTATTCTCAGATGTGAGACCCTTGCTCATTGCACCATCAGGATTCAAGCAAACCGGGCCGAAGACGGCTGTAATGCCAGAAACCGGTCCCCGGGAGCTTGTTTCCTTCCCAGTGTAAGAATTGGCTTTTGTAGTTTGGTTTGCCCTGTTCCCATCATGCACTGGGACAGGAACAGACTAATTTGCATACAGCCAGGTTCTGAAACTGGGATGGTGCAGTGAGCTAAAAAACGGTGTTGGATCTAGCCCTGATCTCTTGACTGGGTGAGAGCTTTCTGCTTAATTCAGAGACTCTGTCCCTCACCACCCCTTGTTGTAAATGTCAATAACCTAGCGGCTCCATTCTGAGCTATCTGAAGCCTATTTGAATTTTTGATTTTGGGCGTTCAGATAAATGCTATTACAATAGTCCAAGCGTGACATAACGAGGACCGTAACTACTGTCCTAAAGTCCATTTCAGAGAGAAAGGGTTTAATTTTCCTCCGGATTCTCAGGATCAAGAAGCAGGCAGAAACTACTGAACTTATGTGATCATTGAAGGTCAATCTATAGTCCACTATGACCCCTCATTTTTTCACTTTCAGAGTTGGAATGGTCTGATTTCCCAACTCTGTGGGCCACCAATCCAGGGTCCAAATATGAGGGTTGTTTCCAAATACCATCACCTCAGTCTTGCTTGAGTTTAATTTCAGACAGTTCATCTACATCCATCCTGCTATGGCTTGCATACAGTCATGGAAGCGAGCTCCAGTTTCTTTTTCATGACCGTTTTTGAGGAATAGAACAATTTGTGTATCGTCATCATACACTGTTAGCTCATATGGTGTGATGGAGATTGTGATGGTGTTACACCGATTAACCTAGAAACTGTGAAGCCAAGTGCCTGCAGGTTGGTAGGGGTGCTCAAGGGGGTGTATTTAGGTATTTGTTAGAGAGTAACGGCTTCAGTTTCGTCTTGAAATGCGGGAAAGATTGTTTTTCCCGCAGGTCCTGGAACAGGGAGTTCCAGATTCTAGGAGCATTCCTAGAGAAGGACTGTTTGACTGGCTTTTGATAATTTATTTGCGAGGTACATTGCTTTTTTAGTGCAGAGTGCTTCATGGTTTATGCAGGCAGTTTTTATAATGCCCCTTGCCTCTGTTGGCAGTCAGTTGAGTTGCTTGAGGGCGGGAGTGATGTGGTCAAAGAGATTTTCCCCCGATAGAAGTCTGGCCGCAGCACGGAGAGTAGCTTTAAATGGGGTCAGGTAAGATTTTGCGGGGTCCGTGATCATTGCGTTTCCATAGTTCAGCTTGGGTAGTACTAGTGATTGCACTGCTGTCTTGAAGTCTTCGATGAGGATAAAGGGTTTAAAGTTTACAAGGTTTTTCAGCGTGTAGAAAGCGCCATGACTGAGGTGTATGGCTCCACAATTGTTTCATGGGTAGGCTGCGGGTTAAACCACTGCAGTGAATCGCGTAAAGGAAAAGTGCTTTTCCGTGCAGAAAAATTATTTTTATACATGTGGTAAATAATCTTTGTGTGTCCTGCAAGCCCACAGGGTTGGATGTTTTTTGTATAAAAGGGGATCATATTTAACATTTTTAAAAAGTATGCTTCCTTCTTTCGCCATGAAAGGTGCTAAAGTTGCCTTTTCTCCTGAGCATGCCTATTAATAAAAAATAAAGTTTTTTGTAATGTTGCTTGAGAAAATATTACATTTGAATAAACAGTTATTTCTCACTCTATTCACACATGTAATTGTGGTGAAAGTAGATTTTTAATGTATTGGTAAAGTAAATTTTAAAATGTGTACTTTGTGCTGTCAGAACAAATTGGTATTAAAATGTGTTTGACGGTCTGCTTCCACTGCAGTCACTTTAATTAGGCGTGAATATTTGACCTCCTGGCGGCCAGGAAAAGTGATGCTGAACTGACCGGATACATATATAGATGGCAACTAAAAGTAGAAATCTAACTAGGGGCTCCAATGGACAAAAGATACTGTCATTGCCAGCGTCAAAACGTTTGAGACTTCTGCTTTTTCATTTCTAAAGGCCGGGACAGTGTTGATGGTTTCCTAGGGAAATTTCCAGACTTGGTCAACTCCTAGCTTTTTACTGCAAAATAAATGCTTCAGTGGGAACTCATAGTGAAGGTATCTGACATTGGGGAACTCAGCCCAGCTACAGTGTTGTGCCTTGCTTTGCTGGAGGATTCTGAGAACCAAAAAGAGCGACAGTCCAAAGGGCAGACTTCGAACGGGACAAGATGCAAAGCAACCCCAGTGGCAGGTCAATCTTGGCAGCTATGAAATATGAAAATATGAGTTCGTCCCCTTTGGATTTTTTAGTGCCAAATCTAAAACCTTCAATGAAGTTTTACCACCACTTATCTGACTTTGAAGGACTTTCACTGTTTTCAGAATCATACCATGCCCCACTGGATGATTTTGATAACCAGAAAAGTAACAGTCTTAAAGTAAAAGCTTTAGCCAGTGTGACTCACTTGACTTACCTCAACCCTGCTGCCTGAAATCACTGACAGCCTGAAATCATGTTTAGGTTCCAGTATACCATGAACATTTGCTCTGTTAGATGTTTTTTTCTTTGTGTCTTTTGCCTTGTAACTTTACCAGTTCATACTTCTGGCTCCCCTCATCTGATTATAACCATTTTTTACAGCTTTTGTTCTTAATTATTTATTGATATTTTCAAATTGTTTGGCTGTTTTAATAAAGTTAGTTGTTTATTGTTGATTTGTATTCCTTGAATTTAGCACACAATTCACCAGGAAACTACCTGTGCGATAATTACCAGGGATTAAGTAAACCTTCACTTCGACCGGTGCTGTGACCTAACCAGATTGTGTTCATTCAATTGGTAGGCATACCCCCTCCCAAATTAATTTCTCTGTTTCTTAGAACCCCACAATGTATAGTTTATGTACTATCCTGTTTCATAGCGGAAGCCATATCTATACTTCTTGCTGGAGAAACAGACTATACCATTCTCTGGCCCCAGATCCATTAGCTAAACCATTTCATTTCATCTGATGAATTGGGTATTAAATCTTTTGAAATGCTCAGAGTGAATGCTCTGCAGACCTCTTCTTATAAAGATCTCTGTACCAAGGCCTCTTTGAAGACTGCGATTATCCATGTTCAGTACACACCCTTGTAAGTACCTTTATTGGGGATACCTTCCTAGCAGCAGAACTATGAGATGTGCCCGAGCCTGTTTGTTGAGTTGGGATCATTAAAGTTAGCCGGATAAACAAGCCTATCCTTGAAATGTATCTGGTCGTGTTTCATCAGTTGTGTAAACAAACTTAAACTGTGCTTTTGCAAAAACAGGTTTTTGCAAAATTCAATCCCACAGCACATGTACTGCTGTGTTACGATATACAAGGCCGCACAAGAGGCAAACAGAAGCCACCAGGTGACACAACTGCCTTAAACTTGCTGACCATGCTCATGTGGGAGGAAGTGATATATTTTAATTCAGTCTTTAATCCAGAAGTTTACACGACCGTTTAATAATATACAATTGTTGTTATTTAAGCTAATAAAAACTTTATAAAAATAATATACAATTGTGACGGTACTCCATTGAGATCCTGGCTGTGGAGGAAGAGGAAAAATACAAGGCACTAAACTGTGCTTGGCACTTCTATCTGAATTCTAATAGAAGTTAGTATGTTTATTTACAAGTGCTCTAAAAGGATTATGTTGAGCAACTTTTGAAATGTTTATCCATCCTACATGCCTATTTGTGGTTAGTAGTGTCTGTAATGCTCTGCAAATGATACAAGGTCTTCCCTATTCTACGCTTCAGACTCAATTTAGCATGAGGTATGTAGTTTGTCCGCACTTTGAGCTCGCAACATTGCACACAATCTCCTATAGCAAGGACATGATATGAGCTGATGCTTTCCCCTGCATGGCACCGGCACTTAACTGTCAACACTGGCACTTATGACAGTGTGCCACATGGTGGCACAATTTGTCTAATTAAAATATTTGCACAACAGTAATTATTAATTCAGCATATTTTACCAATGACTAATACCAGCTGCCCAAGACCTTCTCCTAGCTTTGAGAGCCTAATATAATCTGAACGGTCATACCTGTGGGAGTATGGTGGTTAGTAGTTGTGTTGGTGCTGTCGTTGGCAGCACAAGCAGAGCCAATGTGTGGTGCAAGCTGTAGTGGCCTCCTGACGAGGGCCCTGGAACTTGATTTTTAACAAATTAAGCACTGACTAGTTTCGGTATTTAGCATAGGGCATGTCAGATTGTATAATGTGGTCTAGTGGCTGGGGTGGAGTTAAGAGGGAGGGACAGGAACGGGAGGAGCCAGTGACCGGAACCAGGGCAGTTAGAGTAGGGACGGGGAACTGAACACACGTGCTAATAAAGAGCTAAGAGATAAGTCGGTGTCCGTGTATGATTGATGTAGGACACGACAGCTGGCGACGAGGATGGGATCCAGCAGCAAGCCCACCCACACGAGCCCCGTCCCGCGGCGTGGGCGTCCAGAGCTCCGCTGCAACTGCGATCCTGAGGCGTCACGGGAGAAGCCTAGGAGTGACCCAGCAGACCCTGGAAGCGGGAAGAGCCGAGAGAAGAAGAAAGCGCAATGTGAAAGCGCCGAAGCGCCAGAAGAAAGAGCGCCGAGTGAAAGCGCTCCTGAAGCTCCGTGGTTGTAGAGCTAGCGCGATCGCGCGCCAAGAAGGCATTCAAATCTCACCCCCTGAAGCGTGAGTCCTGGAGAGGAACAGAAGTGCCCACCGGGAGCTTACCCCGGCGGCAACTGGCCTGAAGCTCCCCCTGCGTGTGGGGCTGGAGCGTGGAGCTAAAAGCGCCTACCGAGTGCCCACCTCGGCGGCAGAAGCGCAAGTGAGAACGCCCACCGAGTGCCCACCTCGGCGGCGAACAGAGCGGAGCTCGCCCCTTGCCTGGAGGCTCGAGCGTGCCCACCGGAGCCCACCCGGCGGCAGTAGCAGTGAAGATCACCCCACATGTGAGGGGTGGACAAGAGACAACCAAAAGCCAACCGGGAGCCCACTCCGGCGGCAAGGGACGAAGAAAAGAAATCTCACCTGCAGCAGTGACTCTGGCGGTGGATCGCGGCTGAAAACGACGAGTGGTGAGTGGAAAACTGCAGTCCCGAGTGAATGTGTGGCTCCGGTCGAAGGAACGAGCAGAGACGACCCAAATCTCGTTGAAAACGAGATTCCCGGCGGCCATCTTGGAGTCAGGCAGCATTGGCCAATCCCCTGCGAGGGATCATCGGTGGCCATTTTGAAGTCAGGCAAAGAGCCTGAAACATCAATGAAGCACTGGGAACTGCACTAAAGACAGCAAACAACCTTTGGCAAGTGTAAAGGAAAACAAGCACAGGCTGAGGCAAGAGGCAAAACACATAAACAAGCATTGATCCATGCAAAGAGACACCAGCATTGATACACGCAGATCAACAAGCATTGGCAAATGGAATGACTACATTGAATGAACACTGGCAAGTGACGGACTATGTCAATGAATGCGCAGTGACAGATACAAGTGAGCAAGCATTGGCAAAAGCAATAACAAAGGCAAACAAGCACAAGTAAATGCAAGAGTTGCATTAGGACACGCAAAGGTGAATGCGAGACCAATAACAAAACGAGCATCAATTAACGCAAGATACAAATAAAGACAACCGTAAACACAACAAGCACTGGCAAGTGCAAGAGACACACTGAGAGCCAGCACAAGCAAGCACACGCTTCAAGCATAAACAGACATGAGCAAAAGCAAGCCTTGATGCAAACAAGCATAAGCTGGCACGAATATCGAATGGTACTAAAGCAAGCAAATGCAAACCCAGAACGCCACGAGCCAATACAGACCTGAACATACCAAACACGGATAAATACAAGTCCCGAAGTCGGCAAACACAGGCGAGTGCACATCTTAAATGCACCAAGCAACTCCAGATCTGGAACGCAACGAACAAAAGCAAGTACCGACGCAACCCTCCAGCGCCACGCAAAGATAGATGATCAACGGTAAGGAGAACCCCAAATCACCTGCAGTTAGCAGGCCACCCCAATAAAAGTGGGAAGGTGCTGAGCCAAGTGTCATGTGTGGACCAGCTGAGTGGTGGCCATTTCCGAAATCAGGAAATCCAAGCCCAACTCAGTAAGGCCTCCTGAAACAGTCGTGCTAAAGGCGGACAGAATACAGTAGTCACCCAGGAGTGGCAAACCTGCCCGAAATCAAAGGAGACGGCAAGACACGGGATCCTGGCCGAAGAAAGTCAGCAGACAAGACGGGAAACAAAGCGAACAATTCCACGAAGACAGCAGATAAAACACACCTCCCTCATGGCGGCGGTAAAAGCAACCCACCGGCCCAGTCCTTGCATTGAAGTACCACCCCCAGTGTCACAGACTGACGGTCAGAACTTGGGTCCCGAATGGAACCGGTGGCTGGATTCCCTAGACGATTTTCTTGATGCAATCGGTGAACACAGGGATGGACAATGTTTGACACTACTCCTCCAGCTAGTCGGTCATGAGGGCCGTCGCCTAATCAGATCATTCCCCAAAAGGGACACAGAGAGCTATGGAAGACTCCAAGTGAAGCTACGTGCCCATTTCCATGCACTGGTGGAAGTGGATCATGCTCGCATCGCTTTCAATACAGCGCGGCAGGAACCAGGAGAACCACTGCCGAGGTTCATTACCCGGTTACTAAGTCTGGTACCCTGCTGCCACTTCAACACATTTACTAATGAAGAAGCAGTTCGGCTCCGAATAATCGAAGGCTGTTCAAGCGCAGACACGAAGCGCAAGATTATTCAGGAGCAATGGTCGCTAAAGAGAATCATCAGAGGGGCCGAGGTTGGAGTGCGAATAAAAGCAAAAGACTTCTCGAAAGACGTGCATTCCAATGCCAGACACATGGATGTCTGGAAAGAGGCACCCCTTATGCCTAAGGGAGAGGCCCAGGAAACAAACAAAGCTGAAAAGAGGGAGGGTGAATCAAAAGACTTCTCGAAAGATGTGCATTCCAATGCCAGACACATGGATGTCTGGAAAGAGGCACCCCTTATGCCTAAGGGAGAGGCCCAGGAAACAAACAAAGCTGAAAAGAGGGAGGGTGAATCGGAGTCAAGAAACCAGAGACAGAGCATCATGGAACACTCCAAGTCACCATCACAAAAGACCAGGATGAATCAGGATTGCGAAAGCGATACTGATGCAACCTCATGGAGCTATTCGAGCTCAAGGAGTCAGTCAACAGATGATGATACTGAGACAACCTCACAAAGTTATTCAACCTCAAGGAGTCAGTCAACCGATGATGAGAATGATTATGAAACAGATGAAGTGTCAAGCGGGACAAATCACACCCATGGACAAGATGGCAGATTGCTCAACAAGAAAGCAAGAAAGACGAACTATGGAAGATGGGACCTACCCCGTCAATTCCGGAAACCAGCACGCGAACAACCCCGGCCATCCTCCCGCCATGCACCAAAGTTTACAGATGAGTCCGAGGAAGCATCAAGCAGTGAGACAAATCACCCCAATGGCACGGACGTTAAAACAAACAACAAACGAGAAGAAGACACCAACCACATGAGGGGTGGCAAGCCACTCAGACACAGAAAAGGGAGAGGCATATGCACTACAGACAGTTGTGTCAACGAGAAAGCGGAGAAGGGACAATTGATGTCCCGTGAAAAGGGTAAAGACCAAATGCTCCGAGACCAAACTAATGAAGTAAACGATTCCCCCACAGCAACAACACAGAAGACACAATTGATGTCCCGTGAAAAGGGTAAAGACCAAATGCTCCGAGACCAAACCAATGAAGTAAACGATTCCCTCACAGCAACAACACAGAAGACACAAAAAGAAACATACCCACGGAAATGCTCCGTAAACAGCTCCGACCCCAGGAGCATGTCATCCCAGAATACCAACTCGATAAACGTATCAGTCACGACGCCCTCAAAAGAACGTTCTCAGAGGAAATCGGCAACCGACTCCTCCGAATCGGAAGACATGTCTGTCCGATCATTTGGGTCAACAGGATCATGGTCCCGACCACAGCCATGGCATCAATCACCCGGACACACAACAGAACCAAAGGACAACATGTCACGTCAGTCATCGCCACATCAAGACATGAACAATATACCGTCACCCCTGATGGGGTCAGAGAGGCTGACACAACGAACTGACGGAAGGAGAACAAAGAAATGGGACAATATCTACTTAGTGGTAAAGGACTATCCCGTCACCCCGCGGGGAAGACCGAACGTGGTGACAGAGACGAACTGCCACCGAATGAGAGACAAACAGACATATGACCAGGTGGTCAAGGGTCTCGCCAGCCTCAACCACGAGCGGGAAGGGAAGAAACGAACAGAGGCAGCCAATGAGGCCAAGAATCAAGACAGGACACACATCTCAGATAGTACTTTGACGTCTGACGTGCCCGATGGTGCACAGATGAGCAGTGTTGCTCCCAACCTGACGAGACAAAGAGAAATAACCTCATAGGAGGGAGCTTGGAAGAAGACCGGAACATTGCCCACTCCCAAAGAAGATCAACCGTCAACAGAACAAGAGTCACCAAGGCAAGCAGACTGCCACTGCCGAGCTGAGCCAGTAGCAGTCACACAACATGAAAGAACCATGACAACTGCGGAACTGGATAATAAGCCGCCCATACACGATGGGTCACATTCTCAAAAGTGCAATCCCATAGTCAAGGATGTTTTGGCTAAGACGCCGGAAAGATTGATCAACGTCAGGACCACCACGGATTCGACGCTACTGATGCTTGAAGAACAAGCTGTCCGCCAACCCGCGTGGTGGACTGAAGAATTGCGAACACTGTGGAAATTAAGTTCATTTTGTTAAGGAGGGGGGAGATGTCAGATTGTATAATGTGGTCTAGTGGCTGGGGTGGAGTTAAGAGGGAGGGACAGGAACGGGAGGAGCCAGTGACCGGAACCAGGGCAGTTAGA
Source organism: Lissotriton vulgaris (assembly GCF_964263255.1). NCBI lineage: Eukaryota > Metazoa > Chordata > Amphibia > Caudata > Salamandridae > Lissotriton > Lissotriton vulgaris. Next base: position 478,477,857 of record NC_141689.1, read on the forward strand.
GTAGGGACGGGGAACTGAACACACGTGCTAATAAAGAGCTAGTGATAATAAAATCACATGAAGGTACCGAAAATTAATCTACCATGACTGGGCTTCTTTAAAGTGTAGGGGACAACAGATCCCAAAGAAGGCATTTGTTAATCTTTCTTTCAAGCATCGCCCTTTTTGCCCGTATTGACTCTGTTTCTGGAAAATGCGCCCGGCTGGTATTTGTGGCTGCCCGAAACTGTCTCTTCAGAAAGTTCGAGGTGATAATTGATTTTAAAAGAATTATTTTACAACCTTTCATTGAGAGCACGACATTTATCATCGCAAGTTTTGGAATTAATGTTAACTGATGTCAGATAACAACGGCGTTGGTGAATCGAGTAGAGAAAGATACGGGATTAGATCATGCTTGGAGGGTGTTAAATTGAAAAGTGGGGCATTTTGATTTTCATTTTAGAGATGGTGCAGGGACTAAATCTGGGAAAATGTGTGACTGTCAAAATATTCGACACAGCAAACGTTATGTGACAGATGTTCTACCTGGTCAGCTCAGACACATCTGTTAAATCATGCTATGCTGTGGGCGGTGATGAGTAGCCCTGTACCACACAGTTTGGTCGTGGATGGGAAGCAGCCTCTGGTGCTCACAGAGATTGGACGAGCGGGTAAGTCAAAGATGGAGAGTAAGAGATTTCAATGTGTGACGGAAGAGCAACAAAGAAAGTGGACTATCAGGAGGGGTATGACGCGGGAGCGTTCTTCTTTATCCAGTGTTGTTGGACGCTGTAGGGTACTCAACAGAGTTCAATCAGAAGGGGTGCCATTGGGTATTAAACAGGGTCTCATACCCTGAGAGAAAGGAAGAGACTGGGCAGGAGAAGAGTTAAAGAGTTAAAGGGAAAGGGGGGAGGGGCTAAACGAAATGAATGTGAGCTTTTAGGTTATGAAGGAATGTTGTGCCCCTCTGATATGTTGGCCACAGTTCTTAGCTGATCGTGGGCATCTATTCTATACCAGGAAGGTGCACTTCTTTGCTGTAATCTTGGCCCTCAAAGAAAAACCAAAGGGGGTGATGGACGGAGCGTTGACAATACAAACACCCCCAGTCAACTGATCTGGGTTTAATCCATCACCGTTCTTTAGCTCACTCCGCCACCCCAGTTCAGACATGGCCATATGCAAATCAGTCTGACCCTGTGCCTCATGGGAACAGTCCAGCCTGAACTGCCAAGCCATGTCTTCCCTGGACCGGAATCAAGCTTCCCAGGACCGGTTTCTGGCATTACAGCCGTCTTCAGCCAGGCTTGCTTGAATCCAGTGGCAAAGTGAGCAAGGGACTCACGTCTGAGCATACCCTGCCAACTTAGGGCGAACAAAGAAAAACCAAAGGGAGTGATGGACGGAGCGTTGACAATACAACCACTCACAAACCCCTTTGTTTTTTCTTTGTTCGCCATAAGTTGGCAGGGTATGCTCAGACGTGAGTCCCTTGCTCACTTTGCCACTGGATTCAAGCAAGCCGGGCTGAAGACGGCTGAAATGCCAGAAACCGGTCCTCTGTAGCTTGTTTCCGGTCCAGGGAAGGCATGGCTTGGCAGTTCGGGCTGGACTGTTCCCATGAGGCACAGGGTCATACTGACTTGTATATGGCCATGTCTGAACAGGGGTGGCGGAGTGGGCTAAAGAACGGTGATGGATTAAACCCAGATCAGTTGACTGGGGGTGAGTGCTTCTATTGTCAACGCTCCGTCCATTATTTCCTTCGGTTTTTCTTTGTTCTCCATAAGTTGGCAGGGTATGCTCAGACGTGAGTCCCTTGCTCACTTCGCCACTGGATTCAAGCAAGCCGGGCTGAAGACTGCTGAAATGCCAAAAACCGGTCCTCGGTAGCTTGTTCCGGTCCAGGGAAGGCATGGCTTGGCAGTTCGGGCTGGACTGTTCCCATGAGGCACAGGGTCAGACTGATTTGCATATGGCAATGTCTGAACTGGGGTGGCAGAGTGCGCTAAAGAACGTTGATGGATTAAACCCAGATCAGTTGACTGGGGGTGAGTGCTTGTATTGTCAATGCTCAGTCCATCATTTCCTTTGGTTTTTCTCTGTAATCTTGGCCCTGGCACAATGCTGGCAGTTCTTGATATATTGTCGGTGTCCATGGCATGATGGTGCTCACACCTGAAATAATGCTGGCCCAGGTATAGTGGTAGTAATTAATGTCCTATTGTCGACATCCAAAACCTGAGCTGGTGGCACACTGGCATGCAAGGCACCACCATTCAATTTGGGGTAGTAGTGCATACAGGCACATGATAGATATGCCAGACTGACGTTTGCCACCAAACGTGTATTTATGACTGCGCAAAAAAGTGTTCTGTAATGAAAAGAACAACCCTTTGTTTTATGGAATTGATTTTATTTTTCATATTGAAAAGCATGCATTTGATAGCAAAATGTATTTTTAAATAAACTGGTTTGAGACCTAATGATTGCATTTTAAAGTTCGAGCTGATATTTGAGTGATAATCAAAACTGCTGTCTACATCTCTATCCATTAGGACCTGATATAACCTATGCAAACCTGTAACATCTCCATACTCTGAGCAATACTATCAATGTATGAGCCTGTACATTCTCTTACTCTGATGTGTATGGCCAGAGGTTGTGAAGTATTTATGTAGTTTTAGGTCGAGCCTGGGCAGCGCATGCGCTGCTGCGAGGCAGGCAGTAGTGGAGTATGGCTTTGAAGTCCCGCCGACTATCCACCCACATTTTTTTTTTATTTCAAAATGTTTTTACAAATTTTCATACAAGAACCCATTGACAATTCTGTTACAGGGTTTGCATCGAATAGTCCGCTCGCTTTTAGACTATATAATTCTTTGCATGCCCTACCTGTCTTAACAGTCAAGAAGGGAAAGAAAATCAGAAAGGAGCATGAAAGCAAGGGGTGAAAGAAGAGATATAGGACAGGCACCTAAGATTTACATTGCTTGTAAATTACATCTGACATTGGTTGGGACCATTAGGGCCCAATTACATTCTTGAGAGGGTGGAACTTCACTTGGGGTGCCAGGATGTGTTTCCCCAGCCACCACGTTTTCATGGGTAGCTTGTGTCATTGTCCTTCGTAAACGCTGGCTTTTGAGTCGTATTCGGCTTGTTAGTCCCTCCTTCATACGCCTTGTCTGCATTTGTTACCTCCCATAAACACTGGACCTTTTACTGGTGTTGTTACATGGTCTGCTTTATAAGTCATTGAGCACTATTTTATTTAACGCTGTTCCCCTATTCCACCCACTACCTCGCAGCTTGCTGCCTGCTTTTATTTTAATTTATACTAATGGTCGTCTGCTTTAACTATAGTGGCCGAATTTTTTTTGATTTATTTTAGCAGCACAGTTTGCATTTAGTGGACGAGCTTATTTATTTATTTTGTTTACTAGCTCCCATGCAATGCTTTCACGTTCATGGAGGCCGCGCCCCTTTCTTTACACAGACCACGTCTAAAGAAAGGTATGAGGAGGACATTAAAGTGAAAGCGAGGCATGTGTGCTTTTACCCCAAAAAGAACCTGTTTGTCAACTTGACAAACAGATGCTTTTTACTGTCAAAGCCCCCATGCAGCGGGTTCACTTTAATGCCGGACATACCCCTTTCTTTAAACACGGCTTGTCTAAAGAAAGGGGCGTAGCTTTCATGAATGTGAATTGTGAAAGCGCTGCATGGGCGCTAGTACAAAAACAAATATTTGAATGCAATAGGTCTCGCATTTGCGAGAATTTAAGCTATTGCATTGCCAATAGCTTAAGCTCACGTTAATTCAAAACCTATTGCATTGTAAATGCTTGTTGAATAAATTCTACTCTGTCCATTTCAATGAGATTCCCGTGCAGGACATATGATGGAGGATCTCCATAGACATGGCAGGTTTACAAAGCAAAGATTGACAAAGCCAATAGGCTTTGCTTTAAAGAGCCATTCTATATTGGCAGCATTGATGCGTGCTTGTGTTGGTCTGTTAAACAGAGGCTTGCACAATTGATGTTTGCCTCCATTACCATAGTAAACCCAGACATGTTTGCTATGTCAAGCTTGTTATCTTTTCTCTTTTAGGTAACTCCAGTTAAGTAGTCAACCCTTTCACGCTCCTGGGGAAGAGATTTTAACAATCTAGTGTTTGTTCTGCTACTGGAGATATAGTGGGGGGCCCGTCCTCTGGATGAGCTAAGAGAAGGGGCTTAGAAAAACCTCAAGGAGAAAGAGCAAGAACCATGCTAGTGATGGCGCCAGATTCCACTTCCTAGATTAACTTAGGAACCCCTGGCTGATAGTCTTTATTGCCTGTTAAAGAAGTGTAGAAGGGAGCAAGATAAAATTACCAATTATACATCTTCCCTTCCCATCTGTCTAAAGCACCACAGACCCTGGATTCAGGTTTAGTTAATTTAGAACAAAGCCAAAAATAACAGAATATAGACACACCTCAATATCCAGGTATAAAGATACATGAATACTAATACAGATCCAAGCCTATGAACATAGTTCATTCAGCACAATAAGCATAACACCATGAACTCCAAAATCAGAACACAACTAAGTATAGACGCTGTGTCCAAATCCCTTTTTATTTGTTCTTCAGGAATTAAAAGAACAGTCTGTCCTTACTCTACCTCTAGAGTGACATCCCTACCTAACTTCCAGTTGAATCCCACTCAAATGTGTCAGCACGTGTTGACTTCCTAAGAAGTACACTCATGTTAAATGGGTCAAGTAGGGTAAAGCCACAGAGCTTGTTCTAAGATGCTCCCTTTCCTCAGTCAAAAGCAGAAGTCCTGCTAATCTGTCCCAGTGCCTAATAAAAAAAAGACTGTGTTATACCCCTAACAAGTCACATGGTAAGCTATTCCATGAACACCTTCCTTGAGTAACTTTCCACAGACTTCAAATAATTCAAAGCCTTCTAAAACAACCTTGGTTCCTAGGTTTCACCAGTCACTGAAGGTGTCCTCCCTGTTCAAGTTCTTCAAAGACATTTCTCTCTTGCCGTGTATCTTCTTAAATCTAAAATGCTTAGGTTGAATTCCTGCTCCTGCAGTAGGAGTGAAAGAAAAGTATCTACACGTGCATACATTTTAATTAACTCCCAATTTGAGAGCAAACGAGGAGAAACAAAACTTAAGAAAAATGAAAGTTAGGCCTACAATTGGTTAACCTAAGAATGTTCTTTAATGTGCACCTGTTAAACAAGCCTCTATATGAATCATTTATAAACAGTGAAGAGTAATATTGATAATGCACATGCATGATTACATGATTTCTCTAAACACGTGCAAAATCCTTATTATTCCTTTAAATAACATTACAATTTCATTCTACTGATTTATTTTGAAGATATAAACTTCATTCTAATAACACGAATTACAGCAAAACAGATAAGCGAGTGCACTTTAATACATGGATATAATACATCCTTTCAATTTTAAGAGCGTCGACTGCTCTATCACTAGTGATTGGTAGTAGTGAGAGTGCTTCCTAACAACACCGTTCACACTAGAATCTGCACACCTGCAGCTGCTCGCCAGCCAAAAATAAAGCATCATGGAACTCTGGTGCTGGGGACATTAGAGGGGCCACACATCCCCCTTTCAGTGATTGAGCAGAGTAAATAATCAAGACAGCACCGCTTTAAAATTGCCACCTTCCAGCTGTGCACCAGTGTAAGTGAAAAAGGAATCCGAGTTGAACCTTACCTTATGCTCTAAATGTTTTGGACTTATTGACTATGTACTGACGATTGCAGCATATTAAATGAGGTCCAGGACCATTGTTCTCTCCTATCGACTTACACCCAGGTACTTGACCAGTTGGGTTACCCCATTTTTGATAATGGTGCACTGAGAGGGAGACAACATTTTGGGTGACGTGGTAGTAAGTAAAGAGAGACCGGAGAACTGACACGTTGTAGGCATGCCATCCAGTGCCTAATTTGTAAAAATGTGAGTGCTTAGGCCTTTCTCAGGAGGCCACTGCAGCCTACACCAGCCATAGAGTTGCTGATGACAGAACCAACACAACTACTCACCATCACACTCCTACAGGTGTGACAATTCAGACTATTCAAGGCCATCCAAAGCTATAATAATTGTATGAGAAGCATGTTTTTTATTTTTAATGTATATTGACGTATTGAACACTGTTGTGCTCATCTCAAAATAAGGCAGACAGCACCACCATGTGGTGACTGTCCTAAGAGCCGGTGCTGAGCACCAGAAAACCACCGACTCAAATTAAGCACGGACGCCATCATAGACATGCTGTCCCAAACCATAGCGTATGTCATACTGTTCTTCTACCCTGGGAGTTGCACTGGGTTGAAAGCTTAGGGCATCACAGCAGGCTACTGCAGCTCACCTACAACCCCTGCAGTTAATTTCTGCTTATTGTGAAAGAAACTGCCCTTCAAAACTGCAGGAAGGTGCCACTCAGCAACTGCTAGTTATGGGATGTCCTAGACCGACCACTTCTAAATCTGAACCGCACATAAGGGACATAATGCTATGTCTCAGCATGGCTGGCACTTTAAGCAAGGGATCGCTGTGTGGTAGGGTGATCTGAATGGCCCTGCCAATAAACCAATATTAACCAATGCCAAATATTTCCCCACTCTGTGTACGCTGTTCAGTGGATTGATCCACAATGAACAATGGCACAACAAACCCATGACTGAAGGGCCCTGACCCAAAGCCCCTTGAGGTGTTATTTTATGTATTTCAATATATATTAAATAAGTCTGGTAGACGGCTACCGCGGTCTCTGGCCGATCTGACGAAAGGAGGTGAAATGTAGAAACGAAGAATGATACTATGAAAACGATAGGTCATGTGAATTTTCATTTTCTGAGCTATCCGTCTCCGTTATTGCCTTTTAGCCATTTTTAGTAACATATGCTGAAAAATGACTATTTTGCCACTGTTTCCTTCTAATTTGCTTGAGCCAAATGAACCTCAACATTCCTGGAGAGGGTCGGGCTTGCTGGCTTCGTCATCAGAGTTCCAGTTCTTGATGAACCTCCCCCAATCAGCACCTCTGTATTTCAATACAGATGTTTGAGAACTTTGTGTCTTTGGGTCCCATTTAAAAAAAAAATACATTCTTAGTGGAGATCTGAACCCCCTGCAGGATGTCGGGATGTCTTTACTTGCTTACTTGGTATTTTCTTTCCACCATTTCCATTTATCAATTGCCGCTGGTAAACTGTTAAAGTTATACATTTTTGGGAAAGAAACATATTTTGTATTGGTGTTTGTAGAACTTAACATGGTCAACCCACTCTAAATCATCCTTCCCTCCCTAAAAGTAGAATTACTTCTGTGGGAAAGTCCATCAAGTGGGTGCATGCAAAAATGTGTTGCCCATTCATTAAAAAAAAATAATGAATCTGCTTCTTTGAATCAAGCCATTGTAATATAAGAATGTAAATGCATATTTTTGTGAATCTAAGTGACACTAGTATGCCCAAAACATTTTGTGAACTAGGTACTAATTAATCCTAGTATGAGATTGTCCACATTTTGACTACCTTAATTCACTTATCTTTCCTGATATATGCTCTCTAGGATAGTTCTGTACAATTACCCCAACTTTTTGTTTTCTTTATCTGTCATGTGTGGACCTCTACTATGTGTGAGTCTCCTTAATGTAGTCTCAACCACTGTCCGCCTCTGTTAAGATGGATTTGGCCTGTTACTGTCCTTGTCTACCATTTTTAAATTGTCAGATATTGTGACAGCTTACATAAAGCGATCGGAGCAGGTTGCACGCAGCACATGTTCTTGGATGTGTGCACTCCAGAGGATCAGAACAGCTTGTCTGACCTGGCTTGGCAGCTCATGCATGTAGCAGTGTGGCCGGTGGGATCCACATTACGTTGGATGTGACCTGACAATGGCTTATCATTAAGTTGGGAATTTATCCAAAAATGTCCTCTTCATTCTTGGGTGAAGTACACAATCTGTGGTGTTTAAACTGTTTATACAGTTTAGGTAAAGAGAGTCTACAATAGAACTTTTGACTTGCAAGTGTTTGTAAAGGCATTAGTGTGTGTTTTCTTCCCAATTTCTTGGTCAACAAACACGTCGAGAGTCTGTTTTAGTCTATTTATGTTTGCTTATGCATTTGTAAAATTGGACATTTTTCTCAGAGCCAGCCTTAATGGTATTCATACTTTGAACCCTGATGAGCCTATACATTATTCTGTTTAGCTAGCATTCCGAGCTCCTCTTGGAATAGTGGGCCGGTCCCAACAATATCAAAGTTCTGCTGGCAGAACAAAGTGATCACCCACATTGCCCTGGCAGCGTCTGTCAGGATGCTAGTGCATGGGACAAAGGGAGAGCAGGTGAACCTCGGTCTATAATCACAACGGGGTGGGGAGAGGAGGGGCGGGGCATTTGGACTCTTGGAGGGAAGAAACCAGACCTGTTTTTTTTGGGGGGGGGAGCAAGTAGGAGAGTTGTGCTGCAGGGCCCTCCAAACCTCCTGCTTTGTTCTTCCTGGTCCATGGAAATGCCAGTTGATGTTGGAGGGGCACTGTGGCATGTGTGGATCAGCAGAGAGTTCAAGCTTCTGGTGCTACTCAGCATGCCCAGAGAACCGTCGAGAAGAAGAACAATAGGAGGGGAAAGATGGACACCCACTCTAAGCTTGCACACCTGGAAAGTTATTGTACTAGGTCTACAGAGTTATTGGCACTGGCTTCCTTCAGCCCTCGGGGTCAGTGGAGGTTGGACATGCTTAGGACAATGAATTAACGGACAATTGACTTCAAATGTTCTCCTTTCTGGCTGTGGGTGTCGTAGCAGGTGCTACTCCTGTTGATAAACCTTCCCTTTGGCATTGAGAGAGCTGTTTTTGAGTAGGTTTACTCGAGTGGCAGAAAGAAGCAGCTCCCTCGTGCACTGCGCTTGGTACCTTCTGCGCTGATTTTTCATCACAGGACAAAAGACCCAGCACTAAAAATCAGCGCGAACGGCAGGACCTAACGTACTCCATCGCTTGCGGAACTCAGCGCAGCGGAGTTTTTTTGAACTTCAGAGTTGCACAAAATCTGCACAGGTCACTACAAAATCTAGTCTGCATTTAGGGGAATAGTTGTCTTCCGTAACCTGTAAGCTGAGGGTCTGCAGTTCGGGTCCACAGGACACCAAAGTTAAAAGATGCCATTCATTACACATGTGATGTGCCCCAGTAACTGATTGCTCTAGGACCCTCCAACCCGAATTGCTCACGTTCTCGTTACAGGTTTTACAATTTTTTTATTTTGTGGAACATTCTTTAGACCTCTGACTGTTCGCTTTTTTCTTTTCATGTTCGTGATCCCACGTTACTGTTTTGAACTCTGGTTTGTTTGTGTCTGTACACTTTGTACGCTTCATCTAAGGGCTGTGTGGGCAGGAAATGCTTTCGAATCGTCGTCTGTTTTTCTCAAAAAAGAAAAAAAGCGAGGCAAGAATACGGGTGATGGTCGTGACTGAATCGGCTCTTCAGAGCATTCATTACATTTAACAAGCGTCAGTGAAACAACCAAGTGGCAAATTAAATTTAAACATATTGTTCCTGTTCCTGCAGGCAGCTGTTTGCCTGATTTGTACAAATCCTTCACAGAGAGCGAGCTTGCCCTACTTACTCTTAAACAGGCTCTCTGCTCTGCTGCGCCTGCCGCTCTTGGGCCGGTGGGCGCGCTTTTAATTAGCATAGAGGTTCAGCTGACCAGTTTTTTTCTTTCTCGTGATCTTGTAGTCTTGCAGTGTGGAAATGTGTGTCTGATTTAATAGCCCTTCTATCATGATTTTAATTCTTTCAAGTTCGTCTACGTTTCTTGTGTGATGGGGAGAAATCAGCAAAATCTTCGTGAAATGTTGCAAAACACCAGAAATAAAACCAAAGTGTGGCAACGTTCTGTTTTATAGCTGCGGAGCTGTGTTCGACGTGTTGAATGCAGACAACTAACAGCCCCCCGTGGGGCAGTGCGGCCACACCCGTCGATGAGGCAGTGCTTAACCACAAGCCCTGTAAATATCTGAGACCTACGGGAGCGGCAGAGCTTCTCACAGGAGGCGGAGCCCCCACTATTTTGCATTACGCAAGTGGTTGAACGTTTGTTGCAGAAACAAAGTGTGTTTAACAAAATGTGTTGAAATCGTAGCATGGTGGAAGCAGCTTAGCTGCATAAAGTAGGAAATGGCGAAGGGTTTACAGTGGCTGCTGCTCCGGGGAAGTGAGGAGGGGGTGGGGTTAAATAAAAAAGGGAAAAAAATATATATATATCACTTACCCGCCGGCTGGCCGCCGCCTCTCCTCCATCTTCTTCTGTAAATCAGATGCAGACAGGCTCCCAGACTCACCTAGCCAATCACGACGCAGCTGTGGTTGGTCTGAGCGGCCTGGTTAGGCGCTCAGATAGGGAGTGGGAGCCTGTGCATGTTCTCTACCCAGGCTGTGTAGAACATGCTAAGTACGCATGACTGGCCGGCAAACCAACTTAAGTGCATCAACCAATCCTCCTCCTGCTGGCTGTGATGACAGCCAACCCACCCGCCCCAAAACAGTACGGTAAAATACAATTGCAATAACACTGTTATTATCATTCTATTTTTCCTTTTTTGCACTGCGAGAAAGCAGTGGGGCGACGCTCCTGCGCCTTAGCAGGGGAGCCACCGCTGGTTGTTTATAGTGTTTTAAAACCGCATGAAGTGCTATTTCGAATTATAATAAATGAGAGCCTGCAATCCTTAATTGTGACATAACTAGTCAACTGTAATAAGAAAATGAGGTAGCTGCTCAACTGTAACAACTTATTACAGTTGGATTGTGACATCACAATGTCTGCTGCCAGTAGACACTCTGAAAAGCAGTGCATGGAGCCGAATTACAGGTTGTTTCAGCAGTAAAAACGAGCAGGGGCTTTACAAGTATTATGAAGCACTTTCTTGAAGCGTATAATCCTTAGCAGAAAGGAGTCAACAACAGTAGCATGTTTTTTGTTGAATGGCTGTAGTCCATGTAAAGGAATCTGTGTTACCGCACATAAGCCATAGTTGTTTTATTAAGGGGAAACATCCTTTACAACTCAACTTTTACAACGCACTACCATTATGACACAACTTTTACAACGCAAGTCATTACAACGAATTGCGCTGGAGGGCGCTCTAGGATAGGGAATAGTTTAATTACTATCCAACACCTTCCTACTATCCACGGGGACTGGAGTTGGAATAGTAAATTAAACTATTCACTATCCAGCGCCCCCCAACGCAAGACGTTGTAACGACTTACGTTGTAAAAGTTGCGTCGTAATGGCATGTGTTGTAAAAGCATGCGTTGTAATGACATACATCCTTTTTAAGTGACTTGCATTAAGTTGTAAATAACGTTTTAGCAACACTTTGCTAGCTGTAATTTTGCACGTTGCTAGCTGTAATTTTGCACTTCTAACTCGAATATTGCACTTTTGCATCAATTTATATTCAGGAGAAAGGTACCACGATTTATATTTTTTTGGAGGAGTGTAACTGGAGAGGCCATGTATTGTAAGGACTAAACTAGTACATGTTAAAAGCATTTAGCAAGTAATCTACTGTTTACATGACCTAATGAAAGAACTTCTCCTTCTTTTTGCTATTTAGTTACAGGCAATCTTTGACAATTAGCTGCATAATTAGTCCTTGATCAAATACCCTGCATTGGAAGGCAGTTTGGAGGCAATATCTCAATTTGTTGTCCTTTTTGACACCCCTGTATTTAAAGTACCCAGGAGAGAGTTGTGGGAAGTCACTGACCAGAGTGAGTGGAAGTGAAAATCAGCCCTTACTGTGTTTTACCTGCACTTCAGCTGTAAGCCAATGAAGCTTTTTTTCAAAGACTTTCAATCCAAAGGCGATCAAATTTATCCTAGGGCATATAGCAAGAAACAAGCACAAAGCACATCCGAAAGCAATAATACATAGAAAAGTAAGTCTACTAACTAAATGCTACAATGATTTATGCCACAGAATTCCCTAGGTATTAAAGAAAACTATTCAATCAGTTTTCTTAGTAAGAAGAACGGACATGGGACATGAAAGACTTGAAGTTGACCAGGCCAGTGTGCGTTGGAATATTAGGTACTCTGGACAACATGACCATTGTACTTATGACGAAAATCGATCTTGTTCTGTGCCTCCCACACCCAACGTTTTGTGACCAACATCTGCTGTTTGACCTCTGAAGTCTTCTATTTGTAGGCCAAACAAGATTTCATCTTGGCATTTGATGATTTCGTTTTGAAATTTTGAAAACGTTCTGCAGATAGGATTTTTATGAAACATTGTATGGTTAATTCATCCTTATTTGTTTTTTAATGTTATTTCATGTATGTTTTATGTTTTGGTACGAATAAATGGATGCTGGTTAGTTCTTTTGCAGTGCAATATTGATTTTGTTTATGAGTTATGTGTTTCCTTCCTCAAATATACATATGTTATATTTTTATTTTAGAATTGCCTTTTTAGGTCTTTCCACAGACTGCTTTAATAGCCTGAGACAATGTAATAAATGACTAGTTTAGGTATAACAAGTGGAATAATATTGAGAGTGTGGGCTTTGGGTAAGATCTCTTCAACCTTTGCATCTTATGTTTTTCATGGTTTGTCATTACTTAGAAGGGCTGTCCATCAAGCTAATTGCGTGTCATTATCTCCTTACTGTTTCCCTTATATTATTGTCAGGCTTCAAGAGGAAGTCCTACACAACCCTTGTTTCCCTAACTCGCTTGCTTTTCTCCAGTCATCTGCTTCTGTCCTCACTTGCTTTCCTCCACTTTTTTTTCACTTGACACTTTCATCCTCACTCACATACCAGCTTGCTGCCCTTATGACTTTCATCACCTTTCATTTACTCCACCTCCTGTCACGCTCAAGTAATTCAAGCACCTATACAGCTACAAAATTGAAGTCCTGACCTTTCGTCTCCTAAGGACCCCATGGATACACAAGGTTTCTCAAAGTTTCACTATAATGGTGTCTTCACCTAGGATACATGCACAGCGTTTAAGGGAGCCTTACTACATTTTTGTCCAAGTTAGAACACGTGGCACTAACCTTTTGGCAAAGAATGTGCTCATCCTCTCTGTCACTGATTCTTCAGAGAAAGACACTGAAAAACCAAAGACACTTGCCTTAACTTCTCCACTGCCTCTAATAGGTTATAGAGTGTTACCATTGCACTGGACCTGTTACCTAAAAACATGCTTCATCACGGAGGTCATCCTAGGCCATTTTCAAGCATTACTCCATAACACATGTTCGTGATCCCACTATCTTTATAGTGAATTCCACACCATCACTGTGGTTTCCATACAATCCAGGCTGTATTCAACCGCTCTGCCTTATTTGTCCACATTCCCCGACTTGTACTCAGAATAGTCCCCAGCGGCGCTGTCATCTCCCGAACTACCTTTAGACTTCCACTTTGACATAGTCTTAGACATTTACCCATTGGTTGTGGCTCCCTTGAGGTTGAAAGAAGTACCGACAATGTTGCAAAATCCACCTCAATTAGGACACCCTCGTCCCATCTGCCAACAAAAGCTCCAACACGCATGTCTCCACCCAGGTCTTCTCTGTCTGTCTCGGGCAGTGATCCATGACTTTCTGTACACTGCCAATCACCTTTTTAGATGCATGGCTGTATGAGTGAGCTTATCTCCTCTAAAGCCCTAACTGCAACTGATGTTCACATCTCCTTTGTAGTATCAGTGACATATCATCTAGGTTGTCTCCCTATCCTGATAATCGTCTGAAGAAATGAGAGACCAAGTGTCTGGGTCAAAACATCAGATGCAGCATCTGAAGGCAAGAGACCAGCTACCATCACACCCACTGCCATGCTCCATCCTCACCCTCTTTCCACTGTACAACTGATATTAAAACAGACAGTTGCTAGAACACTGAAAAATATACGGTTATAGATGGTAGTAAGGAACGAATTCTCTTCACAAAGGAGTCAGCTGAGAAATTGTTAACAGATCTAATTAAGATGCAACAGCAGGAGCAATGGCCCTTACTACATAATCTCTCAAGTCGTTAGAGAATATTTGTCCCAGTGGTCGTATGAACCTTTGATAGCTGACATAGAAGCATTGAAAGTGAGAAAACACCAACAATACATTTCTAACTTTTGAAGCCAATATGACTCCATAATAAGGACCAGAAATCCCTGAATAGAGTTGAAGGGTTTTATTTGGATTACAAATCAATCCAGTAAATATCCAAGTCAAAAGTAAATTCAATAAGTACATAAGTTTAATCGACAAAGGGAAATATCTCAGTTGATTGAAACACAAAAGAATGAGATACAGAATTGTGATGGCCATAGTTCTACAGTAAGAAATAAAACTGAACAGGTGTTTCATAAGAAACTTCACTTCTCTATTCTAAACATAGGTCTGATATAGCATCCTCTACCAATGGTCCCTAATTCCAGAGCGGAAAGAAGGTGTCCTCATGATCACACTAAGGTAGAAGTCCAAAGAAAAAGTAAACATTTTCACACTTGCAAGAGTAGGGCAAGCACAGAGGTCTGTACCTCTTGTAGTCTAAAGAAAATAGCTCCTAACTTCAACTATGGGAACACAATATTTTAAGTAGCCGGAGACTTAGAAACTTCTTATCTCCGTTCTCACCACCATGGACCAATAAGAACATTACTTGAGTGCATCTGCAACATAGCTCTGAATTCCCGATGCATCAAACTGAGACTACGGTTCTCAGCCTTGAACATCTTGACATCCTGGTTCATGACGTGCATGATGAACAGAAAGCTTCTTTCAACCATCCTATGGCGGCTCCTCTGCTGGGGATGAGGAGCGTTGCCACCCCTCCCGCCAGCCTCAAAACTTCCAGCACTCCCCTGCTAGCCTCGAAACTTGAAAAATAAAACCATAATAACATAGATGTATTATTGTATTATTTTTCTAGTTCATTTTTCTAGTTCTAACGGTGGGGACAAGTCTTGGGTGCAGATCCATCGCGGGGCAGTCACGAGAGGGAGTGGTAGGCATGTTGGTTTGGCCCGGCGTCTAAGGACAACCAGCTGACATGCGCACGGAGCTGTCTCCAACTTGAGCTGCGTTTCCGGGTTGGAGACAGCAAGCACAGGCTCCCAGTCTCTCTGGGAGCACAAATTCAGGGCACTCATGCCAGTCCTGATGCTGCTCTCATGCTGCCAGCAGAATGAGAGCAGCGTCAGGATTGGCAGCAGGGGTATCTGGAAGCCTGTGCTGCAGCGAGGACTCTGAGCAGAAGAGTGGCGGGCGGCATGTAAGTTATTTATTTTTTCATGTCATCCATCGTCCTCTTTAGCCCCCCCCCCCCCCCCCTCCACCTCTCCGCTGGCATACCAGTTGCTACTACGACCATAGTTTGTCCGCGTCCACAGCCTTTTTTCTCTCAAGCCTATCTATCAGCAGCCTAATACAGACAATAAACCTTTCTGTAGCTAACAAAATAATAAACCTGCAAAAAAAAGGAAAACCTGCTGACTGGCAAAATGCATTTCAAATGAGGCCTGTAGTCAGGCTAATTTAGTCAATTGATTTAGTCAAGCATTTAATGTTCATTTCAAATACATGGTTATACATACATATACACATGTAACTTTTAGGAACACATGCAGACTAGAGCATGAGCAAAAGAATACATATGCAACTTAACTTGAAGTGAAAGTGTAAAAAGTGAATTAAGAATACATGATTTAATGTTTAAAATGAACATTAGTGCACATGTACATAAATCTCTAGTCTCTACAATGAATACATTTCAGTAATGCATTTTAATGCTTTAAAGCCTTGAATAAAGTTAAGGCGCACAGTAAATATAATCTCAATGGCACGTATATAACCACAACCCAGCTGAAATGCAATTCTCTAGCATAGCTGAAGCTAATGAAAGGACCTTTTGGCTGATGTAACATGGTCTTTCTTATTAAAGCCCATTGAGAGCTGCACCCTTTGAAGGGGGCCACCTTCCTTGCTTCAATCACAAGGAGACACAAAGAATTCAAGAAGGGACAAAATCTTGGACTGGCTAAACCTGTTTATGTATCCTTGTTAAAGGAAATTCATAACAGTATGGTATTTTGTTAATAGAAGTTCTTTCTAGGCAAAACAGAAACATGCAGAGAAGTGAAATAAGGACAAGTGGAGAGATTTTTCAAAGACAGTTGTAACCCATAAACAGGATTTAGGACACCTAGTATAAATATCTGCAGAAGAGAAAGCATAAACAAGTTTAATTTGTTCACTGGTTGTTTCACTCTTTACATTCACCCTCACTTTCCCATTCATGTGAGAGAATAACCTAGAAGAGAGCACCATTGCTTGCTTCTCTGGATGATTCCTGTCTGCTGAGCATAGGTGAGAAGTGTCTCCCACTTTGGACCTGTATCTCTGGATTCAGAGATTTTCTCCAGGTTTGGTGGCACTACGCTCTTGCAGACCCCCGTAGACATAGGGATTCATTTCCTGCTAGTGAAGTATACATGTCCTCTGGAACTTTGTCAATAAAGCTGGAGAAACAGAGAGTTCTCACTGCCCGTAGAGAGCCACTAAAGAAGTTGTAACTATATTTTAGTTGCCTGTGTCTTTAAGACTCTCCCTGGCACCTGGGAGTTGGTAGAGATGCCGAAGAATCCCGGGAGCTTATTCTAACTGTACATTTTGCTGTGGACCTGAACTGAGCTGTGGGGACCCTTCCAGCAATTCAAACCTGAGGAGTGGTTTCACTTCTAGCCTTTCCTCATACTTGGGAGTCCTTTGTACCACCAGAAAAAAGGTTTTTGTAAAAGTTAGGCGAATGGTGATAAGGTGTCACCTCCCTGAAAAGATGCAGTGGCAACAGGCAATTTGCTGATTTGAAGCATTAAACCACACTTTTCAAACCTATAGCGGTACCACAAAAAATACATATTTGGTTTTATGTATTCTGGGTTGGTGTTAATTTGCAGCCCTGCCCACTGAGGATTTTTAACTCCCAAATATTCCAAAGTCAGAAGGCAAGCATTATGACTCTATCATGCTCTATATAACAGGTAGTCCATGAAGGCACTCCGGTTACTGCATCCCACTGACTAATGTGGAAGTTTGGTTTCCCATTTTTTCCCATGTAATGTGTTTTTGTTTTCGCATTAACTCCTGATCCATGCTACCTATTTTCTTCATTTTTGCATCATTTTGCCCATTATCTTTTTTGCACTAATGATGGCTGTGTTTGGCTTTTAGTTCTTGTTTTCGTTGTTTTAGGTGGTTATATTTGTGCCTTCTTCATTGTTCTCTTTTGAAAGCATCGGTTTGCTGGATGTGGAAAGCTCCATGGGGTGTGCTAGGTAATGCTCATAGACACTATTTTAGCTAATAGGAGCCAGATAGGTTTGGCTTTATGGGAGCTCAGATGATGATGATGATGATGATGATGATGTCTTCTCTCCAATCACTTTACAATCTAGTCCTCCAGAGCACTTATAAAAAACTTCTAGAGTGCAATTCACTGTGGTGGGAGTGAGTTTCAGATGAGATCAGAAGCTGGTTCTGTTAAAGAGACTGAACTACATTTCTATTGAGTGGAGTCTGGTTACAGATTGAATTTAAAAAGACAATGTTTATGAACCCTCTTGACGGGAGTCCTTATGAACATCACTGGAAAAAAAAGCATGTTGGCACAGCTTGTTACAGATTGAGTTCAATGACAACCTGATGCTTGTGAATTTGCTCAACAGTCCTTAAAATTCCAGATTGTACCTAGAAGTGGCATACTCTTACACTAACTGTGTTGTCGCCAGCGCCGATTATGACATATTTACACATACAGAGTGCCTTGAGACGAAGACTTGTAGCTCTTATGCTGATCTATTTTTTAGATCTTGTTGCTCATATTTTCACTTACTATTACTACAACCCCTCCTGCTGCAATGAAGAAGACCTTCCCTCACCCATGACACTAACCACTACCTATCCTCAGTGGCGGCTGGTGAGGTTTGTGAGTGGTGAGCAGGGCCCGCAGGCCTTTTGCCTCAGGACTATCATATGGGACTCTAGTCTCTGGTAAGTGCAGCGTGATGCGCGGCGCCACTCTGTTCAGGGGACACTTACCACATTTAAATTAACACCTTTGTACAGTCTACCCTCCTCCCCAAAATCCATCCATTTAATTTTCCATTGTCAACATTTCTGGAGAACATGAGGGAAAAGCACACAAAGTGGATAGAAGGAGGAAGAGAAGGACGAAAAAATTGTTACAAAGAGATAAAGCAGAAAATTACACGATTGATGTAAAAGGTCTGTGGAATAAAAAGGCATGAGGTGAACTCCAGACGACGAAGCCTTGGTATTTGGCTTACCAGTGTCGGCCTCGGGCTTCTGAGCAGAGCTTTGGGCACTGACACTTATTCTTAAACAAAATGAACCCTGAATCCAACCACATAAAGAGTATTCCCAGCAAAACTAAATCTGTATTGCCAAACTCCTTTGAAACACACCAATGAGAAAGTCTCAACAGCCTTTTTATCGATCAGGGCTGAGGAACAAAGGCAGAATCCACCTAACTCACCCATATCAATGTGGTTCTTCGACTTGTAAATGGCACTCTTATTATGTTATAAATGTACAGCTGTAAAAGTGGACAAAGCAGCACAAAAAGTGAGCTTTCAAGATCAAACATTACAACTGTGGTGACACTGGGATAGAACAGTCGATCATCAAGCCAGACTCTTTTGTCCTGATATTACACATTGTTTGTCTTGCCGTGTAGGAGACTGGTAGTTTAAGTAGGTGCAGCTTTCTCCATTCTGCCCCCGTACCATCATAGTAATTACTTTCACAAAGTCTTCAAATGCAGTTCACTGGTTTGTAAAGTGGTATTAAGAGCAAAATGCTCAACCGGAGAAGAAACGCACATCCTTCAACTGTAACCAGGAACGCAGTGTGGAATAATAATTCTGGCAATGAGCACATCCCGACTCTTTTCTGCGGTATTTCTTCTTAATTTCCAACTATGCGAGGAGAATGTGGCGTAGGGGCCCACAGGCCCTTTAAAGGCGAATTCATTGCAGGAGTGGAATGAGGGAGCGGGGAGTGACCGCAGTGATCATGTGTTTCGATACAATTTATAGGGGCCAGTCAGGCAGCTTTAGCCCTGGTGGCGTCTGGTGCAACAATCTTTTTTCGGCCGGGAGGCAAGGGGGGGAGGGGGAGAGGTGGAGGGGGGCAGTTGGGGCAGATAGTGTAATTATGTTAATTTAAAAGTTAAGTGGCCCCTGAACAGCAGGGAGCATGTGTGTTGCAAGGCCTTGCAGTGAAGAGGCAGATTGCAGTAAGGATTCAAAGCAACTTCATTCCGATGTAGAAATCAACATAGCGCGGGGACGTCCTCAACACTTAAGTGGCAGTCGATACATTTATGGTACACCATGCGACAGGCACATTATACATGTTCATTACATGAATGTACGTGAGGAGGGGTGAGTGTCTACAGGCCATTCGCCCCAGGAGTGACGGGTGTCTCTAGTAGCCTTAGGTTCAGCATGTTGAATGGTGTCACGCTGTTCGGGGGCCACTTAACACAGTTAAATGAACACATAGCCCGACTTCCCCCCGCCCCAACACACATCCATGCAACAAGTTAAAATATGAGCCTTCCTGTTCCCAGTAGGAGGGAATTTATTTTTAGCCTTACCTGGGGCACACCGCACCCAACGTTCACAAGTAACGATACTGACCAGAACCTGCTGCCTCAACAGAGTGTTCATAAAATGGCATCCAGACCACAACCACTCCTGGTCAAACTTGTGCACAGGAAGCAGCCTTACAACATGTCGAGCCTGCGCAGACTCAATTCCTTGGCTTCCCGTCTTCCACACCCTTTCTTAACTCGTCACATGGTGGGGCCCCACCCACACCCTGTAATGATTTGGGAAAGGGTGGTGTGACAAGCTCTCCACTCTCTGATTGACATGAAGGGTTAGCGATACCGGGCTTGTATTGAAAATGCCAGGGCTAACTTTACCTTCACGCCATCCGGGAGTGGAGACTGCGCCTTGCAGCTAGGTCTTTGCCGAGCTGTTGACCTCACAGGCTTTAGGGATGTGAGATTGTCAGCCCGGCAAATCCTTATCCCGGGGAGCAAGGAGTTGACGCAGTGAGTCACATGGTTATCGGACACAACAACAACCTCGGTGTCGGTAAGTTGGGCAGACAGTGCCCTGTGTTCTAGAAACTTACTACAATTAGGTATTTTCTTTAAATTAAGAAACAAATGGATATGAGCATTGCTTTGAATGTAAAGGGGGTGGAGACCCGACGCCCTTGCACAGAAACCGCTGCTGCCTATCACGTTCTTTCTATTTGATTAGCCAGACAAATCCAAACTGACACAATACTTCTGTGATTCAGAACAATCAACTGATTGAGGACATAGAAGAACTCAAAGTCCACTCTAAAGGACTCTATCCAAGCAGTAAGGCAACAGCATGACAGATAGTTATCATTGCACCCAGACAATATTTACTGTATTAGAATAAACAACAGGAGCAGAGGGAGTCTAGCAGTAGCCCAGAGCCAATCTCTAGCCATGATTATTAGTAATAACCACAACACCAGAATGTGAGTCAAGGCACACAACCTGAACCTACATCTCCTAATTCCTTACCAGTGTCCACCCCTACAGAAAGCAACATTCATCAATACACTCCTGAACTGTGTATTCAAACTCAAAATTGACCAAACTAATCTGTGTTTTTGGATACCTTAACATCTGATTTGACATATGTTAAGGTATACAAACTCGAAAATTACTAAACAAAAAAAGGAAATGGAATTGCCATCCACTTGTTTCAAGAGCCACACAGAAAGCAGATCATACTCTCAATCCATATTTGCTTAAAGGGAAATGGAACCAATCAACTGAAATATTCATCACAGCATATACTTCAACATAAAATTTATAAAAAGCACCTACTTCACCAGCTACTTTGACCAACTTATTCTTGATTGTTTAGGATTCAGTTTATAATAATTTGTATTGGAATTCCTAGCAACCCGCCAACTGAATCTACTAATGACCGTAAGCCAGTTCTGTCACCGGCTCATTAAAACCTTCAAAAAGTGACATTTGCAAAGCCACTAGACACAGGCAACATGCAACAGAAGACAGGATGGCTAAAGATGAACATAAATCAACAAGCATGGAACATGAGAAGTCTTCAATGATAGCGAAGGACAACACTGACCAGAAAAGCAGAAACATCTTACAAAGGCAATACTTTATATACAAAGTTAACGTTAAAAAAATAAATATTACTATTCACATCACATCTCAAATACTACAGACTCAACTAATGGTTTGTGTAAAATTAACAGTGAATTCTAAGACTATCATGTGCTTCAAAAGGCGGCAATCCCACTTAAGAATTATGCAATTTGTTGGTAAAACAACTTTTCAGAAAGCAAAAGATCTGGAAACATACTTCCTAACAAATAACAAATGGGGCAACCCCCACATATAGACCAAATTATAACCATGACAGTACACAATGAAAACTATACTCATTCATTGAACCCTATGACTTTAAAAGAAACCATTATTAATACGTTTCATCAGTATCACAGGACCACAAGCAGAACCATTGGGCCACAAACCAACCCCTAAAGCCCAAAGAGTATTATGCTGCCCCTACATGGCAGGACGATTGAAGGATTTGACCCCAATCTAGCCCAAGGGACCCAGAAGGGCCAGTGAATGCCAGAGATGCATTTAAAAACCGCCAAATGTGTTGGGGCCACCTCGTCCTGGCATCAGGCCGCACCCTTGCCCCTAAATCTTCAACAGCCTTTAAACCTTCCTGGGTTCAGAGCATGTCACTCAGCATGGTAAGCAACTTGTATTTTGCATTCTTGTGGGTAAAGAGTTAACATATGCACTGGCAGAGTGGCTGTAGGTCCCATTTTATTCTCACTTGTCATGGTAAATGGCTGAACAATTTTGGATCTCAATAAGCTCGCACCATGGAACTCTAACAACTCTTGGCGTTTTTGAAACCGAAAGTCCCAGGTAAACCCAGAGCAATATGGCTTGTGTGGATCCAAAGAGGTTTTCTTACCAATAATGTACTCTAAATGTCAACTTTTTTTCCACATATTTATGCGACACAAAACACATGCGCTTCCAGCCAAAGTCTTAGCCCTGTGTCTTTCCAGTCTTCTCCCATTTGAAACACTGCCTTCCTTGTAATGCCATATAGATCTCTACCATAGCTGAAGCTAATGTAAAGAGTGTGGGTGGACCAAATGCACATCATTGGAATGGAACAAAACTGTAACCATGTGAAGACATCATTGACACCATATTGACTTCACACAGTCCAAATTGTGACTGTTGTTTGTCGTGAGCAGTAGTTCCTGCCACGCATGAGCAGGACTGTGGGAACATGTGGTTGAGGGAGTGTTGTGGATAACCACAGATCCAAGAGCGTTCCCTCAAATAAATGTGAAGTGAAGGCATGATTTTAGCCAACAGTTGACATTTCCAGGGCATTCTGAGTAAGAAAATATAGTGGGATCCACGCAGCTTACACCACCTTGTACTCCCTTAGGTGTGTAGTTTTCAGAAATACCTGTGTTTGGTATATTTTCTTAAGTGGTGACCAAGCTCAAGCTCAAATCCCACAGCTGCCCACATTGTCACTATTGGTCATTTCAAGGCAAATACTGGATGTTTCCACATTGTGTTTTGGTTTCTCTTATTTATTTATTTATTTATTTATTGTCATGGGCAGCTAAGCCCCACGAGTGCAATGGTTTTAAGTAATCACGCAGTAAAGATTTATTGAAGCCCCACAAATGGGGTATCATTTTTATAGGAAAAACTGTAAAACATAGAATAGTATAACATCAATTGAATTTCTCTCCTTTTTGGATCCAAATTTAAACCTACATACAGGAAAAAACACATTTTGCAAAAGGCTCCCTGAATCATGTGATGGTACGGTTAACCCCTAATTCAGAGTAGGACAAATACCCAATATTCCTTACTCGGTATCTTGGACACATTTAAAAATGCATGTTTTCTTCATACACATTTTTCTTTGGCTATATTTTATTGTATGAATTGATGCATAGTTGCTACACAATGGAAAATCACTACAAGCTGTAGCTCAGTTGTCGGCTGTGGGTAGTGCATGTTTTAGGCCAACCAACATACCCTTCATATCACACATCCCTGTGACCAGAAGGATCTGATGGAACTAACTAAATAAGACTTTTGTAAATCTGCCGTCAGGGCAACCTTTTTCTTTCCTACGTACGTACTTTCATTATTTTTCATTTCAACCATTAGCTTCCTTGTGAAAACAACTTGTTGATTCCAAATGTAGTATAATCTTCATGTATGTATAGCTTTCAGGGTTTCACACCTGGCTCCTCCACAAATTGCAAGTACAGAGAACACACAAAACATTGCAAAAATCGCCTACCACTTCTAAAAATGCAAAAACTGTGTTTTTGTTTTCATTTTTCTTTCAAACAAAACTGCCATTTCCGGAAATCTAGGAGGAGGGTGATCTTAGCATAGCAAACTTTTTGATGATTTTTTTGTAAATCCACCCCCTCCCGATTTTTGGCTATTTTCATGTTTCCTCTAGGAAAAATCACAAACCCAGAGTACCTTTATAATCTTCAAAACATGGAAATAAAAGGATGCAAATTGGGCATGCATGCATGCGTGCCTTTTATAGGGAAAAGTTGCACACTGCCTCATCAAGAAATTGATCAACACTTTGAGACCTTAAGAAAAAAAACACTTATTGAGTAGTCAAATTCTTCCCACTCAGCCTTTAAGCTGCATTTGATAATATGGACTATACTCTTTTGCTTAGTATTAAAAGAAACGTTCCTGCTACAGCTATGCGAATGACACCCAGATCATCCTTAGAAAACCTATCAAACCTCCAGAAATCTTGACTTACAAAAGTCCTAGAAGAAGTTTACAGCTTCAGTCTACAAAATCACCTAAAATTAAATTCCTCTATAACCAAGATCCTGACGTGGAGCATGGACATTTTATGACCAAACTACAGCGTGGCAGATGAAGATGTCAATGACTGGACCAGGCAAAGGCCTGTTCAGATTCCTTCTGGATTACCTGAAGAAACCGTGACTCTTCCTAGAATCTACGCAACCAAACTGCACAGTATAGCATATGCAAATAGTGTCGGGTGTCTCCTTAGGAGGGGAAAAAAAGACCTACCTCCTTGAAAATTTGATATCACTTGGTGTCCAAGCATAAAAAGCCCTACTTCTACGAAGCCTAAATTATGCCAACACACTAGTTATGATACTCAAACTTCAATGAATCCAGAATGCCATAGAGATCCTTAACTTGAACAGATGTGATCGCATCACACTTGTTCTGGAGACCCTATGCTGAGTACCTGTTGCAAGATTCAAAGCCCGCTATATAACCTACTGGGAAATACACAGCAGTGGATACATCTTTTTGCATTCAAAATTAAAACTTTATATCCAAAGGAGGAAATTTAGATTGAGATCACACATCCAATATTCCATCAGTACAGGGGAAATAAGAATTTTCAACAACCATCTGGAATTCAAGAATAATAACGTGACTGTTCCCCAAAACATAACTAAAGCCCTTGAAGTATTTCAGAGCAAGTGTCTAAAAAGAGTAAGATGATTGATCAAATGCTGCAAGGGGTGAACCCATACCGCTTCTGGAAGTGCCAAAAACCATTCAGAGGCCATTGCTGACTTTCATCCACACACATACCTATATATAAGGTCGGTGATACATCCCTGAGTACCGCCACGCAAACCCTATAAAAACAGATACGTATATATGGAAAGTACCTATATGTGTGACTTCATCTGTAACTCACCCTTTTCCAGGACACCCATACTGATATGCTATGTAGAGTCTGCAAAAAACTCCTAGCCTGTCTCTCAACGCACACATCATTCACTTCTATCATTCCTTGTCCACCCATAATGAACAAAATTCCAGCCATGCCCTCATAGGGTGCTAAGGAAACTGAGCAACATGCTTGTGGTCCAACTGTAGCACAACAGCACAATATAAATAACACATAAGAAGCAGACACTTTTTCAAGTCCTAAGAAGGTACTTTCGGCATCGCAAGGGTATGGAAAGCACCAGGTAAGTCTCTGGTGTAACGAAACTTGAGGGGGCCCCCCTGCAATGTATGTGGAGGGGCGCTCTTCAGACTCAATCGGGAGCTCTCCGGCCTCAGTACTGTGCTGAGGGGGCCCCATGGAGCTTGGCCCCCGCACCACGGCGGCAGTGGGGGTCTATGTTACGCCTCTGATGTAAGTACTGGGGATGAGGTGACCAATCTCCTATCAGATGTTGACTGTGGCTGGGGCAAACAATATTTTTCAAAAATCACATCTGAACAATATTGTAACCTCTAGATTGCATATATGTTTGTACAGGACACCATGGAAATAACAACACACATCTTCTCCCCTGCTTTCAGAGTCAGGCTAAAAACTACAAACCCTAAAACTGCACCTCAAACCCAGACAGAACTTCATCCAACTTGGGGCTTCGTATCCTTATTTGAGGAACGATGATTGATATTGTTGGAGAAAAATATTGATGTCTAAATCACGAAAATAGTTATATTTTTGCACCTTACTCTTGTAGTACAATATATTTATCTGGCAAAAAATATCAAAAACGTGGACGAAAAGTAAGTATCAAAAAGAAGTGCCAAATGTAATATTAAATAAATTCTGCTTTCAGAGAACCCTTTGCTTATTTTGGTAATGCTGCTTGGGGGCAATTAAAATGCACAGGGCAAGCCTCTGTTTCAGAAGTAAAGCTTCGGTTTAACAAGGAGACTCCAAATATAGCCCAGAATCTATGGGTTTAAAACTAAAAGGTCCCACATGCTGAGATGAAAGTCTTTTGGCCAGTCTCGCCACTGGGTGTCCTGCTCACTTTACTTTGTTTCCAGGTTGAATAATGCTCGACAATATATTTTGATGGTATTTCCAAGGAATGCTCTTCTAAAAGGGATCGCCCGAGATAAATTGATCTATCATTTTAAGATGCATACTGAATTATTTGCAACATGCTTTTTCGACTGATAGCTGAAAAGTGTTAAATGGCTTCTGAAAATGCGAGTCTCGAGCGCTGGCATCAATCCTAGTAATGAACTCCGCAATCCTCTTTCCAAAACTGTTCTACAGCTGCCGAAGGGCTAAAATAATCTGCGCCTTTCTATCCCCCAGTGCCTAAAAAGCAATAAACATATTCTAGTCAGTAACGTATGCAGTATTCAGAAAGGCAATTTCCTGATAAGCGAGGCAATAAGTTTGGGAAGGTTTTCCCCAGTATTTACATTTGTTTAATTTTTATTTATTTATTGAACCGTCATGTTCTGCAAGTGTAAATCCTTCATAAGTGGATGTGCCATGCAGAATTGACTAAACAAATACAATAACCCAGAGCCAAGTCCAGTGAACAAATTAAGTGAAATGAGATTTCACTGCCGGGTAGAAATTGATTTAAAAAAAAAAAAGAAATGAGGTGTCCACAAGGGGCTTCATTTGTATTCGTGATTCAACATGAAAATCCCCTCTTGGATATAAATTAGCCCATTTCTTCAGTAGCTAAACTAGGACTGTCAGCCATGGATGTTATCGCGTCTAGACCCCCAAGTTTAAATTAAAATGTTCTGCAAAATAATGAGAAGTGAAGCACATGCCTGCATTCTGCATCTGAAGCTTCTGAAACCTCTGCTAATGCCTGCAATCATGCTGTTATGTGCATTCAGTGGCGTAACGTAGGCCCCACAGTACCCCAAGGGGGGGGGGGGGGGCGCTGCCGAGCTCCAGCGGTTCCACCTCAGCACAGTACTCTGGCCTGAGAGCTCCTGGTTGAGTCCGGAGGGGGCGCCCTCAATGTACCTTGCAGGGGGTGGGGGGCGGGGAGACTCAGGTTTCACTATGCCATGATGCATTTCAAAAGAAACCTTTCCAGTTTGAGTCAGTGTGTACTGCTGTCGATTACAATAATTCAGCCATGTCAATGGAACTGAATGTGCCTGGTAAGATTACAGTTGTATAAGACAACCATACAAACAGTCGGGAAAAAAAAGGCTTTTGGAATAAGCTCATAAAGTTGGCAGGGAAAATATAAGAACGATTGGTGCATAGATGATACACGTGTAATTATGCAAGTTAATTATAGGTACATTGTTATTATTCCTGTCATCTTCCTTCAATGGCTCTCCTCCTTTTCCAGTTGACACCTTCTTGTTCATATGGGCACCTCCAGGTCCCAAAATATCTCTATTACCTGCAGAGCACCCCAGAGCTCCATACTGTCCCCGGTCATCTTCAGCCTCTACATGGAGCTGTCACGTGCCCTTCTCGTGGATAACCGCATCAAGATTCACAAGCATTGTGTTGATAGACAACTCTATGTGAAAGTCTCAAGTGTCTCAGACATCCAGTTCCTCAAATACTGCCTGCACACCATCCCCATCTTGATGGAGCTTCATTGGCTCCCCTTGCCAGCCTGTACCATCCTCCAAACCTGCTGCATTTTTTACAGAGCCATCCTCTGCAAACATGTAGCCAGGACCTCATCGGACTGCAGACCAAGAAGCGTAAAAAGGAAAAAACTAAGCAGCATGCCTTTTTCCATCTATGTACCCATCATCTTAACCCGTTGTGTGCTCTTGACGAGCTCAGCTCGTCATGAGGCACGGTTGAGCTGCACTCATGACGAGCTGAGCTTTTCATGACCGTTGGAACGTTCACACGTGGGGATAATTTCCCCGCTGTGCTGAACGTTCCAAAATGGGTGTGGTCATGAGTGCAGCTCCACTGTGCCTCATGACGAGCCGAGCTCCTCACAGGCACAGCGGCGACACGCGTGGCCCCCCTCCCCCGCACAGCAGGTGAAAACGCGTCGCAGAGAACGGGTTAAACAATATACCTGTTGTAGTATTCTCTGTTGGAATGTTCTCCTAGAATTGTGATGTTTTCCCTGCTCCTGTACATTCCATATGCGGGAGTTGGGCAGAGAGAGACTGGCTTTCGTGCTCTGTGGATGTTTAAGCTGTTTCCTACAATAAACTCATCTTTCATGCTGAACCATCTTTTGTGATTACTTCACAATTTTGGCGACAATTGGGATTCTTTTAAGAGGACTCATCAAGGATATTTTATTTTTTTGTCTTAAAAGGAACAGCGTTCACTTTTCACCACATATTTTAAAATGTTTTTTTTTTTGGTGCTGTAATGTTTTTACAAAGGATTACTTAGTGAAAGAAATTGTATTGCGGATTCCTTCATTTGTTTTGAACGAGCTACGGAGAGATCTCTGGACAAATCTACTCATTGCTCATCGTGAGTACTCTCTTTGAGTGACTGTTTTTATTTATATTCAAGTTTTTGAGGACATACGTGTGAGATTTTGTGCTTCTTTGCGTAGGACTCCAGTTTTTTTTTTTGCGTGCTCAGTACAGCGGGAGAGTGACAAGAAGCGTGTTTACAAGTGGCCAAACCTCGAAGCAGCCAGGGAATTGGCGGCATTAAGCTTGTAGCACATTTACGAGTTATTGAGCCTCAGTAGAATCAATTCTATGATTGTTGCTTGTTTTGTTGGAGTTGAAGTCTCAACAACATTTACCTGTTCAGGCTAAATTGTGTGCTCGAGCGCCGTCACTAACTTGCTGCTCGAGCGCCGTCACTAAACCACTGAATAGATTAAATGAAAACAACAACATACCTGTAACCTGGAGATCCTTGGCAACGCAGTGTCAGGGAGAGTCTGCGCGTCACCGCGCTGTGCTTATTTTGTCTCGCTGTTCGTTGCTAAGCGACATCCCACGCTGTTTGGAAGAATACATCGCGCCGTGCCTTGTTCAATGTCGGACGTAGGACATAACTTTCTGGCAGTCATCTTGTTTATTTTTGTTTCACGGCATCATTTTATTCATTTAAAAACTATCCCTGAATTCAAAGATCGTTTCTTCAAGTCAGTTCTGCTTGAACTCTCCAGGTACTGTTTTGAATCAATCTGCTTGAACTCTTCAGGTACTGTTTTTAATCAACCTTATTTCTTTCAAGCTCCTCCCTGGAACCTGTCTTGACATCTGTGACTACTTTTTTTTCTTTAGTCTTTTATTTTGACTACTGTGCAACTTCATCATTATCATTGTGACATCGGTGACCACTTCTTTTATTTTAATTTATTTCTTTAACTATCTCTTTTTTCTCACTCACTTTATACTGAAAATATTGATTATTCTATGTTGTAAGTGTTAATCTGTTTGAAGCCTAACATGTCTAATATTGTTGCTCCTCCACATTTTTTACCAGCAGCTGGTGAGCCAAAAATGGAATGGGACTTATGGCACCCAATGTTTTTGGCGTATGCTGATGTTTTGGAAGAGGATGGTTGTTCCCCTAAAAGAAAGTTGGTATTGTTGAAGAATTGTTTGGGGGGGGCAGGTTTAAAAGAGTTAGAAAATCTATCTCCTATAGATGATGCTGGTGACATTAATATTTTTGAGGTCACTGTCAAACAAATGAGCATTAGGTTTGTCAGAAAAATCAATACTGTCATGGAAAAGTTTAAGTTTTACTCAAGGGCTCAGAAAGAGGATGAGTCCATTGAAAATTATGTAGCTACTTTACGCACCTTAGCTAGTTCCTGTGCTTTTGAGACTATTAATTTTGAATACGTTTTGAGGGACCAGATAATGATGAAGACTAAAAGCAAGAAAATTCAGGAAAGTTTGTGGATGGGGACAGAATCTTCTCTTAGTGCGGTGTTGAATATCGCTAAAGGTATTGAACAATCAGAAATTTTTGTCAGCGAGATCAGGGGACAGGTAGTTAAAAATAAAGAAATTATCCCTGAAGTAGCTATTGTAAAAGATTATTCCAATCCCAGTAGGCCTCCTTTTGTTCCTTTTAAGAAAGGGAGTTTTGGAAAGGAGAACAAATCATTCATAAAGAAAACTCAAGTAGTTTGCAACAGGTGTGGTGGCACTGACCATGTAGGCAGTTACAAGGGGTGTCCCGCTTGGAACAAAATTTGCATTAAATGTAAAAAATCTGGTCATTTTAACAAAATGTGCAGATCCTTCCAGAAGGTAAACTTGGTGTCGTTTGAGGAAAATTAAGAAAATCAAGATCAAATTTCAGAACTAAACAGTCTATTGTGTGTTAGTGACACTAAGTGCAAAGGTTTTCCCAGTGATAAAATTCTGGTCAATGGAAATTACATTTCTATGCTAATTGATTCTTGTGCTTGGTACAGCATCATTGGCAGGAATGTTTTTGATGAGTTTTGGAAAACCACAAAACTTCTTCCACCTGATATACAACCTGGTGGTTACTCTGGTTACGAAATTAGCCTCGATGGTTTTATGTGGGCTGATCCTAAGTTCAAGGACAGAACAACTAGAGGAAAGGTTTATGTTGCGATTAAAGGGGCTTCAATTCTTGGTTGGCCTCATCAGCAAGAAATGGGCATCAAACTTGATTCAAATGCTTCTCCTCCTGTTTATATTGTCTCTCCCGAGGATGATGAGTTTGTTAGTATAATAAGAACTATATTCCCATCAATTTTTACAGATAATTTGGGAGAATTTGTTAACTTCAAACATAAGATTGTCCTTAAGGAGGGTGCTGTTCCTGTCCGACACAGAGTTAGGAATGTACCTTTAGCTTAACGTGGAAAATTGAAAGTAATTCTTTCTGATTTAGTATCCAAGAAAATAATTGAACCTGTAGAATCTTCTTGGGCTTCGCCAGTGGTTTTATCGCTTAAAAGCAATGGCAAACTTCGTTTATGTGTGGGCCTCCGCAGCCTAAATAAGGAGATTTGGATTAACAGGCATCCTCTACCTCATATTTACAAACTTATTTCTACACTTTCTGGGGCTTGTGTGTTCTCCACGATAGATTTAGCCAGTGCCTATCACCAGGTGCTTTTACATGATGAATCTAAGTTTCTGACAACCTTTATCACACCAGAGGGCATGTTTTAATATTGTCGCATGTTGTTTGGTTTAGCCAGTGCGGCATCTGTGCTCCAGAGACTTATGAAGTATGTTCTAGAAGGTTGTGAGGGCGCAATCGCCTTTCAGGATGACATACTGATTTTTGGGAAGGATTTTGAACACCATGATAAGAACCTAGAGAAGGTACTACTACGAGTACAAGAGAAAGGGTTATCTCTGAAGTTCTCTAAATGTAAATTCAGACGAAGCAGAGCGGAATATCTTGGCCATGAAATTTCGTCGCAAGGTATTAAACCTAAGTTCAACCATATACAGAGTATTTCTAATGCTCCTGCTCCTCTGTCTAAAGAACAACTTGTATCATTTTTAGGTCTCACAGAATTTTATAGTAAGTTTGTACAAGATTACTCCTCAAAAGTGCATCCTTTGAGATCTTTACTGAAGAAAAATGTGAAGTTTGTGTGGAACAATGAGCAAGAATGTGCTTTTAATTTGCTTAAGAAAGAAATTATCAATGCCCCGTTCTTGAGACCTTTTGAAGTTGGCAAGGATTGTATTGTGTCTGTGGATGCCAGTAATGTTGGTTTAGGGTCTGTTTTGATGCAAAGGAATTCAGGTGAGGAATATGTTGTTTCCTATGCATCAAGAACTTTATGGGGTGCTGAATACAATTATTCCACCATTGAAAAGGAATTGTTGGCGTGTACTTGGGCTGTTCAACACTTTCGGCAGTTCTTGTGGGGTACAAAATTTTGTTTGAGAACTGATCATAAGCCTTTAATCAATATGTTAGCTGCTGGTGTTGGGAGAACTTTGACTGCTCGTTTGGCACGATTGGCTGCAAAACTGCAAGAGTTTCAGTCCGAAGTTGAATACGTCCCTGGACGTTTAAATGTGTATGCTGATTGCATGTCTCGTTTGCCGTTGTCAGATTCCTCTGACATTTCTTTTGTTGGTTCTGATATGGATGTCATTTTTTCTATTGAAGATGTTAATAGTGAGGCATCCAGAGCCTGTTCTGGAGTCATTTCGGAAACTGAATGGAAAGCGGCCATGTGTGAGGACAGTATCTTGTCTGATATTGTGAAGTTTATGCAATTAGGTTGGCCTGAAGAACGAAAGTTATCAGGTGATTTGTCTACGTTCTGGAAACTGAAAGATGAATTAATGTTTGATCAGGGTTTTTTAATTCGTGGTGATCAAATAGTTCCCCCTTTAAATCTGAGAGAAAAAATTGTTTCCATGGCTCTTGAGGGGCACCACCAAAATACGCATATGGGAGTTCTATTGGTGGCCAGGGTCGATAGTATGGTTGACAAATGGGTCAGGTCGTGTTCTCCTTGTTTCCATAGTGATAAATCGGCCAAGTCTTTGGTTGTGGGTGTTTCTCCTGTTGAATTTGTTATGAGTCCTTGGACAAAACTGGGGATCGATATCATCATTATTATTATTATTATTATTGTAGTAGATAAGCTTTATTTCGATATAAAAACATATCATAAAAGCTGCATTTCACAATAATAAAAAACATAATTTAGCACATGCAATACAGTAACAACATATTCGCAATATACAGTATAAAAAACAATCCAAATGGTCAGTTGGATTTTTTAAAAGGGAGGAAAGAGGAGGAGGAAAGCATACTACTGTATCAACAGTTTTTTTGCAGTTCTTAAGCGCCAGGCCCAGCCTAAGAATTTTGCCAGACAACAGGCAAAAAAGGGTCTTGCGTCAGTGCACAATATGCGCAGGGCTTCTAAATGAGATCTTGTTCCCAGACTCCTACATAATGGTCTCAACCACAACTTTCTAGGTGCTACATAGGTGTTGCATTCGAACAACAAGTGTGCAACAGATTCAACCCTCATTTCACAAAAGGGACAGAATGGCACAGTTTGTAGAGGCGGTTTCCAGGTTGAGGTAAATTGACCAAGAGGGAGTACACCTAACCTGAATTTAATGTACAATGCTCTGTCTCCTGAGTTGTGGATAGAGTCCAAATAGGGTTCCCTAAAAGGGAGTTCTTTAATTAACAAGAACTGGGCGACAGATTTACAGTGATTAGAATTGCACATTCTTTCTTTGTCCACCCACGACCAGAAGGCTTTTTTTATTACTTGTTTTGAGGGAGCTGTTTTACTATCCCAAGCATCTCCTAGCCCCAGTTTGTAGAGAAGGGACTTAACATCCCTAAGCCAGGTAATCTTGTGGCATCCTGGAAGGGACAAAAGATCTTCCAGAGCATCTACGTAACTGTGGAGTTCAGGAACATTCCAGATTCTAGACCATAGTAAAAGAGGGCGTAGTTTTGCTTGGTCACATATTGGGCGGGAACCCGCATCTAGCAAAATGGGGATTGTAGGAGTGCTGTGGGGCAGCCTCAAGAGATCTTTATGAAAATTATTATCAAGGGAGACCAAGGTATCAATTTTCTGTGAGCCCCACAGTTCCGCGCCGTATAATGCAGCGCTTACAACCCTTGCCCTGTAGATATCTAGAACTGCCCGATGGGTTTCAATGGCGAAGCTCGCTGTTGTTTGAGCAGGGCTCCAGCTACCTTCTTGTGAGCAAGAAACACCTTCTGATGGTGTGCCCTCCAGCTCATAGAGTCGGATAACCGTATACCCAGGTAGTCAAATTCCTTGACTCTCTCTAAATGAACAGAGTCTAGAACGGGGGAAACAACTGTTTTTTTAGGGGGGTTAAGGACAAGGAACTTGGTCTTTCCTATATTTATGGCCAGGCCTTTGTCATCACAAAAGGACTTGAAGCTAGATAGCAATTTTTGGATACCCACTGGAGTCTTAGAAATTAGAAGGGTGTCGTCCGCGAACAGGAGCGTCGGAATTTTCTTCCCCGCCAGGGTCGGCGCATCAGATGGATCTTGTGAGAGATGCTCCACCACTCCGTTAACATAGAGAGAAAACAGAGTGGGGGCAAGCACACAACCCTGGCAGACGCCCCTGTTCACCGGAATGCAAGGTGTTTTTTCGCCCTGTGAACCCCATCTAATTTGGGCGAAATTGCTAACGTGGAATTTTATCAATAGGGCTAACAGGTAGGGTGGTAAGCCTAACTCATTAAGAACATTCCACAATAATGCTCGTGGGACCAGATCGAACGCTGTGCGTAGGTCAATAAAGACCAAGTACAAACTGCCCCCCCCCAACACCACAACTTTCCAATAGAGCATAAGGAGGCGAAATGTCTGCTCGATAGTGCCAGTCCCCGTTCTGAAGCCTGCTTGGAGGTTGGACAGTATCTGATTTTCTTCTGCCCACTGCAATATCCTGGTTAGAACAACTTTGCCCGCCACCTTTTGAGTTGAGTCCAGCAGGCTGATGGGGCGATAATTTGCCGGATCGTCTCTGGAGCCCTTCTTAAAAATAGGGACCACTTCCGCTCCCCTCCAGGAATCAGGGAAGGAGCCTCCTAGCAGGGCCTCATTTAGGAGGGAAGTGATCAGTCTGCTCCACCACGCCGGGTAGGTTTTTAGCAAATCGCCCGGGATCCCATCAGGGCCAGCAGCTTTGTTGGAAACAATGCCCTTAATTGCCTTTTCTACCTCCTGTCTAGAAAAAGGACCATCACTGCTCATGGGGACTGTTGTAGGGCAAGGCAAAGGAGCCAGGATATGATCACAAACCCCCAGTGGGATGGAATACAGCTTGGAGAAATGTTCCAACCATACGGCACCGGAGATGTTGCAAGTTATTTGCTGATCAGTGGGCTTTTCCCTGGCTCTTAGCAGATCCCAAAACTCCTTGGCGTTTTTCTTTTTGCTTGCTTCGGCCAAGTCCCGCCAGAAGTTTAGATCGTATGCTTCTTTTGCTTCGGTCACAACTCTTTTGTAAGTCTTCCTTGCAGCCCTTACTTTGTCTGGCTCATTATTTTGTACTGCCGAGATAAGAGCCCCCTTCGCTTCCCGGCATTTCGAAGAGTACCACTTTGTTCTGGACGTGGAAGCACCTTTTTGGGCCACCTTGGTGCTCGGTTGGGAGATAATAAACAGATCACTCAGAGCCTCTATGGTCTTTGTAAACAAAGGTAAGGTCTTTTTATCCGTAGGGTTTAATGTATCGAGCTTGGAATCAGCCTCTAGCAGAATAGACCCAGCTTGTGATAGCCTCTCTTCGTCCGCCGAGACTCTTGCCCACTTCAAGCGCCTACTACAGTTAGAGGGAGCGATTTCACGTGAGGTTTTCCACTTGTGGTCTGAGCTAGCAAAGGTCCCATCCTGCTATGGACTAGTGATCGAAAGAGAGAGTGGGTTGTGATCACTGTCACTGGATACAATGACCTCCATATCTTGGTGGAAAGTCCACAGATTAAAATTGAGCATGACAAAATCAATTCTGGAAGTTCGCCCAGTCCTGTTATATGTATGGGCTCCCTTAGGGTCCGATTTGGAACGGCCGTTGGCTGATCTCAGATTATGTTCCAGGCAAAGGGCATTGATATCTATTGCACTTTGAGTCCATTTGGGAATCGGATCGATGGCTAGGATAGGGATACCTCTCCTTGAGTCCTCTTCAAAGGTATCCAGAATGTCTTCCCTAGACAATGGCTCAAAGCAACAGTTAAAATCACCCGCAAGAAGGACATAAGAATCAATATTGCAAGAGGCTAGTTCATTGCTTAGCCCTGTTGATGACAAACGTGAAGGCCCACCATTGGAGCCCCTCAGATAGATGTTAAAGACTTCTAGGGTCCTCCCTCCTTTGTGATGCAGTGATAGCCATTGTAGGTCAGGAGATTTAGTAGACCTTTGGGTAACACCTAGCCTTAAGGCAATACTAATCCAAATCAATAGACCGCCTGAAGGGCGACCTTTAGAGCCAGGTTGTTGTACGGCTGGAACAAAGTAGGTCGTGAACCCCACTCTGTGCCTTGATTCTTGGCACCAGGTTTCCTGAAAAAGGCAGATGCTATACGGTTCTAGAAGGGCAGTCCAGTCTGGATTATCAAGATTGCGGTCAAGCCCAGCCACATTCCAGCTCAGGATCTTTATTAACAATGTACCAGAGGTGTGCTGTGAAAAGGGGTAAATAGGCGGAGAAATTTCGGGTGCAGCCTCTCTGGAAACATTTACACTGGATTTAGAATGCTGCGGTGAAGGAACCTTGGTTGTATCAATCCCATTCGCCTCTGCTGCACCCCCTAGGATTAATGGTTGGGAAGTCGTAAAAGATGAAACTGAGCAGCCTTCCGAGACAAGTGGGTCAGAAATAACAAGAGACATCAACCCTTCCTTAGTGTCTAAGCCCTTTGTATATCCCACTAGGACCGCTGGGAGATCTGGGGGTACGTGCTCTGGTGGGCTTCGGGTGTGCAGGGTAAAAGATTTTTCGGGGTTATGTTGAATGTGTTGGCTAGAAAGTCAATCCACCTCCTCCAGGCCACCATATCTGTTTGAGGTAGGAAAGCTGTTCCAAAGTGGTTGGAGTTGGTTATAGGCTTTAGGGTGGCTTTTCCAAGGTTGGTGCTGAACTAGGGACCAATCATCCGCCGGGGTATGCTGGACACGGGGTGGATAAAAGAAAGACAGAGGTCTGGGTATAACAGGGGACCCTTCAGAACCAGGCCAGGAGCAGATGAATTGTGCCGTATGCGGGTCCTCAAAGGTCACCACTATACAGTCCCCTGGACTGGATTTCTTTGTTGGGCCCACCCAGCGAGCTCTTCGAACCATCAGGACTCTGCTTCTCCGGCCATTGGGGATAGGTCTATTAATATTTAACCAATACATTATTTTATTTTTCAACGACCAGTGGTTCTCATGCTGGTCTACACCAATCTGGGGAACACCCGTTAGTACCACCACATAGTCGTTGGCCTCAGGGGGAAGGTCAATATACCCCCCTCTGAAATTGTCCTTTGAAGGAGGGTCCTGTACGGTACTAAGGGTAGGTTTGGGCTGGGTGCCAGGTTTAGGCTTTCCTAGTTGGGAATTTGGGGCTCGTTGGGGAGCCTTAGGTTTAGCGGCAAGGGGAATTTGGTTCACCGCCACAGACCTTGGCTTAGGTATCGGTCGTGAGGGGAGTGGGGCTGGGGGTGGGACATCCTGCCGTAGTGTGGCAGGGTTTGAGGGTGGGACATCCTGCACTTGAATGGTGGGAATTGGTGGTGTTATATCTGGCACAGGGTAGGCATGAGCGGATTTTGCGGATTGGCAATCCGCGAATTTGCGGATTTGCGAACTCGCAATCCGCAAAATCCGCGAATTCCCGCGAATTTGCGGATTTTTTTTTTTTTTTGTGTTCGCCCGTGTTTCTGCCAGTTCGCGAGGGTTTTTACAATTTCGCAATTTGCGAACTTACCTGTCGGGTCGCAAGTTTTGCGAACTTGTTGTTTCTACGTGTCCAACCTGTTTGGGACACTCTTCTTCATCACTGCCACTCTCTGTCACCACTGCCACTCTCTGACTACTCATGCCACCCTCTGGCCCACCCATGCCACCCTCTGTTTCATCACCACACCCTCTGGTTGTCCAGTGTACATTATTTTCGGCAAAGCAAAGCACACCTTCCCTGCCTCAAGTGACCTGAATTAATTTGGGGCTGATTAATGTGTCACAGAATATTTTTTTAGCTGGCACCTGCTTCCTTAGTGCGCCCTGATTAGTGATCTTTTGCACTTGCTAAGTGCTTTCATTGTTGCAAAATTAGTTACAACACCTGCCCTGCCCCAACTGACAATAATGAATTAGGGGCTGATTAATGGATTTTAACTTCCAGCCTGGCTCCTGCTTGTCTCCCTTAGCTGTAATTCATGACCTTTGTGGCATATGTGTAACTATTCTGAGGTTCAGAGCAGGGTCACATAATAGTTTCAACTGGCA
Source organism: Lissotriton vulgaris (assembly GCF_964263255.1). Lineage (NCBI taxonomy): Eukaryota > Metazoa > Chordata > Amphibia > Caudata > Salamandridae > Lissotriton > Lissotriton vulgaris. Next base: position 478,515,795 of record NC_141689.1, read on the forward strand.
ACTGAACTCTGGAGGGGCCCCTCAGGAAGCACTACAGGAAATGGCTAATGATGTGCCTGAACTTTTGAACCTGGTAAGTAGTTACTTTCAGTTTTGCTTAGATCGTATTTCTGCAATTTCGCACTTATTCGCGGGGCGCGAACTCACGCGAACAGTGCTCGCGGATTTGCGGATTTTGCAGGAAATTCGCAAATCTCGCGGATTGCGGATTTCCCGAAAATCCGCAAAATCCGCGAGCGGAACGGATTTTCCGCCCATGCCTAGCACAGGGTGCCCCTGGTTTTCAAGAGTTCTCAAACCAAGAGTGGCCAGAGCAATGATACTTTTTTCCATCTCGAGCAGGTTATTCTCTATTCTCGAGAGTCTAAGGTCAAGAGGGGAAAGAAGTTTCTTTAGGGTTGCCCAGACCAGATCTATAAATTCCCTTTCGTTGTTGCCCAACCCTTCAGTCTGCAAGCCCTCAGTCTCTTGGTCGATACTAGGTGGGGTGACATCGGAATCCACTGTACCTCCCTCCCTAGGGATTTGAGACCCCGTACTTTTTTCTTGAATCACGTTAGATGACACGTTAGGTGATAGTGCTCTTGTGGAGGTTAGGTTTTGGGGAAGCACAATTTTCGCTTTTTTGCGTGCATAAGCAGTGCCTGTTCGACGCTTCCTTTTAGGTGGTTTACCAGTAGTGGGGTTTGAGGATAACTGAGGGTTAGGGGTCGGGTTCAGGGCGCAAAATGCAACTGGGAGTTTGGCTTCATCTACGTTGGAATATCGCTCTAGCGATGGGGAGGGGGTGGAGTTAGTAGAAATCCGATGGACATCAGCCTGTGTAACTACACATTTAGGGATGGCAGGGCGTTCCGGAGTAACCGAGGTGGCTATGTGGCCTAGGGAGGATTTTTTTGAGAGCGCTATCACTTGTGACAGTCTTCTGGCTGCACCCAGTTCTAAGGACACCCGGGTTTGTAATTTGGATATTTCATTATCAATGGCGATGTTAGTACGGGTGATAAAATCGTCCATAGGGCCACTAATTTGCGAGGCTGCCTTGGAGGTCTTGCTCCGAGTTGCCCTGGTACTCATTTCTTATGGAACAAGGGGATGATTGCCTGTAAGAAAAAAGCGATGGAGGGTGGGCCAGTCCAGTCCTCTCCGTCCTCGAACGACCTCAAACGGCCCGCTCTTTGCCCGGTCTTCGCCCCGGTCGCTCCCGCGCGCTCCCGCGCTGTGGGTGCTCTGCCGTAAGATATAGGGTAGGGCAGTGGGCGTTGCCGGCAGGGAGAGCGGCCACAGGTGTTGCACGCAGGGACTCCTGGGCAATGGAGTCCCTGCTCGCCTGCTCGCAGCCCTGCCGGTGACCGAGATGCCTGGTGGGTTGAGGCTCCCCCGCAGAGTGACCTTTTCCGCAGCGGGACCCGCGCAGCGGGTCCGGCAAGTCGTGGGGTGAAGGTCCCAAGCCTGCTCCTGACTTTCCAAATCGCCTCCTGCTATCCTCCAAGTCCGATGACAGAGAAAGGTATTATTATTATTATTATTATTATATTCTTATATAGCGCCAGAATCGACCCCCGAAGGGGTATCTCCGCGCTTGCCTTGGGAACCCGTCCTGGTTTTTCCCTGTGAAATAGCCCCTACAGGGCATCCCCAAGGTGAAAGCCAGGCATCCCGCCGCAGGGGGCCGTTGTGGAGATTAAGCAAGCTTAATGCCCAGAGTTGCAGAGTGTGAACCCATGATTAGGTCAGGCACCGAAGCGAGAATTATCGAGTCCATGGACATATGAGCTCAAGACCCTGCCGCGTCGGGAATTGAACCCTGGTCCCGGGTCTGACCTCTGCTTCAGGGTCTGCCTGCTCTAACCAGTGAGCCACACTTCTCCACATTGGTCCACTCAATTTGTCTGCCAATAAGGATATTTTTGCATTGGTATTGATCGACTATTTCTCCAAATGGCCAGAGTTGAAGCTTGTTGATAAAACTGGGTCAGGGTAAGTCGTTGAGTTTTTGGATGACATTTTTTGTAGAGAGGGCATTCCTGCAGAAATAGTTTCTGACAATGGTCCTCAGTTTATCAGTAGAGAGTTTGTTGCTTTTCTTGAGAGATGTGGAATTGTGCACAAAAGGGATCTAATTATAACCCTCAGGCCAATGGTCAAATTGAACGCTTCAACAGAGTTATTAAAGAATCCATTCAATTGGCAATTAGAAGTGGCTTAGTTGGAAAAAAGCTCTATGTGCAACTTTGTTGTCGTATCGCACTTCTCCCAATTCGGTTAGTGGATTATCTCCTTTTGAGATGTTGCGTGGTAGGAAACCTGGTTCCAAACTGTTACCTTGGTGGATTAAAGTTAAGATCCCATATGATTTTTCTTTTGACTCTTTTCAGGTTAGGGATAAAGTTTTGGAATATCAGAATAAAATGAGAGGGAATTCGCTGGGGACCACTGCCAATAGTTCAAAGATTAAAGTGGGAGATTTTGTTCGTGTTAAGTTTGGTGGTGTTTATGAAAATAAGTGGGCTAAATGGTCTGATCCATGCAAAGTGTTGGAAGTGTTCAGTAAGGCTGTAAGGGTTGAAGGCGGTAAGATTTGGAACTTCAGACGCATTTCCTTATGTAGAACAGGATGTTCTAAGTTGGTTCCACGTGATGTTTTTTCTAAAACTAATGACTATCAGGATAATTGTGCGGCTTTGCTAGACACATTTGGTTGTGATTCTTCTACTTCTGTTCAAATTAACTCCGGTAGCCCATTCTCTGACACTGCTACTTCTGGTTCTATGATTACAGATTCTTGCTCCTTACCTTGTGAGAATGTCAGTGGTTTGGCTAATGTTTGTGTTGATTCCAACAATGTTGTTAATTTAAGGAAAAGTTCTCGCATCAGACATTCTCCTGTTAAATTACGGGATTTTATTCACTAATCTTATTTTTATTTATTTATTGTTTGTTGTTGTTTTTTCTTTTGTGGGGGGAAGGTGTGTAGTATTCTCTTTTAGAATGTTCTCCTAGAATTTTTATGTTTTCCATGCTCCTGTACATTCCATATGCGGGAGTTGGGCAGAGAGAGACTGGCTTTCGTGCTCTGTGGATGTTTAAGCTGTGTCCTACAATAAACTAATCTTTCATGCTGAACCATCTTTTATGATTACTTCACCTGTGCCCATCAGGGCCGCCTTCCCACAGCTCCAATTTAGGAAAGAGTTGACTCCTCTTTAAAGGACACTACATCCTGATGCATTACCAGTTCCCTAACCAGCTACCTCTCCTATTGCTCGATGACTTTATGCTGGACTTTGACCGTGTACTGCACCCTGCTGCCTCTTAGCTAGGTTTACTCTATCACATACATGCATAAGAAACTACATGGAAACTATCATCTTTTCCAGGTGTTTGGCAAAATTAAACCACAAATAAGCCAGCTGGTCTAAGTGGGCATAGCACCGCATGACATTTGATTATTGAACATTTTTCATATAGTACTCAGTGTGTGCATTAAGGTCAGTCATGTCTCGGAAATGAATGTTAGTTATTTCACATTAGTAAGTGTAGCCTGAGTTGGTATGGTGTTTATTGGGGCTAGTGGGAGGAAATTATCAATTACATCATTAGGGGACTTAGATAAACCTTTTTTATTATTTATTTGAGGGGTGTGTAAACACGTCCTTTGGCATTAAAATAATCTTACATCTCTTCATCTGCCAGGATCAATTAGCTAATTCAATGAAGGCGACTGGCTGGACTGTTTTTTTCTAAATGCTCAACGCATTCCAGCAGTTTTTTCTTTGGGATACCAAACTTATGTACAATAGTTGTAGTAACTATTTTACACATATATAGTCATACATATGTAATGTATTTGAAATTAATAACACATTTGAAGAGTTTGAAATAAATTATATTTTTGTCCAATAATTAGGTGTGTATATATCTGTCCAGTGTGGGACAAAATGTGAGTTGATTAACTATAATTTCTGAATGAGTAAGATTCTCACTGTAATTATTTGGTGTTGTCTGGTTGAGAATCTAAGGTTGCTAGGCTCCTCCCAAATTTTCCATCCATAAAGTGCAATGATAATGTGACAGATCATTTGAGCACACAGCTACCCTACTTGCTCAACCCTTGTCTATCGTAATGTCATTGTTCTCCTGGACCACACTCTGGGACTTCATTGACAGATAGATATTCTTCAGTCATACACCAATATAACCTCTATGTTAGAGGTAAATTGGATTCCATATGAAACTCCATTCGTAAGGAAAATCATTAATTCTTCTGTGAATGTTTGATTGACCGTAACAAGGACTATCCGTGGCAAATCACATAACCCTATTAAAATATAAAACAAACTAACTGTTTGCAGATTTTCACGCCACAAAGTCTTGTCACAATGGGGTCTCACAACGGACCATATTTATTGCTGTAGTGGGGAAGAAGAAAGCTGCAGTGAGGAGGCCCTTTTAGAAGGTGACTGCCTGCCTACCTCAGGACTTTGACTACTAAGTGAAAATGTTTCATAGGAATCTGCTAGTTCAAATTCATTTGATGGCAGCATCAGCACTGTGTTGAGAAGGTAACCCTTTCTGATGGAACTTGAACTCGACAACCTTGGCACTATCCATTTTACTTGGCTCTTCATAAACAACTGTCTGCCCTGGATATTTAAACATGGACTGAGCATGGCTCATCCAGATTTTTAAAGAGTACTCAAATGTTGCCGGGTCTGGTGGCTTAGTGGACTAATGCGTCCACTGTAGGGTCCAGTGTTCAGCCTCATGATCACAGGTTCAAATTGCAGCGGGTCCACTCAGCCATTCATCCTTATGAGGTCGATAAAATGAGTACCATTGAGTTGGATAACAATAAACATTTGTTATTCAGGGCCAAGATACCCTTGGGTAAATGTATGCTTTACAAATGCACGTTATGTTAGGCAGCAGGCTGAACCTCTACTTTCATGATAGGACAGGCACAAATAAAGTTGCCCATGTTGCATTCAAATCTCTGACACAACATCTAGTTCTATGAAATATTGTTTGCAGAATTACTATTTGTGAAAGTAAAGGAGGATGTATTTACTAGACTGAGAACTTCTTTCTGAAAACGCTAGATACTGTTCTTCTGAAAGTATGTTAAAACATTATTATGCTTCAGTCCCTCTATTTTACAGAACCAAGATGTAGATGTGTTATCCGACCTGGACTCCTATTTCTACAAAATGCCAAGTCACTCAATCAAATACTGTTGTGTTTATGAAGGACGTTGTTTTTGCGGTGAGTGTGTGGGTTACAGTGACTTAGGGCACCAACAGTGACTTCCAACATGGAGTATGTGTTGCGCCTTTAAACATTTGAGGATGGTTTCCGAGGTCAAATAATGCATGGAGAGGAAGAGGCTAAATAATCATCCAGGGACAGAGGTTTAGTGGTCTTGCTCTAAGCCCAATGTTTCCCCTTCTGCAGTTCTCTCATGTAAATCACCGAGTCTCTGCAATGTAAATAAGTCATAGGATGAGATGGGGACCCCCCTGGTAAAGCAGGGTCCTAAAGTAGAGTGAGTAATCTCACAATGTAACCCTCTTATGCAGAGGATGGCATGTATTTCTTTTGGATTAACGTGCAAATGAGGTGCATATTTCTGTACCCTGACTGGTAAATTAAGAGTGTGAAAACAGAAATGATTTTATTACGCTGTGTTCTGTTTTAATTAACTTTAAGTAATAGCTTCAAGATATCAAAACACTTTTAATATATATTGTAATTAATTGTATTCAGTTCTCACTGTGTAACTTCCAGCCTTTGTAGTGCAAACCTTATAGGTTGAATAAACTGTTTTGATAAGCTGAAAGAAGATTTAGTGTAATATGGTCGGTTATTTGAATGTGTATTCATATTGACACTGTGTAGTTATGGCCCAGTCGCAGTTTCTATTGAAAAAGGAGTTTTGGTTTGCCTGTTACTTCAGTCGCTTGACGTAGTCAGCTAAGGTCTGTCATGCAGATTTATGTGCAGATCCGTGCAGGGTAAATAAGGTTGAAAGGGGATGGAAAAAAGATGTGCTTCTATATTTTAGCTCCCATAATCAATTTTGCCTGCACTTTAAGCTAAAATTCCAGAATGGACTTACACCAGATTTGGCATGACATTTGAACTTTACTCAGAAAGTATCCCTTTGTCAGTTAGGTGTAAATCCATTCAGTAGTTTTTGAGATGTAATTGTTTTAAAAACTTGCCTGGTTGGCTTGATATGGTTCTGTGATTCACAACTCCTGTCAATCGCATTTACTTTTTTTTAATAAATAAGAGTGGAGAAGGGGACTGCAGAATTTTTCTGCCATATTGAAAATTGCAAATTGGTTCCTATTTCTGACTTCCACTCTGTAGAAAAATGTAACCCACAGTGTTGTAGTTAACCATGAGGTGTCCAGTTTTGGGTGGGGCCCAGACTTTTTGAAAACACCAGCACTTTCACAGGGAAAACCAAAGAAAGTAGCATGCGATTCGCAAGTACAAATGCGATCAGGTAAGCTATTCAAAGTTTGATTAGTGCATTTGCCTGCTTGAGAGCTTTGTTTGTTGCATACTTTTTGTGCTTTGTTCAGGCTACTTGTGAATTTCACTTGGTTTGCAGCATCACCAGGTTTTTAACTGTTTTTTAAAATAAATATATATAAATATTATTTTTTTCACTGAGAAAACAAAAGGTTACAGAGGTGGTATAGTGTTATAGTTAGGCTAACATTTCACTTGTACAAAATCAGAGAAATTCAGCCGTTATAGTTGGTGAGTTAACTAAAACTTGCGCCCCCGCAATGTACTGCTTTTGACCTCACATATTACATCACTCATGACTTGGTCAGTGACATCACTGATTATATCACTAATGTGCTCTCAAATAACATCACTGATGACATCTTCCGGTGACTTAGTGCTATTAAATATTTAGAGTGTTAAATTACATACCAAGGTGTATTAGTCAATCAGTGGGTGTATGAGTGCTTGTATGGGTAATTCATTGGGTGCGTGACGGTCTATATGTTAGTGATTAGGTGCCTCAGTGAATGTATGGGTAAGTGACTAGGTTTTGTAAATGTCTATCAGTTGGTGACTAAGTGGCTGTATGCGTTGGTGAGTGGGTACGTGAGTGGCTGTATGGGTGATTGATTGGTTGACTGAATACCTATAAGGGTGTCTTAGTGTCTGTGTGGGTGGATGAGTGGGTGTGTGCATTTTATATATATATATAATACATAACTGCTAATTGTATATTGGGCAAAATGTTTGCTCATCAAGGGGTTCTGATGACATTTACAAACCACATTTTATATTTTACGATTTATTAATTAATCTTAGTACTCTTGTAAAGGTTAATATGCTCATATTTAAAGTGTGTTTTTGTAACAAAAAGTATTATTATAAATCAATGTTTAACTGGAAAACAGTTGCAAGGACTTTTTAAAAAATGCAGCACAAAATGTGCTATTCTTTTGTAGTAAATGGGCCCTAAAGAGTAGTTTGAATAGGACCATAATAAAGTGAGGAATGTTTTTTGCTAATGTGCTTCTTCCTTTACAAAGTTTATTTCTTACTCTGGGGAGGATTTATTACTAGATGCTTATAGCAAGGCTGGGCCTGTCAAGTGTATTGATTAATTGTCTAAAAGCACCACTGTCATTGTGAAATCTTGCCTTTTTAACTAGTACTGGAAGATCGTGTAAATGAATTCCGCACTGTGAATTACCAGAAATAATGCAGTTAAGTCTCTTTTCTGTAAAATATCAGCTCTGAAATAAATATATATATATATATATTACCTATTGGCAGTCCCCAGTAGTTAGTTATATATATATATTGGACTATATATATTTAGTGAATTGGACACTACATAAGGTATAAGGACTCACTGGGGAATTGGCGCAACAGAGGCACTTCATAATACTAAGAGGGCATTTGAAAAAGGATTACTTCCGAAACGCGCCATGCCCAAAATTTTAATAAATGGTGTTTATCAAAGCCCCGCTGTGCCGCCTCAAATCTACTTCGAAACGAGGAAGATTGCCTGTGGATATGGATGGATATATATATATATATATATATATATATATATATATATATATATATATATATATATATATATATAAAATCCAATGCTCACCCTCCGTTGAAAGTAAGCGGGACACAGCTCCAGATTCAAAAACAGGTAGGAATTTTATTGAAACCTACAGCACTTTCCTTTGCAGTCCGTGATGCGCTTCTTGTTGTGTGGGCAGACGCGTTTCTGGCCGTCTTGGCCGTCTTCAGTATATATATATATATCCTATTGGCAGTCGCCAGTAGGTAGTTACAGTTAGGACCAAGTTTCCATAGGAAGAGCATTTTTTATTTTGCTTATAACTTTGGCGTTGTTTGATGAATCTTCATGAAATTTTCCAAACTAATTGTTTGTTCATATCAGGTCCTATGTTGAAAGTTTGGGGGTGATTCGTCAAGGGGGGGGCTAATAAAAAAGTGGGGTCCCAAAACGTGTTTTCTCCATGCAATTTCCATAGGAAATTTTAGACAAGGCTTCAGGTCGAACGGGTGAATGGAATTACCCCAAATTTGGCATGGAGAAGGGTCTTGGTCCAGAAAGCACGCTTTTGTTTATTTGGTGTAAATCCGTTCCGCAGTTTTTGAGAAATATTGAAATTTACAGATATCGATATTTGGGAATTCTGCCATCTGATTGGCTGAGGCCTAATGAGCATGAGCTTGCTGCTTATTGGCTGCGAGCGGTTGCAACCAGGAAGTGTTGGCAGCCACTTTGTGATTCCGTTGAAATGAGTAAGGGGAAAAAAGAGCCGAAAGAGTAGGAAAGAGGAGGATAGGAGCACTGTAACATCTGTGGGGAAGTGTGAAGCAAAGGAGTCACTCCTACCGGTCTGAAAGTGCCGTGTTGCTCAGAGTGCTATGATGCTGAGATGAGATGCTGCTACACTCGGGTATGAAATCGAGAGCCTAAACCGTGAGCTCATTGCTGTAAAGTGATGTGCTCTGGTCTTTGTAGCATATGTGTGCAAGTATTGTTAGTAGGCGTTTATACCATACAGGGAGTGGGAAGCGAACTACTGACCCCTACCGTGTGTTTATACTATACCCGAAGTAAAGTACTCACGCGTACCAGTGTGAAGACTCCGGGATCAAACCAAGCTGATTGCTATAAAGTGATGGGCTCTGGGCACTGTAACATACTGGCTGCTGTAGTATAACTGTGTAAGTAGTGTTTGTATGCATTTATACTATACAGGAGTGGGAAGCGAACTACTCACCCCTACTGCTCTGAAGACTCTGGGATTAAATCGTGAGCCTAAATTGTGAGTTCATCGCTGTAAAGTGATGTGCTCTGGGCGGTATAGCATACCTGTGGCAGTAGTGTTGGTTTGGTTTATACGATACAGGGAGTGGGAAGCGAACTACTCACCCCTACCGGTGTCAAGACTTGTGGATGAAACCATGAGCTCATTGCTGTAAAGTCATGTGCTCTGTGTAGTATTCCAATGTAAGTCATCGTAAAATGTTAGTGTGTAATGCTACTAGAATGTAAGTATGTAATGTTAGAATGTAGGGCTGTCTTGAGGGGAACCTTGGGGAGTTTGTACACGGTGCTGGAGAAGATGGTTGCCTTGCTGTCTGCTCCTGTTGGTGGCTGTTTAAGTTGTCTTGTTTTTTTGCAATAAATCCACTTATGGGATCAACCGCTGTTTGCCTCTTCGCTACATAAATTTGGCGACGAGCAGGAGAAAGAAAAAAGAAGGCAGCCCTCACCAATATTTCGAGTTTGCTTGCGTTGTGCTGAAGACCCGTTTTCTTTGTGAAGCTGTTTTTTCTCATCTCAGGGTCGTCGGCTCATTGAACTATGTCATCCGACTTCTGGTAGGATTTATAATTTTATATTTTGGGCTTCTTCTGCCTCTTCACTACACTCTGGTCACTGTACTACACGTGTGCAAGTAGTGTTAGTATGCGTTTACACTAATTCTGTAGTTATGCAGTAACCAATGAATCCTGGTCCTAAGGAGCGCCACCTCTCAGGCGCAGCTCATACAATGTCCCGGGGTGTGCTTCTGCGGAAATGTATGTTTGCTAATACAGGGCGGGTGCATGGCTTCCACCCTGTGATAGCAAATTCTTGTTTGCCTCATTGAAGCAAGAGGAGGAAAACCTTGTATCGCTTTAATAGAGCGGATCCAGATGGTAAAGATGGAAAAAAAATGAAGCGGGGTCTCACCCGTTCATTTAAATGAGCCCCCTGGTGGGTAATGTTTCGGGGCCAATCCTATTATTATATTGCAGGGTCTCTGCACCACAGGGGACCTTAATCTCGCATGTAAATTAGGCGCGAGAGGGAACAGAGAAGTTTCGCAGCCGAGGGGATCGCCACGTCCCCGGGTATTGTTTACTAATTGTTCGGAGGGCTTCGAGGCCAACTCAAGTCCGGGGACTGCCACCCTCCGGGGCTTTACTTAAATATGCAAGGTGAGCCTCGCCTGTCTCTGAAGCCTCGGTGGCCCTAGGCAGTGCCTTATTGGGTCTGTAATCACTCGGGCAGTACTCATGGTGTTATGAAGTGATACACTTGTAGAATCCTTGCAGTTTTAGAATTACGCCCTCTTCATTCATGTAATAGTCTGGTTTATATTTGGTAGGTGCACCGCAAAATTACAAATGTTTTCCTTCAAAACCTCCTATCAACTGCCGATTTTCACAATAATCTACAGGAAAGTATTGTCAGAAAAAGAAGACCCATACACTCATTTATTTATTGTTAAAACAATAACTTTTATTAAAACAACATAAATAAATGGAAAGACAACATTATTCGAACAAACAGTATAACATGAAATAAGTGGGTGGGACTCCTCTGGAAGCAGCATACAAAACCTGCAAGACAAAAAAGAAACATAAGTATGTGTGCCATTTCCAAGAGAAATAGAAAGGTAGTCAGAATGAAAGGAAAATAGTGAGAATGGGACAGAGATGGAGTAGGTGGAAAGGAGAAGGGGAGGGAGAGTCAAAAGAATAGAGGAAGAAAGAGAAAGAGCGTCGTCCTACTGCACCCAGCCCTCAATGTTTACCTCCCGTCACCCATTTAGTCTAGGACGCTGAGATCTGCGAGAAAGAGTGCGGTCCAGCAAGTTCTTAAAATTAAACAGATATGAATGAGACCAGAGATTACATTATTATCTACGACAACATTGCTTGCCTGTACCTGTGTACCCAGGCTGCTGCACCCCAGCCCCTTCCCTCGCACTGTGCTCAATTGCAGCTCCTGCGCACCGAGGCTTCACTGCTCACCTGCCACCACTGGTGTGTCCAACGACGTGCCGGTGCAAGCTCCAACTCTGGGGTGCCTTTCTCAGGTTGGCACAGCAGGTTTCCGGTCGGGGACAGTGTCTTGATACCACGATGGAAGCCGTCAGAATGCCCAGGGCATCGTCACAGGGTGAGCACCCGCTCCCCCCATTTTGGCGCAAGCAACTCAGTGTCTGAAAAAGGAGAAATAATATATAATGCTGGAAACATCTGGAGGTAAATGAAGGTTTATTTCAAGCTTAATAGAGAACACCAGTTGAGTGCAGCCTTCCTTGTTCAAGTACTATCTACCAACTGTTAGTGGTAATAGTGGTTCAAAGAGGAGTCGGAGAGCACGAAAATATACAAGGTTAAATAATAAAATGTTATACCAATGTTTGCATACAAAGGAACAGAGCGCATGCTAGAAGCATAATGTGCGCGTGTAACGCAGTGGCGCAAGCCTGTGTGCATGTACACTTAGTAATTAGCCCACTACAGTGTTGCAAAAGTCAATGTCACGTGTCTGTAGGGCAGCGATGCCATCGAGCTCAGGCCTACAGTATGGTCCAGCAGGTCCTTAAAATGAGACCGATATGTGACTGAATAAGGTCAGAGATCCCATCATTGCGCACGGCAACATTGCTTGTTCGCACCTGCACACCCAGGCTGATGCATCCCACCCCTCCCATAGCACTGTGCTCAATTGCAGCCCCTGTGCACCCAAGCCCCACTGCTCACCTGCTGTCATTGTTGTGTGTCTAAACACTATGGCCAGCAGTGTTCACAATTCAGAAGGAGTTTTGAGTACCAGGATGGGGTACACCTCATGGATTCCTTTTTTTAATGCGTATTGTGATATAAGAGGTGGATGCGGCCATATCACCTGAGGCAGTGTGGAAGAACTGGGACATGTGGTGCTGCCGTTAACCTATTTATACAATGCAAAGTAGGCTTGGCTTGCATACGCCAGGCCAGCGTAGGGATGTGAATAATTATTCAGGGACTTGGGCATTGTTCAGTTCCTGCCTGGCCAGGAAGTGTACTTATGTGTGTGTCACTGTTGCAGGTTTGCAATTTAAATTAATGTAGCATGTACCGGGAGGGCGGCAACTAATGAGATGCTGTTCGAAAACATTGAATGGACAACATCACATGTTGTTGAGGTTGTGGATATGCGCAGACACGCATGTCAATGGTGTGCGGTATTATTGAAAGTGTTGCTATCGCGAAGCGCACACATGTGAATATGCTCGGATGGAGGGAGGATCAGCAGTGAGGCTACGTCATACATAGTGATCACGCTTGTTACAGTCAAGCAATGGATGTCAAACGATCTGAAAGTCTCACATATGACACATTACTATACTGGTAAAGCTTGACAACAGAGCATACTGCAACACAAATCTACACATTACTTTTTACTGTTTGATATGTGATCTAGGATGTGCAATCTGTCCGTGGCTGATGATACCCCTTCGAGCCACCAATACCCTGGCCGAAACACAGCACAATAATGCACCCACACACACACCAGGGGCATCGTGTAACACACATTTGTTTTTTGATGTAACGTTTCAGATGGATGCATTGCCATCACACGTGGAAGGCTAATGTACAGACCATGAATGTTGATCAAGATGATCGTTGCATGTTGTATGTAGTATAAGATATGTCTACACAGAAAACAATCTTTTCAAAAAAGCTCTCTAAGCAGAAGGCTCATTGTCTTATCAAACGCTGTAGAGAGAATGACTAACATGGGTGGGGTCCTCCAACTGTTACAATGGGAAATGTTATGAAATAATCGAAGGCTTTTTTTAAGATCACATGGCAATCACGCACCAAGCGTGCAAGGAGGCCGCACCCGACACGATTTTGCGAAAATATATTTTGCATAATATAAGTTTCTTACAGTTAGAAATATATAAATGTTTAAAATATTTAAGATTTTCGCTGGTTCTCATCTACGCTTTAAAGTTATTTAGTTTTGAGACATTAAAAAAAGGAGGGAATACGTACCCGGCACAACACCATACGTCTATGACGTAACACCGGGCCTGGCAGCATGCACTCGTCGCATATGTAATGCGCAGTGGACGCGACCTCATACGTACATGCCGTAACACGTGGGTTGGTACTGCGTACCCGTTGGATTCCAAAGTAGCAGCTGGCGTGACCTCATACGTATATGATGTACCACAAACCCGTCAGATACGAAATGCGCATCATTTACGAGTTTAGCAATATGGCGGATAGGATTCGCGTGTCGATGGAGCTTGGTACAATATCGATATTGGACTGCAGTTTTCTAAAAAAAAAAGAAAAAGATATACATATTTTTGGGGAAAGATATAAAACATTACATAATTTTTAAAGTTAAAAAACCAACTATAATGGAGTTCCAAAATATTACAAAATAATTTAGTAAAAATACAGGTTTTATAAATATTAAAATATAAAATTAACATTTTAAAAACCTTTGAAATTCACTGAAAAAAACATATATTTTACAGACGTTATAGTTAGGAATTAGCATTTAACAAACCCTTTGAAATTCACTAAACAACCATAGGTTTCAGGGATGTTATAGTTAGTTGGAATTTTGACTCCTAGAAAACCAGAGAAATTCACCTGTTATAGTTAGTTGAGCTAACTATAACTTGCGTGCCCGCAATGCACTGCTGATGATGTCACATATTACATCAGTCATGACATGGTAAGTGACATCACTGATGACATCTCAAATGACATCACTGATGACCTGATCCGCATGATAATCTGATGCACATACTGATACCCTAATGTAAACTTTGATACACCCATTTTAAAATGCAGACTACTATTTTTGAAACCATACACACAACAATGCCATATACGACTACCACTTACTATTTCCTAGGTCTACACACACATCCAGTCACTTATAAATGTAGTTACTCATCAATACAGTACTATAATATGCACTCATACATCTATACATGCAGGCACACTCCACCACTCATCCATAGTTACTCACACATCTAGTCAGTAATGCAAAGAATCAATTACATACCCATTTACTCATGTATACAGTTATACACACACCAACTCCGTTATTTATAGGCACACCACATCACTTATTTATACAGATACTAACACATATTTACTGTCTTATGCAATCACTGATAGAAGCAGACACTCATTTATAGACCCACTCTTCAAATAACTTACTCTCGCGTATAGTCATTTATGTACTCCAACACTCACATATAGTGCCTTAAACCATATGTAGTTAGTCACAGATATACCACTGAGACATTAATTTACTCACCAGCACACCCATATACAGACTAACTCGCCCATACAGCCCTTCCCAGATGCACTTTTGAATCCATACAATCAGTGAATCACCCACTCAGACACCTATGCACAGTCATACATCCCCCCATCCACCCACACAAACACTCAGAGACCCATACAGATACTTGGACAACAAATCAATAACCCATATAGATACTCATGTAGCTATTTACCAACCCATGCAGTTGCTTACACACCAACTAAGAGAGTAAAACAGACTGTCACACAGTTTAGTCCATAACCCATGCATTCAGTAAGACTCATTCAATCACTCCCTTATACAGTCAGTCACGCAACTACAAAATAATCCCTTCAGGCACTTGTAAATCTACTCATTCTGCAATACACCTTGGCATAGATATATATGAAAAATATTTAAACTTGACAGAAACAAACATTCACTGGAAGATGTCATCAGTGATGTCATCAGTGATGTCATCAGTGATGTCATTTGAGATGTCATCAGTGATGTCACTGATTATGTCATGAGTGATGTAATATGTGACATCATCAGCAGTGCATTGCGGGCGGGCGAGTTTATAGTTAGGTCAACTAACTATAACATCCCTGAAACATGGGTTTTTTTTGGTGAATTTCAAAGGTTTTTTAAATGCTAATTCCTAACTATAACATCTATAAAACCTATGTTTTTTTCAGTGAAAAAAAATATATATCAATCCACACAGGTAAGCTCCAATTGGAACGAAGCCACATGAAGTTGAATAGCACGATACTTTAATGACAACTTGCAAAAAAGCGACAACAGGTAACAGGCATCAAACTAAAATTCATTTGCCATACGCGTTTCAGGAGCATCCATCTCCCTTCTTTAGTGGCTGAATTCAAGAGAAACAAGCACAGTTCTCAGCGCTCAATGTCAATTTAAATCACCTGCCGAAATGAGTGTGGTTAATAACAGATTTCTGGGCATTGTAGTGCGCTTCGGTATTACCCATGTGGGCTGCTTGTCGTTCCTCCAAATGAAACATAAAGTCCTTCCCAAGTGGGTAGAGGCTCCGGCACTGTTTTCAAATTTCTTGTAGGCCTAAAAACACCTGCTGTGGAGCACCTTGTGTGCCCAACAATGTTCTGGCAACAATAAAAGTGTCAAAATATGTCTGGTAATGTACATACTGGAGAGATCTGAGTCTGGTCTAGTGGCAGTTTTGTCTCACCATAAAGTGCCTGTTAAAGTGCATATGCCTGCTGCAAAGCAAGTGTGAATTGCAGATCACAGAATTGAATTTTATGTAGCTAGCTCAGTTGGTTACTTTTGTTACTTTCAGTTCATCCGTTACAGTCCTTCCACTTTAGCACAGTGAGATGTGAACTGGCTGCAACGAGCATACAAACTGCAAGACATAGGTTCAGGCCTTATGGTTTTTCCAGTGTCTTTCATTGTCCTTTGGTTGCTAAAAATATTTTCTTGAGGGTAAATAAATTTGTATTAGTAAAACCAACCCCAACCACTTTGTTACGTTTTAAATCATGAGTTTGTGCTTTTCCAGGCCAGGCACTCTGAAAATATATTGCCTACCTGTATGGATGACATTTGCCTCTGACACCTTGTAGTCCTCCTTACCTTATGTGACATTTCTTATAGGCTGATTTACACTCTTGTATGATTCATTGTCTCTGTATAATGTGCGTATGATGTAAAGTGCTCTAACACCCTACATTGATATGAGTAGCACGATAAAAAAATTGAATACAACTGGGGGGCTATGGAGAGATGAGGGGGCGCCATTATAGGGGGTAGTGATGGAATCTGTGTAGGAGTAGGTAATTGGAGGGCACCAAAAACGATTTGTGAATCTGGCGCCACCAGTACTAAAGCTGGCCCTGTGACCACAATTGGCCATTTCACACTGATGTGGCAGGATGCTCACTGTCAATGACCCATCTCAGCATGTGAAGATGTTCTTCGTATTTTTGTGTAGGAGGACCGGCACTGGAGCGGACTGATTTGTTTAGGGCTACCAGTGGTATGTTAGTCCTGAGGAAGATGAAACTGTGCTGTGTTGGTGCTACTTGACCCTCAACTGGAGACTAGGTCCTCTTTAGTCATTCAACCTACAAACCTCAGGTTGTCAGATTACTGTCATAAGCATCATCTATTTTCTCAGTCTTGTTTAATATGCATGAGGTTCCATTGTAATGTACTAAAAGGCTCGGAATGTGGGGATCTATTATGATAAATATGAGCTAAAAAGGCCATTATATGTCTCAGACTGGGCCCGAGCAATCTGCCTATGTTGGAATACACCCCATCTTCGATTACAGCTTTTGAAACAAGGAAGGTAAGAGCTCTTACTCACTGTACACAAACTCACAACACTTGCGTTAGTTCATTAACATATCTAGGAGAAAGCCTCACTGACTTTAGTGCAGTTGATTAAACTTCATCTGCCATCTAAAGCACCTAGACCCTCTTTCAAATGTGGCTTCTATTACCCTCCACAAGTGAAAAAAGCTAAGACTAGCTGAGACTGCTTGGGTGGGCATGGAAGAACCAATTGTTTTTTTTTTTTTTTTACAAATAAGAAAACATGCATTTAGTCCCATTGTAGGGATACCCGCTGTTTCACTCTTTCCTTTAACCTCAAAGTACCCTATAAGTGTACTGAACACGGATATGTTAATGCTGAACGAAAAAAAATGGCATGTATATAGTGCAAACGTTTACTATTATGTCTAGATTTGCCATTTACGTTTGGTGATAAAAAGTTTATTATTTGTATTTATTTAGTTTGTAGAGCACTTTTATCCAAATTGCTGGTACCAAAGAAGAATACTAAATGACAACAAATAAGAGCATGGCAGAAGGCGAACCATGCACGTGCGAAAGCTAAACCTCAAAATGTTCTTTGAGCCGTTTTCTAAACTCATCCTGAGATGGAGAAAGTGGACAAGAAGCAGGAAGTTGATTTCACATTCTGAAGTACAACAAAATGGAGAAACTGCCCTGGGAATCAGCACAAGGAGGATGATGTCAAACCTTAAGCCTTTGTCCTGTAGAACACCAATGTCTGTCAGACTGCAATAGAGGGAGTAAATGAATTAGAATAAAAGAAGCCAGACACATAGCACATTTAACAAAAAAACATATATGTATAGAAAAGGGAACAAATTAAGTATGATCAGAATTCACAGACCGCCATCTTCCATACCACGTCATTTATATATTCTCATGGCTATGGCAGAGTAGAACCCCAAACATAGTTCCGTGCAAGGCAATAGTTCTATTACTGATGAACATTCTCTTATCCAGAGTTTATTGCCATCCCATGCAAGCTTCTCAGCTCCCCCTGTGAACGCGTGCATAGGTTGGATGGTATCCAGCACTGCGGCGCTGGATAGCGCTCAGACTTTCTTGCAGATGCAGTCATTAAGGACAGAACAAACTGTTTTATGTCGTGATACTGGTTTTGCAAAGTGCCCTGGCACACAACCTTCATTGTAGTTCTGTGTAAGTGGCTAAAGATGGTGGAGATTGATCTCTTCTTGAATTTGAGATTGATCTCTTAGTGAACAGAGTCACTGATCCAAAATAGGAAAAGCCTATTCATTCTTGCACATTCTGCAAGGGCTGTCGTTTCAGAACCCACAGCCCTATCAATCCATCAACTTCTCTAACTTTGATTTTCATCCCATTGGCTCTAATCAGATCCATAAACACATACAAAGTTATGTTTCATCCTTCTAAAACGGAAACAATCATGGCTTTAAATCCTAGGGTTGGACATGGCCCTTTCTGCATGGCCACCCCAGAGTATTCCCTTCCCTATTTTGATAGTGCTTAGACCTCCCTGAACTCTAGCCCTGCTAACCAGTGGTAGTGTTTGTGCTCTCCTCTCCAAAAATGGCAAAACTGGTATACAAATTATTGGTACATTTAATTTATTTACTTATAGGTCCCTAGTATATCGTACTACATCTACCCAGGGCATGTACATTGAATGTTACTAATAGGCTGCAGCACTCATTTTGTCACCCTTTAAAGTAGCACTTTAAAACATGTCTCAGGTGCCACTGAAGCCTGTGTGCATTTTTAAAGCTGTCATTTCGATATGGAAAAATAATCCTTTTGCCAGGCTTAAACCTTCCTTTTTAATACCTATAAGTCACCTCTGAGGTAGGCCCAAAGCACTCATAGGTCAGGGTGCAAGGTATTTGTAAAGTAGGACACGTGTGCTTAAATGTTACAATATCCTGGCAGTGAAAACTACCAAAGTCTTTTTTCACTGTGGTAAGGCTAGCCTTCCAAATACTAACACTGTGTTACCTTAATACAATTAATAGTGGATAGCTTCGGCTTGGGACTAGCTAGAGAAATAATTATTCCACTCATTTGAAATGTAATGTAACATTTTCTTCAATGGTAACATCTGAATTTAAATTACTATTTTGGAAATGTGCCTTTCTGCCTGTGTCCAGGGTCCCGTAACTTTTAATGGCTCTCCTGTGGTGTGATGTGTGTTCCTTCCAGACAGGAGGCAAAGGGGACTTTAGTGTAGAGGGAGTGGGTCTTCTTGACCAGATGGATAGGGAGAAGTAGTGCAATGCCCTGATTACAATTCAGAAGCTGCCTACATCACACACAAAGGAACCTGACACCACGCCTACCCTTGCCTTTTCACCCTGAGCCAGGTTGGAGTCTACCCAGGGAAGGCCTGGCCAGAAGCACATGCTTGCTCTAGATATAGAAGTGGACCCTCAGGACGTAGATTCAGAACACCCCTGTACCTGGGAAGATTCAGTAGAGCTGTCCAGCTGTATGAATAAGGAAGATTGGGCCTGCTTACCTTGAACCCAAAACTCCAGTTGTGATTCCAAGGGTCAGTTGGCTGACCTCCTGTTCGAGCTACAGGGACACAACACACTTCCCTGCAACCGCCTAGCTGGCCAATACCAACTGGACCTGCCTGAATCCTGCTGCTTGTCTCTGCTATAGTAAGTTCTAGCCGCCAAGAGGACCTCAAGGTTCTGGAAACATGGCAGGTGTTGGAGTGTACTCCTCTAAACTCAAATCTGCCAGAACTGGACTCCAGATGAGCTCTTTGCATTTAATAGAACCATTCACAGTTGCCATGGGAACGTGAGCAGACTTCACCAAGACCATTGCGAGGCCCAAGGCAGACTACCTATGCAACTTTCCTAGATACAGACCCAGACTTCACTGCTTGGAGCTCTTTGCATCTCAACCACCCTTTGTCTCCCGCCAACGCGAAGTTCTGATCGGCAACCAACTCTTCACCCCAACAAACACTCCTCTAATGTTAGGTTTCGATTAAGCCATGGGACTTCAGTGACTCGTCATCGATGAGACCCTCTCCAGATCCAGCCTGTTAGAAATGGCGATTTCGGGTTGGCTAAGGCTTGCGCCAAAGCCAGGCAGAAACCACCACTCTAGTCGGGGCAAGGGAGTTACACATCAAAGATAACCCCTGCTCACCCTCTAGGTAACGTGATGCGAGCAGCAAGGCTAATCTCGGAGGCAATGTAGGTTAAGTGTTTGCGCGCGCACCCAGCAACAACACCCAAGGCCCACCACAAAGGAAACTCCACACAAGGTTATATATAAAAATAGCCTTTGTATTATACCAAACACATTAGATAAGAAACACACTTTACAATGTGCCAGAGGCACGGGCAGAATTTACAGGGGATTATGTACAAGGGACAGGGCCACATGGACCACTGTCAGGAATAAGCACTTTTAGAACTAGCACTTGGTAGGATTAACACTTTGTATGAATAGAATCCTTGTAGGAATACCGCTTAGAACATAGAACATATAATAACTGTAGGACCAAATAGCAAATGTAGCACACCACCACTAAGCACTGGTAAGAGGTAAGTACCACCGACGCAACCCTAACCACCTTAGGAAAATATCACGCAGGGAACAATGAACAATGAACTCACTAGTATAACTATACTAGGAAAAACAACCTCCTAAACAGGAAAACACATTTAGAGGTATAGGCACAAAGACATTATACATGATGCAGAAATCACACTAGGCAGGTCATTACAAATTGTGCAAAGATCACATAGGGCCAAAAACATGTACCCCACGCAAGGGTACAGCAACGGAACTGACCCCCAGGCCAACTTGGCCTCTCAGGGGCTAGGATGCCCTGTGTCCACAATGTCAGGGCAGGCTGCGCAGGCAGCAACCAGAAGAAATGCGCAAAAGATCAGGCCTACACAAAGCAGCTGCCCACTAAGTGCTGGGCAGCTGGGGATCTCCTCTGGGCTTTTGAGTAAACAACTGGGCTCAAAACCACGTGGGAGCCTAGGGCTCAAGAAACAAATGCTGCCCACTGTGGGGGGAGCAGCCCACCACCCTAAATGCCCCTGTTGGTGGAGTCCCCCCTCTGGGGACTCGCAGACAAAGGAAATGCCCAAGAGCCTCTCGTGGGCTCTGAATAAAATTGGGCCCGTCGTTGGAGCCTTTCAGGCTCTGAATGCAGCAGTGCCCCAGGAACCTCGTGGGCTCTATATCACCAGAAAATGCGCCGTGTTGGAGTCCCCCCTCTGGGGACTCGAAGTACAAGATGCCCCCGACGTCAGAGGAGCCTAGACAGGCTCTAAACAGATGTACTTGCGCTGGAGGGGAACGGAGGGGCGGGCACCCGCAATGTGCCCTGACGCCCTCCTTTCCCCAGCACTGGTCCGAGGATCCCCACTCACCGGTGACTGCGGGCTCCTCTGGCGTTGCTCCGGTCTTGGTCCTCGCTGGCGGCTGGTGCAGGAGAGCTCCCGCTCCTCGGGGCTCTCTCTCCGCACTCCTCCTGCGCTCTCCGGGCCTCTCCCTTGCTCTTGAGAGCCCCGGGGGAGGAAGAGACGCCGGCTTCCCTTCTCTGGTGCAGGAGCACGGGGTAGGCTCCCGCTGCTTCCTGCTTCTACTGCTTCCGGGTCAGGCCCGCCCACGTCACGGCAAGGGCGGCCTGACTTCCTGGAGATGCCCGGCGGCGGCGATTTTCTCAGGGCAATCCGGGGTATGCTCCCGGTATAATTAAAGGTAGAGTCCCTGGCGGGGTGGGCACTCGCCAGGGGTACAATAATCGGGGTAAATGCGGCGTAGGCAGCTGCGAAAAAGCAGCAAAATGCAGGGTGGGCACCTGCCTTACAAATAAGCCCAAAAAAGGGGGGATCCCTACGCTGGGGAATCCCTTGAGACAGAGATTGCCACACCAGCGGCGCAACGCGCTATTCCTGGAGGGGCTGGCAGGCAGGAACAAGGTCCAGGAAGGTTCTTGTAGGCAGGGGGGGGGGCAAGGATGGGCCCAGGGGTCAGCTCACAGGGCCCTCCAAGCAGGGAGGCAGTCCCAGTGGCGGTCCTCCTGGCGCCCAGCAGCAGCAGGCCCCCTCCCAATGAGGATCAGCAAGAGAACATTTTCCAAGGGGTCACAGCCCCTCTTTTATACACCAAATCCCTTTGTTCTGAAGGACCGGGTTTTAGAACCCAGCGGCGTCAGGGAGAACGCCCGATGCCTTCGAGTTCCCCTGCCTTGGCAAACAGAGACACGGGATACTTCTTGATGACGTCAAAGACAAAAAGCTTATTGGCTGCAGCCAGGAACAGAGATCTATGAAGCACACACGGGTGGTTCGCTAGAGACTGCACAAATTCAATGAGCGGAGCATGGTCTTTTATGCCAAAAATCAAGCCTCAGGCAACATTCAAAATTAGCATTTGGTTCATACAAATTGACCAATGACAGTGTGACAATTTAAAAGTAGCGTATGACGACAATCCCACTTTCTGTTGTCCAACCCACCAGAAATGACCAAGCAAAATCCAACATTCCTGTTCAAACGGGCCGGACAAACCCATCATAAAACCCTCAACCCAAATCCGTGATTATGTCGTAAAGGAAGGAACAGAAACAGATTGGAAGCAAGATAGAAAGGTGGGAGCAGTGTACTGTAAACTCGGGCATGTCCTGCTCTTTGATCTTTATCTGACCAGCTGCTTAACAAAGAACTGACTCAGCGAGGTCAGCCTCGGGCAAGGAGTCAGTTCAGCCAGGTCACCCAGAAGTCAGTTAAGGCATACGTGTCTCAAGGACTCGTTCGGCCGCAATCATCGGCCTATGTGAGGGCAACCACTCAAAATGGCTGCCGTACACGAAATGGAACCCGAGGGTTCAAACGAAATCCCCAAATACGTAGTGTTCTCATAGATCAATTCAAGCGAAAACACTCGTACATACTACACTCGCCATTTGCGGTCTGCTGACACCAAAATCGTCCATTTCCGACGACCTTTATTGAACGAGTTCGGAACCACCGAACCAGACCCTCAAACTCACTGAACTACAGTTCTTAGGTGCTGGGTGGGGGGAAAACCAGTCGCAGCTGGTTTTGGAGCACTTTGTTGTGCTCAGCCACCCTTTCCATTCATTGGCCAGGCTAGGGACATTAGACTCACCACAGGGGGCTGAGCCAGCATTGTGTGGGGAAAGCCCAGCCCTATTCAGGTCCCAGGTGCACTCCTCCCCGGCCATGAACATGAAGATCTCCCATTCACCACTGGGGCAGACCCATCCTGACTCCTGGAGCCTGGCACACCAGCCAGCTCCAGCCAATCACAAGTCAGCCAGTCATTTCACCTAAATTACACAGACATGCCAACTTCTAGAAGTGGCACTTACACACTAGACACAAAAACGCCGCACACATCATTGCGCAGCATTTAATCACACGAGTCCGCACATACCAAACTCGCATCTGCACTCCCCATGCATCAGGAACTACCAGCGACACATACATTCCCCATGTATTCCTATGGGAGGGCAGGCCAACCCCACTACATGCATGCACTTTACTCTGGGACACAGTGGTAAAGTGCGCAGAAGCCACAATCACTAACACCAGGTCACCATTAAAAGCAAAAAGTTTAGGGGTGAACCTGCCAGAGGGGCCAAGTTCAACACAACCCCCTTCCAGCCAAAACGCAGGGTTGACCAATCACCACCGTGATGGGCTTACCTCCTTGGGGCGATAGAACACAGACTGGGGCCAGCAACTGCAGGGACGCCCTCCTGTTCTACGCCACTGTGAACCCATGGGATTCCTTCTAAAACCACTGTCTGGAACAACTGGGCTACCCCACTGGTACTCCCAAGCTGTCCGTGGCCAGGACCAGGCCCTGGGCAACACTGGTGCCACTGGTCCTTGCTTATTCACAGAGTGGGGGGTAGTAACCCCTGGTACATAGTAGCCATTCTCCACTCTTCCTGTCTGTAAGACATGGCTGGACTGCCACTGGTTCTCCAGCCTAGGGTCAACACCCTCAGGCGGACCAGGAGTCTCAGGGGAGGCTCTCCTCCCCCTACCTCTCAGTCTAGGGTTCCTCCTCCTACTGCGAGGGGTACCCTTAGAACGCCATTCTTCCAACCTAGGGTTTACCTCCTCAGGTTGCACCAGGGTCAGAGGCAGGCTCTCCCACCCTCTGCACTCCCTTCCAGAGTTCTGCACCCTCCCAACTGGAGCGCTACCCCTGGAAGATGAACCGGTCAGGATGCTGGTTACAGACGTCCTACCCTTCAGGTCAGGCGGATCCTGAACCTGGCCTCCCAACCTCTGGTCTAAAACCTTTGGTGGAATAATTGCCTGGCACTCCAGGACTTCTGGGGACGTACACACCATCCCCCTGAGGCTAACAAATGACTCATATGTTGTGCGACTGTCTGTCTGGTGCAGATCTCCCGTCCCCTGTCCACCTGACAGTGCGGGAAGATCCCCCAGAACAGAAGTGGTGTCACCATGGTCACTACACGGGAACTTAGCCCAACTGGGTAGTCCCTGACCCACTGGTTCTTCCACTGGGGAACTCATCCCCCAATCACTCCTCACTTCGGACTCCTGTGCCTTCCTAACTGGAGTTGCACTGCAGGACACTAGAACCACTGGAGGTCCACTTACAGATGCTCCAGGTCCTCTATACACTAGAAGATCCTCCTCAAATGGACTAACAGGACAGCCTAGGTCCCCAACCTGATGTTCCAAAAAAAAACCACCCAGGTTCTGAGACAGGGCTTCGGGCATCTGGGGACTCTCTGTAACCCACTCACTCCTGCTCCACTGAGACAGGTAGTAAGCCCCTACACCCCCCTCGCTACTCTGGGACCTAGCTGGGCTATTCTGAACCGCGTCCACTACGCTGGGATGGAAGATACCTGAACCACTACTTTTGGGGTCACTCACCAATGACTCTTCAGAACCTCTAGCACTTTCCCAGTGGTCTGCTTCCTTGGCAAGCGTCCAAGGGCAAAAGGAGTCATACCTCAACAGGTGTTGGCGCAACTCTGGCCAACAACGACTGAGCACCTGCTCTTTGGGAACAATATCAAACAGTTTGTCAAAATCAGGTCCTGTGGGAACCTCTAACCACTCAATCAGTGCCACCCGACATTCATCTACAAACTCCCTCAAAGACTGGTGAGACAGTTTCCTACTGCCCCTGAATCTCAACCTATACTCCTCTTCCTGGGAAACAGGTACCATACTCTGGGAACTGGGGATGGGACTTCCTGCACTGGGGTCTATATCGCTGCCACCACTGGACTCAACCCTCCCTGGGGAATCCAGAAATTATAACTGCGCGTAGGGGATAGTCTACCCTCCAGAGCTAATTTCTCTCTGGTGAAGGCCCTCTCAGCCGCCTCCTATCCTCTCTTGCGCTAAGACCTTCTCAGTCTCTAGCTTTTGTTGCTCAAGGGCCAACGTGTTAAGTCTCAACTCATGAACCCATAATGCCATTTTCTCCTCAAAGGCTAACTTCCTATTCTCCTCTGGGGACAGGGAAAGGGATGAGGTGCTGCCTCCTACAGTGGACCCAGCAAGGGACTCCCTATCTATGGGGACTTCACTATCTGCTGGCATCCATTCACTGTCATCTTCTCCCTCCTCAGTGCGCTCAAGATCCCATTGACCCTTTTGCCATAGGATCAGGCTGTTCCTAAGTTCAGACTGGGTGTCTGACTCACCCACCTCTATGTTTCTCTCTTCACAGAACCTTACCAACTCTAACATACTGTATCTAAACAGAACACAGAAATCAAAAGCAGGCTCCATTTTGGCGGACGTTCTTGGGAAAAGTTTAACACAAGGAACCTAGGTGTCTGAGCTAGAACAGAAGTACACAATTCACAAAATGACACCTTTAGGAGAGGAAATAATGGAACTTCAAAAAACAATAATCCCCCACAAGTGATTATCTAAAATGCAGAGTTTTGTGGTGCAGCCAGTTGCCACTGCGGTACAGCGCAAACACAAATCCGGATCACTTCCGCTGCCACCAATGTTAGAAATGGTGATTTACAGTTGGCTAAGGCTTGCGCAAAAGCCAGGCAGAATCCACCACTCTAGTCAGGGCAAGGGAGTTACACTCCAAAGATAACCCCTCCTCACCCTCTAGGTAACGTGACGCGAGCAGCAAGGCTAATCTCGGAGGCAATATAGGTTAAGTGTTTGCACGCGCACCCAGCAACAACACCCGAGGCCCACCACAAAGGAAACTCCACACAAGGTTATATATAAATATAGCCTTTGTATTATACCAAACACATTAGATAAAAAACACACTTTACAATGTGCCAGAGGCACGGGCAGAATTTACAGGGGATTATGTATATGGGACAGGACCACATGGACCACTGTCAGGAATAAGCACTTTTAGAACTAGCACTTGTAGGATTAACACTATGTAGGAATAGAATACTTGTAGGAATAGCGCTTAGAACATAGAACATATAATAACTGTAGCACCAAATAGCAAATGTAGCACACCACCAGTAAGCACTGGTAAGAGGTAAGTACCACCGACGCAACCCTAACCACCATAGGAAAATATCACGCAGGGAACCATGAACTCACTAGTATAACTATACTAGGAAAAACAACCTCCTAAACAGGAAAACAACTTCAGAGGTATACGCACAAAGACATTATACATGATGCAGAAATCACACGAGGCAGGTCATTACAAATTGCGCAAAGATCACATAGGGCCAAAAACATGTACCCCACGCAAGAGTATATCAACAGAACTGTCTCCCAGGCCAACTTGGCCTCTCAGGGGCTAGGATGCCCTGTGTTCACAATGTCAGGGCAGGCTGCGCAGGCAGCAACCAGAAGAAATGTGCAAAAGATCAGGCCTAAACGAAGCAGCTGCCCACTAAGAAGCCCAGAGGAGATCCCCAGCTGCCCAGCACTGAGTAAACAACTGGGCTCAAAACCACGTGGGAGCATGGAGCTCAAGAAACAAATGCTGCCCACTGTGGGGGGGAGCGGCCCGCTGCCAGCCGGGGCAGCTCTACCACCCTAAATGCCCCTGTCGGTGGAGTACCGCCTCTAGGGACTCGCAGACAAAGGAAATGCCCAAGAGCCTCTTGTGGGCCCTGAATACAATTGGGCCCGTTGTTGGAGCCTTTCAGCCTCTGAATGCAGCAGTGCCCCAGGAGCCTTGTGGGCTCTATATCACCAAAAATGCGCCTGTGTTGGAGTCCCCCCTCTGGGGACTCGGAAAACAATAAATGCCCCCCTGAGCCTCTCAGAGCTCTGAAGATAATGTGCACCATCGTTGGAGTCCCCCTCTGGGGACTCGAAGTATAAGATGCCCCCAACGTCGAAAGAGCCTAGACAGGCTCTAAACAGATGTACTTGCGCGGGAGGGGCGGGCACCGGCAATGTGCCCCGACGCCCTCCTTTCCCCAGCACTGGCCTGAGGATCCCCCACTCAACGGTGACTGCGGGGCTTCTCTGGCGTTGCTTCGGTCTTGGTCCTCGCTGGCGGGTGGTGCAGGAGAGCTCCCGCTCCTCGAGGCTCTCTTTTCCCACTCCTCCTGCACTCTCCGGGGCTCTCCCTCGCACTTGGAAGCCCCGGGGGAGGAAGAGACGCCAGCTTCGCTTCTCTGGTGCAGGAGCACGGGTTAGGCTCCCACTGCTTGTACTGCTTCCGGGTCAGGCCCCGCCCACGTCACGGCGAGGGCGGCCTGACTTCCTGGAGATGCCTAGCGGCGGCGGTGATTTTCTCGGGGCAATCCGGGGTTGGCTCCCAGTATAATTAAAGGTAGAGTCCCTGGTGGGGTGGGCACTCGCCAGGGGTACGATAATCGGGGTAAATGCGGCGTGGGCAGCCGCGAAAAAACAGCAAAATGCAGGGTGGGCACCTGCCTTACAAATAAGCCCAAAAAAGGGGGGATCCCTACGCCGGGGAATCCCTTGAGGCAGGGATCGCCGCACCAGCGGTGCAGCGTGCTAATCCTGGAGGGGGAGGCCAGCGCTTCCCAGGGCTGGCAGGCAGGAACAAGGTCCAGGAAGGTTCTTGTAGGCAAGGGGGGGGCAAAGCTGGGCCCAGGGGCCAGCTCGCAGGGCCCTCCAAGCAGGGAGGCAGTCCCAGTGGCGGTCCTCCTGGAGCCCAGCAGCAGTAGGCCCCCTCCCAATTAGGATCAGCAAGAGAACATTTTCCAAGGGGTCAGAGCCCCCTCTTTTATACACAAAATCCCTTTCTTCTTAGTTGCAGGGTGGGGGGGAAACAAGTCACAGCTGGTTTTGGAGTGCTTTGTTGTGCTCAGCCACCCTTTCCATTCACCGGCCAGGCTAGGGACATTAGACGCACTACAGAGGGCGGAGCCAGCATTATGTGGGGAGAGCCCAGCCCTATTCAGGTCCCAGGTGCACTCCTCCCCGGCCATCAACATGCAGATCTCCCATTCACCACTGGGGCAGACCCATCCTGACTCCTGGAGCCTGGCACACCAGCCAGCTCCAGCAAATCACAAGCCAGCCAGTCATGTCACCTAAATTACACAGACATGCCAACTTCTAGAAGTGGGACTTCCACACTAGACACAATAACGCTGCACACATCATCACGCAGCATTTAATCACACGAGTCCGCACATACCAAAGTCGCATCTGCACTCCCCACGCATCAGGAACTACCAGGGACACATACATTCCCCATGCATTCCTTTGGGAGGGCAGGCCAACCCCACTACACGCACACACTTTACCCTGGGACACAGTGGTAAATTGCGCAGAAGCCAAAAATGACTAAAACCAGGTCACCATTAAAAGCAAAAAGTTTAGGGGTGAACCTGCCAGAAGGGCCAAGTCCAATATAGCCTGTAGCCCTTTCCTCCATCGACCTAGTTGACGACTGCTTGTCACGTGAAAATTGGGATAAGTTAGATGGTCACCATTCCCCTGTTACAAACCCAATACTTGTATCTGGCCCATGCTCCATCGCAATCGACCTTAACTTTTTTTTTCAGTTCAGCGCAGCCCGATAACCACGATTGGCGCTTTGTGCTTTTTGACACAATTTATAATGAAACATACAAATAAATATCTTCGGGTCCAATTATTGTTTTTTGTCATTTTGGTGTCCTTTTATTTACTAGGCTTTACTGTATTTTCTAATTTGTTTTGGAATTTTTCTTGTTTTGAGTTTCACTTTATTACTGGTTGAGTGCTGCATAAGTGCTCTACACATTGCCTCTAAGTTAAGCCCAAATGAATTGTGCAAGCTACAAGAGGGATACACATAGGTTTATTTAATGACTCTTGGGGTTGACCCTGTAGAGATTGTGTTTATTACTTGAATGGGGGAGGCTCTCACCCCCCTCAACTAATAACACAATTTCTTACACCTAGGTTCTAGGACTATTTTGTAGGAGACAATCACAACTGCCATGTGTAGGAGAGTAGGGTCTGCAATCCCATGATCACCCAGATTTTTTGCTTTTGTTTCACTGGTTTACGACTTTCTCTGGCTGTGGGCCTGCCAATCAGACCCACAGCCTGGCTGTTCTCTTTCTAAATTACGACATGTACCCTAGGTGCATTTACCAATTGGTACTGGGCCACCTTATCAGACCCCGTAACGCAGGGCATAGGTGTACCCAGGGCCGCCAGGGGCTGCAGCATGTATTATGCCACCCCTGGCTGGCCTCCTAAATTTGACACAACTGGCTGCCTGACAGCTGGGGCAAAGTCGTGTACTCACCCTTTGCTTTAGGTATAGTAGCCCTATATCTAACCGTACAATGGACGCACGAGTTCCTATCAGTCACTCCTATGGCAGGCCTTGACAATCCTGAAGGCAGAGTGCGTGGGCTCGTGTGAACTAGGCTCTGGCCCGAGCCGAGCCCGGTTGCAGCTTGCGGAACAAAGACCCAATGGCTGTTCCATGATAACGCGTACCACATCGGTAACTTCGGTGTCGCGTTATCAAGACATGTCGAGTAAGGTGTCATACGAATCGGGATGCGGCCCCCTCACCAATTCTGGCGACGAGGTTAGCATTCCGCCCTTCTAGAGGGACACGACATGTGCGTAACTGTGAACCCCGGTTAAAGTTAACTAAAGCCTCAGCTCCACAAAATGGATGCTGCCACCACAGACATGAGTCTGACCTCCTGCTGCTGGGAGTCCTTCCAGCGAGGAGCGCTTGGACAAAGGGTTTCCTGTCGAGGGCGGTGTTTGCACCGTCCCAGACAGGGTTTGTGTATTCTGGGTAGGTAGGGCTTTTGCGAGAAGGTGACTGCGGAGTGGCACCCCGGTGCTCACTACGCATCTGCCGGTCAGAACCAGTTCCAGGGGCGCCAGCCCTGGCCTGGGGAAAGTCCGGCAGGGGAGAGGGGTGTAACTACCCCCCTTCCTGGTCCCACCCTTAGGGCAGGACCTAGTCATGTACCCACCCCTTTCTTTAGAATAAAGGCCGGAGCGGGGACCCTTCCAAATTAGATCATCTTTGAATCAAGAACTACTTTCTACGAAAGGACATTCGAGACTCTTCTCAAGATTTCTCCCTTGTGACTAAGGAGTAGTCACCCTGCATCAGCGGGTACCATCTAAGAAGTCTGCGGTTTGCTGTAAGTCCTTCCTCAAGGAATCCGACGGCCCAGCTCGACGAGAACCGGCTTCCCTGGCACCTCTGACCTCTACCCACGTCATCAGCTCAGCTGTGATCTGTGGGTGCGACGAGACCTCGAGGGACCGGCCATCATCAGAACCTGCACGCTCTTAACCAGCACGACCATCGAAGTAATTCCCTGGTGAGTGCTCTGGGGTCCGAGAAGCCCCGACCCTGAGCCGCTCCAGCACCGAAGTGCAGTCCCCCAGCATCTCCACGATCTGCGTGGGGCCCTTCTGCTCGCTGCTCAACACGTTGTCCGGTCACTAGCCGCTGGCTTGTGTCCTCCTGTGACGACATCCGATAACCAACGCTGCTGGTCTGGTTGCTCCAGACCGGCCCTTGCTCCCTTTTCCGAGAGGAGCACCCCGGACCCTCCTGGTCCATTCAAGACGCCATCTTAGGCCTACCACGTGGCCCTAAGATCTGCCAAGGCTTGTTGCCCCAATCCTGGGCCCAGCGACGCCGACAGCATCATCCTTTGTGGGACAGCTCGCACCTCCATCCTGGTCGCCGACGACGCCTCCTGATCCGTGAGACTGCAGAGCCTAGCGTCGCCCACTCACCTGGTCGAGGTGACGGCCAACCGGTGCCCTCCTGGTACCCTCTGACTACTGGCTAGTAGTACGAACTTGGTCCCCTCTGCTTTCAGGTATCAACGATCTCTGATCCAGGCTTGGATCTCTACGAACTATTCATCACTGGTCGCCGGCCAGCAACTCCTTTTCTTCCGGCTCCTGGCTCGTCAGCGAAGACCCCCGACGCCTGTAAGACTTGTGCAGCCGCAGCCCTCGTGGCTAGGTAACTCGGCATTTCGGTGCCTGCATAGCCTCTTTACTCTAGGGTCCTGAGTCCCTCGCTTCCGACTTGCCTTATCGGGTCCGCCCGAGACCTCTAAACTTTCCGTGTCCTCGGACACTTGTTTTAATTGTGCACTTGAAGTATTTTCCTAAGAGATTTGGTTTGTGCTTAGTACCCTGTCCTCATAAAGAGTACAGGGCTGTTGTGAATCTTAATAAATATCCTGTTTATTTTCATAACACTTGTGTGGTGTCCTTTCACTGGGTGTTCAAGGGGTACATGTGTGGTAAACAGCTGGCTTAACACGCCCTCTCGAGTCTTTAGCCTTAGACTGCTCGTATCCACGCTACTAGGATAGCTGGTCTATAGGTTGACTTACAACCAATCATCTATACAAACAAAATGGTGGTAGTGTTTCTCATCAGAGAAAACGTCCGCACCTACTGTTGTTAGTTATTCTCCCCGGGTACGTAATGCGTGAGGTATAAAAAAGATATAGAGGTGCACTGAGAACTTGATAAGACACCCACCACAAGGGGTGTTTGAGCAATGCAACTGAATGCAAATACCATGAATCAAGAGAGAAAATCAAATTGCACAAGCACCCTCTTAACAGTCCATTAATCTATGAACATGAATGTAGTCATTTCCGAGGTTGTTGCACCAACATTATTCAATGGTTCGATGTCAATGTAAAATATGGATCCAAAACCGAATCTTGTTCTTAAAGTTCTTTATTATTCAAATAGATTAAAAGATTCCCAGCTTATCATTGCCGACACGTGTTTCGCCCTCTCCAGGGCTTTTTCAAGGCTATCTTGTTCTGGTCTTATGCTGCTCTGGTCTTGTGCTGCTCTGGCATCGGACTGGTTTGTAATCAAAAGGATATGGGTATGAAGCGTTTTGTGCGAAACCTATTGGAAGTTTTGGTCACAGCGAGCTATTCAGCAAGTAGATTCCCTTTCAGTAACACGGATTTAGTTTAGTCCCTCATGGATCATTGAACGAACAGAGCTGATTTAGATTAGTCTTGTTATGAGGGTGCGTCTCGCTGCGTGGAGATACGTCCTATCTCGTTAGATGAGAAATTCTTAAAGACCTTGATAAGTCTTATTCATGTTGTTTCCGGGCGCCGAGTCTCCACTGCAAGGCACCTCGAAAATGACTACATTCATGTTCATAGATTAATGGACTGTTAAGAGGGTGCTTGTGCAATTTGATTTTCTCTCTTGATTTACAACCAATCATCATAAGGGTCGTTTGGAACGATACATAGCGGTCGCTAGAATAGCGAACGCTGCATATCGGGCCAACTTCTCACATTGGTGGCAGCGATGGGATTTGAGCTTGCTGTTGTTTTACCACACGTATCCTAAGAATATCTTGTTGAAAGATCACATAAGTACTGTTAGTACATATAACTAAGCTTAGAATACTCTGAGTTCTACTGAACCAGCTGTTGCAGCTCCTCAAGGCTTAGCACACCTTGGCTGCAACTCTTAGCAAGGGACCAGTAGGTAAACACATAGTGTAGGTAGGTGCATCACTTACACCACACTAGAAACAGTATGTCGGACAAAGGAGGAAACTCTGAGTCTCCCCTTGTGTCAGTTGACCCTCCACAGGTCATCCCTTCAAGATATACTGTGCTGAGCTTCAAGGAGTTAAGACAAGTGTGTCACTCCAGGAAGATCAAGCAGGGGTCTAACCCCACAACGTCCTTTCTGATTGGTCTCTTGGAGACTTATGATGCCAGAAAAGCTGAGACCCTTCCCAGCTCTTCTAATCCAGAAGGAGACATGCCTCCCCTTGAGGGAACCAGAGGCGATCCTGACCTCATCCACCTCTCAACTGAGACTGAAGATGTAGAGGGTGATGAGAATGAGGATCCCTCTGGGGATGAGGCAGATAAGGGACAGGTAGAAGTCGGTAGACTAAGCAGGTCCAACTTAAGCAAACATGACAGTGGTACTGGGGGACTCCTGGGGCCACTATCAGGTCAGCTTAACATTGGGAATGGACGAGCCAGATCTCTGTCAAGAGACTCTGGCAGATCCCTTCAAACCAATGGCTCTCACAACTCTTCTCAAAGAGGGATGACGTCCCCTCAGAGGAGAGTGTACGAAGCTAAAGAAAGGGCAGCTAATCTGAGGATTGAAAGGGAAGAACTTGCCCTGGCCAAAGAAAGGCTTGCCTTTGCTAGAGAGCAACAGTTAAGTGGGGTAGTCCCCACTGGTGGCAGCATAGTACCTAGTAATAGGGAAAGGAGTTTTGATACAAAACACCTTGGTAAGATAGTGCCCCCCTTTAAACAAGGGGACGACATCCACAAATGGATTACTGCTTTGGAGAGGGCCTGCACTGTGCAAGGTGTTCCCCAGAGTCAGTGGGCAGCTATCTTGTGGCTCTCCTTTGAAGGTAAAGGAAGAGACAAGCTCCTCACCACAAGGGTAGAGGATGCTAATAATTACCACGTCTTGAAGAATACACTCGTCGAAGGGTTTGGCCTAACCACTGAGCAGTACAGGGTGCTGTTCAGGGATACCCAGAAAACGCAGTCTCAAGATTGGTCTGACTTTGTCGATTGTGCCACTAAGGCTTTTGAGGGCTGGTTGCTGGGCAGTAAGGTTACTGATTACAAAGGATTGTATAATTTGATGATGAGAGAACAAATTTTAAACAATTGTCAGAACCAGTTGTTGCATCAGCATCTTGTCGACTCGGATCTGACCTCTCCCCAAGAATTGGGAAAGAAGGCAGACAGATGGGTTCGTACAAGAGTTAAGCAGAACCAGGGCCAGAATCAAGGTGGTCAGAAGAAAGCAGACCAGAAGGGTAAAGATTCTAAGGGGGAACAAAATGACCAGAAGTCTTCGACAGGTCCCCAACAACCCAAAGAGGGTGGGGGTCAGGCTCCCCAAAAGAAGAAAGAAGGCCAATCCAAAAGATGGTGCCAGTACTGCAAAAGTAAATCTCACTGGTTTAGTGAGTGCACCAAGAAAGGAGGAGGGCAGACTCCTGCCACTGCAGCCCCTAAGGCACCTGTGCCCCCTAGTACAGCCAGCAGTGGTAGTGCACCTCCCAAGGGTTTAGTAGGGTTAACCCTGGGTTCTGAGGGGCGTGACAACTTAGTTGGCACACTCACTCAGGCTGTCCTTGTCAGTACAGGGGATGTGGATATGTCCCCTGACGTAAGTCCCAATACTTTGGGCAAATACAGACAGACGCCTTTCATAAATGGAAAAATGGCTCAGGCCTATAGGGACACTTGTGCCAGTGTCACCATGGTGACACCTAACTTTGTGGACCCTGGACAGATCATGCCAGGTACGGAATTCCTGGTGACCAATGCAAGCAATGTCACTACCAATCACAGTATGGCAATTGTAGCTTTCTCCTGGGGAGGGGTAACTGGCCAAAAGAAGGTTGTAGTTAGTTCAGACCTCCCAGTGGATTGTTTGTTGGGCAATGATTTGGAGTCATCACAATGGTCAGAAGTGGAGCACCGGACTCACATGGAAATGTTAGGCTTGCCAGCACATGTGTTCGCTGTGACCAGGTCACAGGTCAGGAAATGCCCCACTGAACAGGTGCTGGATCCTGGAACAACGGACCAGACACCTCCCAAGAAAAAGAGCAGTAGGGTTAAGGCTGCGCCTTCCCCCTTGCCCCAGGTCGTGGATCAAGTCTCAGAGGAGGCTGACCTACAGGAATTGAGGGAAACTGAGCCTAGGGAGTTCGAACTTGATCAAGTTGAATTCTTGGGTTCAGGGGGACCCTCAAGGGAAGACCTGGGGAAGGACCAGTTAGACTGCCCTTCTCTTGAACCCCTCAGACAGCAGGCTGCTGCTGAGGCTGCTGGGAACGCCACAGGTACCCACAAGGTATACTGGGAAGATGGACTCCTGTACACTGAGTCAAGAGACCTCAAGCCTGGCATGACCAGGAGGCTGGTTGTACCCTTGTCTCAGCGTGGTTTCCTACTTACCTTGGCCCACGAGATTCCCTTAGCAGGTCACTTAGGCCAGACGAAAACGTGGGACCGGCTTGTCTCACACTTTCACTGGCCTCATATGAACGAAGATACAAAGGAGTTTTGCCGCTCCTGTGTCACTTGCCAAGCCAGTGGTAAGTCAGGTGGCACGACAAAGGCCCCCCTTATACCAATGCCTGTGGTGGGGGTGCCCTTTGAACGGGTGGGGATCGACATCGTCGGTCCCATGGAACCACCAACAGCATCAGGGCACATGTTTATACTGGTGGTAGTGGATCATGCCACCAGGTATCCTGAAGCTATTCCCCTTAGGACCACTACAGCACCTGTTGTGGCAAGAGCCCTAGTTGGAGTATTCTCCAGAGTGGGCTTCCCTAAGGAGGTCGTCTCCGACAGAGGTGCAAACTTTATGTCGAGCTACTTAACTGCTATGTGGAAGGAATGTGGTGTCAACTACAAGTTCACTACACCCTATCATCCACAATGCAATGGGCTTGTTGAGAGATTCAACAGGACCCTTAAAGGGATGATTCATGGACTACCTGAAAAGCTTCGGCGCAGATGGGACGTCCTGATCCCCTGCCTTTTATTCGCTTACAGAGAAGTCCCACAGAAGGGGGTTGGCTACAGCCCTTTTGAACTTTTGTACGGGCATCCTGTAAGAGGACCCCTGTGTTTGGTGAAGGAAGGATGGGAGAGACCTCTCAAAAAGCCTGCAACCAACATAGTGGACTATGTGCTTGGCCTCCGCTCGCGGATGGCTGAATACATGGAGAAGGCATCCGAAAACCTTAAGGCCAGCCAAGAACTCCAAAAAGCTTGGCATGACCAAAAGGCTGTCTTGACTGTTTACCAGCCTGGACAGAAGGTGTGGGTGCTGGAGCCAGTGGCCCCAGCAGCACTCAAAGACAAATGGTCTGGGCCCCACACAATTCTTGAGCAAAAGGGAGAGGTCACCTACCTGGTGGACCTTGGAACTCCCAGGAGCCCCCATAGGGTGCTCCATGTCAACAGGCTCAAAGCATATGTCGACATATTTGCTCATGGCCATAGATGAGGGACAGGAGGAAGAGAGTGACCCTCTCCCAGACCTGCTCACTCAGAATCCTGATGATGGGTCAGTAGATGGTGTTGTCTTTTGTGGCAGCCTCTCTGAGCATCAACAGAAAGACTGTAAACAGGTTCTTCAGTCTTTCAGACATATGTTTTCTCTGACACCCAGTCAGACCGATTGGTGTACCCATGAGGTTGACACTGGTGACAGTCTGCCAGTTAAGAGTAAAATCTACCGGCAGCCTGATCATGTTAGAGACTGCATAAAAACTGAAGTGCAGAAAATGTTGGAGTTGGGAGTCATCGAACCCTCGGATAGCCCTTGGGCTAGTCCAGTAGTTCTAGTGCCAAAGCCTCACACCCAGGGTGGTAAGAGAGAGATGAGGTTTTGCGTAGACTACAGGGGTCTCAATGCAGTCACTAAGACTGATGCCCATCCAATACCAAGGGCAGATGAGCTGATAGATAGATTGGCTTCTGCCAACTACTTAAGCACATTTGACTTAACAGCTGGGTATTGGCAAATCAGGTTAGCTGAGGATGCCAAGCCCAAGACAGCATTTTCAACCCCTGGTGGGCATTATCAATTTGTGGTAATGCCCTTTGGTCTGAAAAATGCACCTGCTACCTTCCAAAGGTTGGTGAATCAAGTCCTTACTGGGCTGGATGACTTCTGTGCAGCGTATCTCGATGATATTGCTGTCTTTAGCTCCACCTGGGAGGATCACCTGGTCCACCTGCGGAAAGCGTTAGAGGCTCTGCAAGCAGCAGGCCTCACTATCAAGGCCACCAAGTGCCAGATAGGGCAGACACAGGTTGTATACCTGGGCCACCTTGTAGGTGGAGGCCAGGTTCAGCCACTGGAGAGCAAAATACAGTCAATCAGGGACTGGGCTCCTCCAACCACCCAGACTCAGGGTCGAGCTTTCTTGGGCCTGACTGGTTACTACCGAAAGTTTGTCAGGAACTATGGTTCCATCGTGACACCATTAAATGAACTGACAAGTAAGAAAATGCCAAAAAAGGTTCAGTGGACAGCGAGCTGTCAAAAAGCATTCGATGACCTAAAGCAGGCCATGTGCACGGCGCCTATCCTTAAGAGTCCAGACTACTCCAAACCATTCATTGTCCAAACAGACTCTTCTGAGTTGGGTGTGGGAGCTGTTCTTTCTCAACTGAATTTTGATGGTCAAGACCAGCCCATTGCTTTTATAAGCAGAAGGCTGACCCCTAGAGAGAAGAATTGGTCAGCTATTGAGAGGGAGGCCTTTGCTGTGGTTTGGGCCCTGAAGAAGCTGAGGCCATACTTGTTTGGCACTCACTTCAAGATTCAGACCGACCATAAGCCCCTCTTGTGGCTAAATCAGATGAAGGGTGAAAACCCCAAACTGCTTAGGTGGTCCATTTCCCTACAGGGGATGGACTTTACAGTGGAACATAGACCTGGCACTGATCATGGCAATGCCGATGGGCTCTCCAGATATTTCCACTTAGAACAAGAAGACTCACCTGGTCAAGGTTAGCTTATTGTCCCAACGTTTGGGGGGGGGGGGTCATGTAGGAGAGTAGGGTCTGCAATCCCATGATCACCCAGATTTTTTGCTTTTGTTTCACTGGTTTACGACTTTCTCTGGCTGTGGGCCTGCCAATCAGACCCACAGCCTGGCTGTTCTCTTTCTAAATTACGACATGTACCCTAGGTGCATTTACCAATTGGTACTGGGACACCTTATCAGACCCCGTAACGCAGGGCATAGGTGTACCCAGGGCCGCCAGGGGCTGCAGCATGTATTATGCCACCCCTGGCTGGCCTCCTAAATTTGACACAACTGGCTGCCTGACAGCTGGGGCAAAGTCGTGTACTCACCCTTTGCATTAGGTATAGTAGCCCTATATCTAACCGTACAATGGACGCACGAGTTCCTATCAGTCACTCCTATGGCAGGCCTTGACAATCCTGAAGGCAGAGTGCGTGGGCTCGTGTGAACTAGGCTCTGGCCCGAGCCGAGCCCGGTTGCAGCTTGCGGAACAAAGACCCAATGGCTGTTCCATGATAACGCGTACCACATCGGTAACTTCGGTGTCGCGTTATCAAGACATGTCGAGTAAGGTGTCATACGAATCGGGATGCGGCCCCCTCACCAATTCTGGCGACGAGGTTAGCATTCCGCCCTTCTAGAGGGACACGACATGTGCGTAACTGTGAACCCCGGTTAAAGTTAACTAAAGCCTCAGCTCCACAAAATGGATGCTGCCACCACAGACACGAGTCTGACCTCCTGCTGCTGGGAGTCCTTCCAGCGAGGAGCGCTTGGACAAAGGGTTTCCTGTCGAGGGCGGTGTTTGCACCGTCCCAGACAGGGTTTGTGTATTCTGGGTAGGTAGGGCTTTTGCGAGAAGGTGACTGCGGAGTGGCACCCCGGTGCTCACTACGCATCTGCCGGTCAGAACCAGTTCCAGGGGCGCCAGCCCTGGCCTGGGGAAAGTCCGGCAGGGGAGAGGGGTGTAACTACCCCCCTTCCTGGTCCCACCCTTAGGGCAGGACCTAGTCATGTACCCACCCCTTTCTTTAGAATAAAGGCCGGAGCGGGGACCCTTCCAAATTAGATCATCTTTGAATCAAGAACTACTTTCTACGAAAGGACATTCGAGACTCTTCTCAAGATTTCTCCCTTGTGACTAAGGAGTAGTCACCCTGCATCAGCGGGCACCATCTAAGAAGTCTGCGGTTTGCTGTAAGTCCTTCCTCAAGGAATCCGACGGCCCAGCTCGACGAGAACCGGCTTCCCTGGCACCTCTGACCTCTACCCACGTCATCAGCTCAGCTGTGATCTGTGGGTGCGACGATACCTCGAGGGACCGGCCATCATCAGAACCTGCACGCTCTTAACCAGCACGACCATCGAAGTAATTCCCTGGTGAGTGCTCTGGGGTCCGAGAAGCCCCGACCCTGAGCCGCTCCAGCACCGAAGTGCAGTCCCCCAGCATCTCCACGATCTGCGTGGGGCCCTTCTGCTCGCTGCTCAACAC
This sequence comes from Lissotriton vulgaris, assembly GCF_964263255.1. Lineage (NCBI taxonomy): Eukaryota > Metazoa > Chordata > Amphibia > Caudata > Salamandridae > Lissotriton > Lissotriton vulgaris. Next base: position 478,555,274 of record NC_141689.1, read on the forward strand.
GTTGTCCGGTCACTAGCCGCTGGCTTGTGTCCTCCTGTGACGACATCCGATAACCAACGCTGCTGGTCTGGTTGCTCCAGACCGGCCCTTGCTCCCTTTTCCGAGAGGAGCACCCCGGACCCTCCTGGTCCATTCAAGACGCCATCTTAGGCCTACCACGTGGCCCTAAGATCTGCCAAGGCTTGTTGCCCCAATCCTGGGCCCAGCGACGCCGACAGCATCATCCTTCGTGGGACAGCTCGCACCTCCATCCTGGTCGCCGACGACGCCTCCTGATCCGTGAGACTGCAGAGCCTAGCGTCGCCCACTCACCTGGTCGAGGTGACGGCCAACCGGTGCCCTCCTGGTACCCTCTGACTACTGGCTAGTAGTACGAACTTGGTCCCCTCTGCTTTCAGGTATCAACGATCTCTGATCCAGGCTTGGATCTCTACGAACTATTCATCACTGGTCGCCGGCCAGCAACTCCTTTTCTTCCGGCTCCTGGCTCGTCAGCGAAGACCCCCGACGCCTGTAAGACTTGTGCAGCCGCAGCCCTCGTGGCTAGGTAACTCGGCATTTCGGTGCCTGCATAGCCTCTTTACTCTAGGGTCCTGAGTCCCTCGCTTCCGACTTGCCTTATCGGGTCCGCCCGAGACCTCAAAACAAGTGTCCGAGGACACGGAAAGTTTAAATTGTGCACTTGAAGTATTTTCCTAAGAGATTTGGTTTGTGCTTAGTACCCTGTCCTCATAAAGAGTACAGGGCTGTTGTGAATCTTAATAAATATCCTGTTTATTTTCATAACACTTGTGTGGTGTCCTTTCACTGGGTGTTCAAGGGGTACATGTGTGGTAAACAGCTGGCTTAACACGCCCTCTCGAGTCTTTAGCCTTAGACTGCTCGTATCCACGCTACTAGGATAGCTGGTCTATAGGTTGACTTACAACCAATCATCATAAGGGTCGTTTGGAACGATACATAGCGGTCGCTAGAATAGCGAACGCTGCATATCGGGCCAACTTCTCACACCATGTGCTGCATAAAGAAAGATTGTGAGACAATTGAAGCATAGATCACAATCTCTCCCTTCTTGCTGCACAACCTGTATGAATGAAGAATCTAAAGAAAGACAGAGTGGAATCGGCATTATACATTTCTTGATTATCTCAACCGTTCCCCTGCAAACACTCAATATTTACTGTTGCTGTCTAGCTGACCTTTTGCTCTGTGGTGCCAAATTACAGATTGGACACTCTGTTGGTGTTGCAGTGCAGCTGTTATTTGGTACTACTGGTGCAGTCTGGCATACTTTACCCAATTATTTAGAGATAAAAATAAAGGTTCTAGTATAGGCACAAACATGAGCCTGCACTGGGACAGAACAACATTAAAAGACAGAGTGGCTGTGCCATTTTTCAATGCAGAGGGCCAGGCAGCTGTTTGAAATGTTGGCTGGTATGCTCCACAGCTATAGGTAGACAGTGACTGCATCTTCATGCAGCGGGTTACTTGGGAGGACTTCAGGATCTACGGCTCACCTGCGTCGGTGCCCTTGGATGGTGAAAATACTGATACCATATGTGGCACAAGGGCTAAAGGAATACCTCATTTGAATAGGGGCACAATTCCTTGAAAATGAAAGAATAATTCCTTGATGACGCACTGGTGAACATTTTTGGTCAGCACAATCCATATTAACAAGCATTGGAAATGCAACAGGTCTTGCATTTATTGGAGTTGGCGCTGTTGGCATTATAAATGCCATTATTTTTACCTATGCAATAGGTATGCCCTCCTCACCTTAATAAAATAAAGAACTCTGTTTTTTTTATTTGTAGTACACCTGCAATGGTGCCGTAGCGCTTGGAGTACAAATGGAAGTTCCAACTCCACGTTAAAACAAGCAGTCAGGGTGCAGTACCACAAGCTATCGCTAGGTGGTTCTTGGGGCCTCGTTTGGCCACACATGGCTAGGCTAAGGATATGGTGAGAGCTGCCGACTGGTGAGTTGGGGATCCGTGTTAGAGTCTGCTGTCCGGTTCAACATCCTGCAAAAATGGGCTGATTGTTTAATTTCCTAGAGCCCATGGCTAAGTGTGTTATATAAATAAAAGTGTTTGTAACATAACATAAAAAAATGAGCAAAACAGCAGTGGCCTTGGAGGGGTGGTGGAGGCCTGCGAGCAGTGTTGTGGGAGCGGGTGAGGGAGAGGCACAAGGAGATTAAGGGATATGAAGCAAGCAAAGCAGAGTTGTGGAAGGGGTGCAGTGGAGGCACGGGGAGAAAAAAACGACGTAAGCAAATGATGCAACCGAAGTTTCTTTGCACAAGTAAGCAGAACAGTTAACGAGTAAAGAGGCAGGCCAACTAAGAAAAGAATTCTCTCAAGTGTAATTTACCTGAACAGTAAGAACATATGTAAGAGGGGCAGTCCTCATGGGAGGATACAAAATTCCAAAAGGAGGGACTATAAGTGTATTTACCAATGAAAAGCCAGCATTTCTAAAGGACCGCAGCAGGAACCAGTGGAAAAGATGGGTGTTGTTTTAAGCCCATACCCTAGATACAGCATGTCGTGAGACAGTGCAAGCCCTGGCTAGGCGAGACGTAAAAAAATGAGCTGTGTGAGTGTCTGTGTCCTCTTTTGAAACATCAAGGCATGGGCGACAAAAAGTGGATGCAAGCATCCATGGCACCTGCGGTGAAATACTTTGATCTGGTGATTTTTTTGCATGCTTACTGTACTTCCCGATTTTTGAAGATGTTTGGGTGATCTCAAAAGCTTGCACCATTTTACTCAGCCTATCCACACTAGAGTCTTCAACCATTCCCAAGAAAAAGAGGTTATCTTATAAGAGGCAGACAGCAACAGGTTCTTCAACTCTCACTATTGCAGCTGAATGTGTATACTTTCCTTTCATGTACCTCCCTAATTAAAACATGCAGCTGAACTGGCATTAAAGATTTCAACACTGACTAGCTAATCTGTTGTTGATATTGTTTCTTCTTGGTGCCAGGCAATATAATTAAAACACCAGTTGTGCATTTTGGCTGAATATATTTTACAGTTACCCGCCAAACATGCATCCAACTGGACTACAATAAAAATGTGTTCACTGTTGGTACACGCATGATTATTCCTTAAGATCACTGCCTCTTGCCTAATTAGCTGGAAATTCTTCAGTGTTGCACTACTACATGTCTCTATTTATGTGAAAAACATGTAAGGTAATCTCACTAGATTTGAACTACACATGATTATGAATACATTTCTGGACGCCATACAACTCCTAGTTTGAGCCTCTAACTAAAACCATGGCCTTCTAGTAATCCTTAGACTGCCTTGAAGAATTGCTTTTTGTAACGTTCCACTCCAAAAACAAAGCAGAGCTATTCTCACAAATACTTTGCCCATCTGGAGGAACTCATCATGTTTACAGACATCACTTAGAATTTTCCTTCAAAGAAAACACTTTTAGTTTGCTGTCTTCTTTCTAACATCACACTCATTAAAAGCTGATGCGTTTCTAGATGGTCTTACTTAAGGCCTCCAATCAGGACTCTTTAGGAAAAACCAGATTGAAATTTTACTATAACTTTCTGACTGGTGATGGCTTGGACAATCATAGATCTCTTTTGCATTACATTTTGTTTTCCAATTGTTTCTTCCTGAGTATAGTTCTGTTCATATAATAAAAAGGCACAGGGGCTCTGGCTTTCTAGAGTCATGTTGTGATCTGGTGATCTTTTGGGTGTTTTGTCTCTGCATGCATTCTCGTGAGCATCGATATCTGAATGTCTCACCCTGGAGAGATTGAAAGTTTTGTGATGCTGCCTTATACAGGGTAGTCATTTGAGAAATTACTTGTTCCTGTACTGTCTTGGCTTTCCTATGATACTTTTGTTGACAATCGGTTACCAGTGGTTGCAAGTATGGAGTATCAGATGTATGAATACTCTAAAAAACCCTAAGCATCCTCCGTGACCTACCGCCTTCCTGTCCATCATGTCTCATCAGGTAAATTTGGCCTTTTACCTCTACACTACCATTTGTTTCTCTGTCCAGAAAGGCGTGCATTATCAACGCTCTTAAATGGCTTCTTGGTATATCTTGCAAACACCTTAAACAAACTAATATGTTACTGGCATTCCGATTTAGATTCAAATCTAACAAATGTGGTCATCGTTGGAAATCCATGCACTTGCATCCAAAACTGGGTTTATCAGAACCGGCTCTGTCTCAGTGCTTTCAAAATCAAACCTCCGCATCCAGGTGTGACACTGCTTTAATTTAACTAGTAATACTTCATTGGCTTCCCTTCCATTGTCCACATCTTGAGAGTTGCTCTGGTTGCCAACTTCTCATTGATATCACAGGATCAGAGTTGATAAATATCTGTGATATTGTAGAAACAGTCGTTGCCATGAGCAACTATTACAATAGAATATGCAGTCGCCAAACCCTTACAAGGTCATGTTATAATGAGCAAAAAAACATATAGTTTTCGTCCTAGGAAGCGCAAAGAACACAGAACATATCATATCACTAATATTGTTACTCCAATGGCTCCCACCCCGAGTGGTTGAGTTCAAGACATTATTGATTATATAATTGAAACTGTTTTTATCCAAGCGTCTTTCTTCATCTCCAGTCTAGGGATGTTGTGTGGTTTGAGCAGACTCTTAAAGCCTGGAACCTAAACAAAACTCCCCAGTGGCATACATTTGTGAAGACATCTTCTATCTTTGGAACTCCCCTTCACTTCACTTTCATCTGGGAGCAGGCTTTTGGAAAGAATAAGAAACATACATTCGAGAAGGCTTTTGGACTGGATCACATCTGACTATATGTGGACCTAGCAATTACCTGCTGGATGAAGAGGGTTTGGAGCATGCAATTCTAAGACTACCAGATCATTCGTAACCCCGAATTGCCCATCCCTCAAAACCACTTTGAAGTAAGCAAAAGCAATATTTACACTGAATGATAGTAAACTTTATTGCAATAAAATATCAACATAAATATAGGTTGTCTCTTACCTCTTTGATTTACTCTCTATTTAGAAAGTCTTCATTCAGTAATTACTACTAAGTTTATTCGCATTAACTTGTTCCAAGTGACAATGGTCGATAAGAGAGAGAGGACAGAAATTAAAATTAAACCACACAATTCAAATCTGTTACTGCCATTAGCTCTATCACAGTGAATAGCATGTAGCCTCTTTATTGGGCAGGATGTGGTTCATGAGCTTACTAGGTTTTATCGATCAATGACTGAAAAAGATGATGCTTGCAATAACTAAAGTGGATGGAGTTAAGAAAGGGCAGAAATCAGAGAACTTAAGGGCATGAAGATGCAGCTTGGCTAGACATTAGATTCATCGTAGGTCACTAGGAAATCCAGGATAGAACTAATACTATGCTCAAAGAGATTGCCCATATAGCACAATTACATCTGACATCCTTGGTGTGGTATTCCCCCAAATGTTTTTGCCTTAACTCCTCCTGTTTTGCAGAATTTCATTTGTTGCCATTAGGACTTTGTGCACTTTACCGCTGCTAACCAGTGCTGAAGTGCTTGTGCTCTCTCTTCAAACCTAATTGGTAAATGTAGTTTACTTGCACGTCTCTAGTAAGTTATGCTACCTGTATGCAGGGCCTGTAAATTAAATTCTACCATTGAGCTTTTGATTTTCATTGTGCCACCATCCAAAGTGGCCTTTAAAACATGTCTCATGACTGACACAGCACCCTGTAGTGCAGTTTTAAACTGCCATTTTGACTAGGAAAAATAAACATTTTGCCAGGCATAAACTTTCCTTTTTAATACCTATGCATCATCCCAAGATGGGCCATAAAGGCTCATAGGGAAGGGTGCACTGTATGTAAAAAGTAGGACATGTGATTTTAAGTGTTACATGTCCTAGCATTAAAAAACTCATAATCTCCTAAAGTCATGTTTCACTGTTGTAAGATCTATTTCTTCCCATGACTAACACGGTGTTGCCTGAATACGGTTAATAAGTGGTAGCTTTGGATTGGGAACATATAGAGATATGGTGTTTGTAATCAAATTAATTGAAATTTAAAATCATCTTTAATGGTGAAGTTGGATTTAAAGTTACAATTCTGAAAAAGCCACTTTTTGAAAGTTATCATTTTCTTCTCCCAACTATTTGTGCCTTCTGCCAGTATCCTGGATCACATAACTGTCAATGGCTCTGCTATGAGGTTTGTGTATTTTTCCCTGACAGTAACACAAAGGGACTTGGGTGTAGACAAGATGAGCTATCCTGGCAGGATGACTGTCAGGAGTGGTAACCAGCCCCACCTACACTTCAAAGGGGTTTCCCTCCTGCACACATAAAGAAATCTGACACCCGACCTGCCCTATTGGTTGCCACCCCAGACAGTTTGAAGCTTTGATAGGGTAAGGGATAGATTTTACAGAACCTTATGTGGGGGTAGGACAGGGAGTCTCTCCCACACAAAGGTTGGCACCAGGTATAAACATTGAACCTCCAAAGCCCCTCTTCAGAATACACCTGGACATGTGTAAGTTATAGAAGAAGGACTGCCCTGCTGCCAGAGGACTGCCGTGCAGCTGAGAACTGCCTTGCTGTCTGAGAAGGAAGATTAGATCTACTTACCTTCATCCCAGACTAACCCAGAATGACTCCAAGGACCGGTTGGCTGACTTCTGTGAACTACAGGGACACAACAAGCTTCAGAGGCCGTTCGCAACTGCCCAGCTGACCTGCTGCATCTGGACTTGCCTGAACCCTGCTGGCCTCTGCTGGAGTGAGTCTCTGATCTCCAAGAGGTGACTCCTCAGACCCTATAGCCTTATCTGGAATTCTAGTGTACTTGTTTGCAAGAAAAGGTGGAAATCCTGAAGTTTGAGCTCCTCCTGACCACAAACAAGACAGTTATTGCTGAAACTCTGCCACCTGTGATGGCCATTAATGTAAAGCTTCAGTTAGACCTGCTCTTTGCACCACAGCGACCTTCTGCGATGACTGGCAGCGTGAGACCCGCACTTCGTGCTACAGCAGTGACAACCCGCAGTGACCATCAAAGTGAAGTTACAGTAACAAACGTCAACCAGCACTTCGCGCTGCAACGATGACAACCCACAATGAGGGAAGGAAGTAGTCCCTACATTGTCACAGAGTGGGAAGGTGTCGGTGAGACTGCTGACCCCAACCCCCTCAGTGATGAAGCGTCACTGATTGACACTCAACCCTGGGCGCTTCAGGGCTTTAAACTGAAGCGCCCAGGTGCGAGGCAATGAGTGACGCTAGCCCTCGTCACTGAGGGTGGAGGGCCTCGAGGTCCTTTGCTGGGCTGAAGAAGTCACAGCTCCTGTGGGCGAGACCTCCTCAGATCAGCAAAGTTCAGCGCAGGCAGCCAGGAGCCTGCGTATTCAGCACATGTTTAGCTCCTGGCTGCCTGACTTGAAAATAAACAGTGTCTGTCTGGCTGAACCATGCTCAGCCTGACAGACAGTGTTCTTGAGTGGTAAAAGGTGAGGGGCGTGGCCCTCAGCCCCATTGAACCACTGCTGCTGTCACTGAGACGATCCCTCCAGCTTTCGAAGCGTGTCCTTTTACTTTCAAAGAAGCGTCTTTAGTACAGCTCTAACTATGCAGTGGTGATACAACAGTAGTGCATTATAGGTGGCAGCAGTCGAAACTTACACATGTGTGATTTTTAGGGTGTCGTGTGTGTGCAATGGTATGTCTGGTGTGTGCTGGCATGATATGCATTGGTGCAGTCCAGCATTTGTGGAAAGTGCTGTCTGTGTTTTTTCTGTATGATTGTATGTATGCACCTGTGCATGAATCTAGATAATGCTATGTTGTGTGCTCAATTGTGTGCATCTATTGTGTGATGGTACAAATTTGTAAAATGTGAGTGTGATTTGTGTGTGGGGAATGGTGTGTCTTATGGTTCGAATGTGTGCTGGTGCGTGTGTCTAATGGTGTTAAGGTGCAATTGTGTTCATCTGATTGCGTTCATTAGCACTGGCTTGTGTGTGGAACAGTGTGTGCCTGATGTATTGTGTCTCGTTGGAATGTGTTTTGTGTACTCATGTGACCGTATGATGGAGTGTTTCTGTTTATAATCAGTAACATATTGCTAAAACCAATGATGAAGATGATAGGTCTTAAAGCTGAGACCTATTGGCTTTGCCAACGGTGGCTAATCTGAGTTAACCTAAATGTATTGTGTGTTATATCCGATTTTTAATTCGATCAGCTTCCAAAGCACAGATTCTTAAATGAATTATTTGCTCTTCGTTTCCCTGCTGTAAATGGCAAAGGATACTCTGAAAACATTACATGTGGTTTATAGCTCCCTGGAGCACAGCTGGCCAACAAGCATGATTCTCAAAGATTTCATGGAGTTCCAGAAGTGTCCAATGTGCCAAAAGTATGCCAGACCCCGGTTTAACCTTTGCTGACCTACTTTTCTAGATTTCATAAATGTAAGAGCAGGAAGCTTCATGCACCAGCGCGTGGAACCCCCTCGGAGACCCCCTGAAATGATGTGTCCAGCCTTTTCACTGAATAAGGAGCTTCTGTCCAAAATTCCTGAGTTCTGAATCGAAGGATGAAGGGTTCTTTAATTAATCACTGGAACAGAGAAACAATCTGGTGAAATCACTGACAAATAATGAAAGATGAAATATCAATATGTTCAATATCACGCCCTTGCTTTTTTTACATTAGTAGCACGATTGTTCTACACATAGGATGATTACATTGGTCTTCAAGCACTTTTAAAATAATGGAGTAACCCTCCAAAAATGGGAGTAACCTGTCTTGACATCAGTAGAAATGCTGGTGAGAGTGTATTCACCTGCAACTCGTGAGGGAGCTGGGAGCCGTTGCTTGTTGCAGTGACGCGGTCTTGCACTGATGAATCGCAATTCCACCGCCCGGCTGTATCTGTAAGGTAACCCATAAAGTATGCATCCTCCCGCGCCCCCACAAATGAGTCACCTCCATGATATTTATTGTAGAAAGTAAAGTGAATGGCACTGGTCTGGTTGATGGGTGGCCATGACACCTTTATTGGTTCACTGCTGTGCTGAGCTGTTGCAGGGATGCTGCAGAACGGAGACCACATCACCACATTCTGCATCCTAATGGGGATGTGTGTGAGGAAGAGGGCGGAGTGGGATACAGGCTTTGATAGGAAACGGGCTTTGCAAGTAATGGTAAGAGCAATGAAACACAGTGGGGTTTGTGAGAAAGGGACATGATGTGCAGAGGGGGCGTGCTTGTGATATGGGATAGGCTTGTCATGGTACTGCTTGTGAAAGGGACATGGATTGTCAAGTAACAGTGTGTGAATTGTAGGCGTTAGAATGCCATAGTGTGGGTAAAACCTGTGAAAGAAGACTGCCCCCGTGACAGGGGACAGAGCTAACCCTTGCCACAAAGCTATACAGACCGTCACCAGAAACCTGTCTGCTACAGTGCATGTCATTCCCATATGGCCGGTGTCCACTGTAAGTCCTCAACTTCGGGTTGGCACTCCACCGCTTTTTTCCCAAGGAGACCAACATTGATGTAACTTGTCATGTGGTAACTGGGGAACGTGCGAAACTCAAATGCAGTATTTTAGGGGGCTGGGGGGAAATCACCAATTCAGTAGCAGAAAGCTGCTGCACACACAGGAATCCATGATTGTGCCATCAATTAGCTACTGACTGATCGATCAAACACCCCATTCCATGTTGCTCTTTACCATACTGAATAAGGTCAAGTGCCAGATTTCTGATTTGATGGATAGTCTAGTATATCTGCAGTGTTTTTCTCAAATAGTGCCTTTGATCTTTTGCATGCTTCCTATCTACTACACAACCGGTTATTTATACCCAGGCAGCATAAACAGGTTTATAAGTGAGTATATTTTAGACCTCCAGATCCTGAAGAAGGCCACAGACACTCTCTGAGGCTGTGAAAATTGATACATGTTGACCATGATAAGGGGAATGATAACCATCCCTGATTATCCTCTAGCATTTTAATTCTTACCACAGAAGACCAGAATGAAATATGTGTGTCTACCTCTAGGTAATTGTAACGTTTTAGGATTCCCTTCACCTTAACGACTGCAAGTATTGTAGAAACAGGGACAGCATCTCAACATCATGACGAAATAACTCTTACAATTCTTATATTGGAGCCCACCAGAGGACAACACATTTCTGTGTTCACGTTATGGAGCAGACACAAGAATGCTTATTGTCTTAATCTAACCTATCTAATAAAAGCTTTCTGAATGTCACTGTTCTGTGTCACTCATCAGTTTACTTCAGTTAGAATAGACAGCTATATTACAGGACCGGCCTTATTAAAGGCCTCTCTCCCTCTTTGTTGGTTTCACGGTGTTAGACATATGAACATCCATTGTGTAGGGTCAATTGCTTTAGGAGTTTGTTTATGAGAAATAAAAAACTTTGGAAAAGTGTGGCAGCCAGTGGTCATGTTTGATGTAACTGTCCACCAAACTTTTCCTACAATGACAGTTTAGAGATGTCCTCGAGGCAGGCCCATATCTTTAAATTGTGCGGGTGGAGTAATGGCAGTTTGGCTGATTTAAAGTACTCCGCCATTCTGGTTGCCTTGACTCCATCCACCAAAACCTCATTCAGGCCCTCTGCCTAGAGTGGCACAATGGGGGAAATATGATTATTTGTTATTAGCTATCCCAAGCGATTTCCAGCGGTTAGACTAGTTGCAAGCATTCCTCCCATCACCTGTTGGATGTTTGATTGCCAGTAGTATGCCTGGGAACCTGCGCCCAGTGCACTTTTCCATGCCTACTACTGACAGTGTTTGTGAATTGCTAAAATGAATACCTATATAAGTGCAGACTTACTACTTTTTTTTGGTAAATCGGCCTTTATAAATATTTAAGTGCTTTAGTGAAATCAGGGGAATGCGCAAAACGGACCCATACATTGCAGACCGAACTGAGGGCTCCCAGACACACTGCCAAGGCAAGAATGTATTTATTTCGGTGGTATCACACCCTAAATAACCCCCATGAAGCTACGCCCTTGGTGTCGACCAGCCTCGGATTGGTAAAGTAGGCACTGAGCAATGCCCGAGGGGCCGGTATCCAAATTCCAGCTGTGGGTTGCTTTTTTGAGCAGCTTGAGGGCCAATTTGGGCGGTTTCTGCATTGTTCGGTGTCGCCAGCGGGTGACTGAGTGGCCATTCTCGAGGTAGAAGGGCATCCCATTATCTCCCTTTTATCAGCGACAGAGGTGTCACTCCCTTTCTCTCGCTGGCCCGGCCCATTAATATGTGCATACTGAGTGTGGGCAAAAGTGGCCTCACTTGTCTTCAGGTGTGCATATTTTTTCACACACCTCCCTCCCTTTTAATAAAATTTCGCCGAAACAATGTTTTGCGGAAAGGAAATATGCAAATGTAAGCCGCTTTTTTTTAGCTTGCCCGGGCCGATTTTTAAACCCAATCCAACCCTGGTGTCCAACTGGTGTCAGAGCCCTCCGCACATTACCTGATCAAGGCAATGCATACGGATAAGCAGCCGCCTTAACCCCTTCCACGAGGCCGCGATTCTACGCCTGTGCGGCAGAATCGCAAGTGCGGGTTTATGATGGCCCCCAGCCGTCATCAGCACAAGAGCACCGTAGTGCATGACGGCTGGGGGCCGTCATCAGCATGCAAGGGGTTAATAGTCCAGCCTGGCAATGTAGGGCAAATCAAAGGGAAAGGCCGAGCCCCTAAGAGACTGCCACGCTTAGACTCAGCAGAGGTCTCCTATTCCTACCCAGCCGCCCCCTTTATCCTTCCATAGGTTAACGCTATGTTTTCGTATACATCCAAGGCATAAAAAGGTCGGAAATATTTGGCATGAATTGTTTGTACATGGGGGAGGTGGGAGTTCTAGGGAAATGTTAAAGCAGATAATGATTAGATTCAAGCTCCAACATTGTTCGCTAAATAGAGGGCAGATATTTCCCAGGCGATTAAGATCTAGACGTCAGTGATGAGAAACGCATCTGTGCATGGTATGGGAACTGAAAACAGCATGGAAAAGGCACATTCCTTCCAGAGGATTTGAATAGAGGAAGCAGGATTGTCGACCATAATGCTTCACGAGCTAATTGCATACGAACGACTATCCCAATGCACTGTTTTACTTATTTACGCGAAAAACTTGTCCTATGTTGTTTACTATGTTAGTTATATTTATGTGTCGCCTCAGAAGTGTACTGTATTATCCTGATGCCGGAAAGGGTGCTGGCGTAAATAAACAATCTGAGAAGGTTTCTCCAAAATGATCACAATGATGTAGATATTGTCCCTCACCAGGTCAAAGTGCTACTCTGGCGTTTCCCAGAGGGCTACAAGCAAGAGGAGCTGCCCCCGGAGCCTGGGGTGGTAGGAATGTCTCTGCGAGGGCTGCTGTATCATTTGCACGCCGGCCTGCACAGGATTCACTGTAGATGGAAGCGTTTCACCGTCTTGTTATGCAAGATTCTTTCTCATGATGCTTCTTTATAAACATGTCCCTTCTTTGGCAGATGGCTCTAATGGTGAATGTACCTGCAGAGGTAGGCAAGCCAGCAAATTCATAGGCAGAGAGCAGTGTGGGCGCCTGGCCCAGCTCCGAAGACCGTCAGGAATTATGCGAATTGATGTTTAGAACCAAAGGATAATGCTTTGTAATTATATAGAACAACACAGCCATCTCCAGCTGCTTCACCCTCCATGACGTCAGTGGATGTAGAAGGGACGATGCTAATATCTATCATGCGGGACGGTGTCTGACCCCATTTCCCCCAGGATTGGGGGCCGATAAGGGAAAGAAGAAATGGGGATGTTGGGATTTATTTATTAAGTTTTATATAGCGCGAACTTGATCCCGAAGGGTATCCGAGTGCTTTACAATTTGAGGCAAAGGTAACAAATCAGAACATAAGTCTAACATGGGGAATCTGATGGGCATTGAATCAACCAGAGGGAGCTTCATAATAGGACAGCCCCCAGGCTGGCATGATGATCACCACAAATGTCCCCCTCCAGACAGGAATGTATCATGGTAATGGCCAAAGCCCTCCTTCAGCCAACACCCATCCTCCCCTCCGGCGTGGTTTAACATAGCACGCAACACTTCCCTGCAGTGAGCAATGTGACCAAATGCATCCCATTAGCCTTCCAACCAGATGCCCCGCCATAAAAAAGTACCTTCTTCCAGTTCTGCAACGGCATCGCTTGCCGCCTCAGCTCCTGCTGCTCCTGGCGTGTTTTAGGCAGCCTCCCTCCTACTGCTCCCCTAAGCCAATCACAACGCTGCAATGGCAGCGTTGTGATTGGTGAGGTGCAGTGGAGAGCGCCCCAGCCGGGCCTTTTTCTCTATGTAAGCTGCATGCAGCAACCTACATAGAGAAAAAGGGATAGGGCGCATGACTGGATTGGTCGGCCTTGAGACTGACCAAACAGTCAGTACCCACAATAGTGGGCAAGCCGCTCACCCCTGCCCTCGAGCAGGACCACCCACCGCCCCCAACAAGGCACTTCTGGTTTCTCGCAGTGCGAGAAGCAGAAACATAAAATGGTAGTTTTACCAATTTATGTTTCTGCCTTATCGCACTACGAGAAAGCAGTGGGGCGATGCAGCCAAGCCCCAATGAAGGAGCCTCCACTGATTCACAATGAATGTTACTTGTACAACTTAACGCATGTGAATCTTAATATTCAGAGGGAAGAGGAGAAACTTACTAATCACAAAAATATATATATGCACTTTTAGGCAGTGACTTTAAACAGTATTTTAATTGCATAAGCGGGCGAAGAGTTAAGGCTGTAACGCTGTGGCAAAAGTGTTTTTTAATCTTGGGAAGATGGATTTGATTTTCTACAATGATTATTTTAATGCCGATATTAGTAATCTAAAGAGGATTGATACCTTCAACGATACAAATCTATAAAATACACTTGCACACTTTTGAAGGTTTGAACATTCATGTCAGCAAAGGAAACAACCTGCCGGGCTCTAAAAAGAGAATGGTGAAAAGTAAAATATGCTGAAGGATTGTCTGTTAGGGGTAGAGGATGGATGAAAATTTAGCTTTGAAGCTTCTGTGTTGGCAGAACATAACTTTGAAGGGAATCTTTCATTATAGCAAAGTTGAAACTGCCCCACAGCAACCTCTGCTACAATAGAGACAGCATACTGATACGTTTTCTTCTCCTTAATTGCCTTTAGTAAGAACTTTATATTCTGGGTTTACCAATGCCATGTGTACATCTGTGCTAGTACCATGCAATTACAAGTTAAACTCATGGGATAGGGAATCACTATATGGGACCGCCTTTACCAGTTGTAAAGCCACATGGGATTCCCAGAGGCGTTGGGTTTAAAATTGCACTTTAATGAGCAAACTGTCACAGAAATGACCAAATTAGTTAAAGGGTTCCTGAGATAATCCAGATTGAATGTTATTCCCATGGAAACCATGGAGATAAAATGCCAGTGGGAAGCATCAGGAAAAATCCACAAATAACTGCACCCTCATTCGTAGAGGGGTGAACAAGGGTGACCTGTAAATACACAGTCATATGTTTGGCCTTGACCCACTCATAAACTCCATCTATGGCCTTATACTTTTCTTGGAGATCGGATCTGTCTAGACCGATGAGCCAAAAAAGTTATACTTGGTAAGACCATCCCAAAGCCAAATAATCCTGATATGCAGGCTTGGTGAAATTAATTTGTAGAAACAAACTTCTTTTCCTGCAAATGTTTTTACCAAATAGGTTTTCTTCATTTCCGTTCAGAAGGAGCTCCGATATTGAGTAGTCCCCACAAGCTAAGCAGCAGTCGCTAAAGTCATCCTATTATTTCTCCTGTTAACTAGGACTCCTTTTAAGGATTAGCAGGCTCCCTCGTTTCAAGGCCCTTTCAGCTCCAGGCTCCATCATGCTCGAAAGCAGGCCCTAAAAGCAGACTGAAGACTCCCGCAGAAGACTGGGGAAGTCTGCACAAGATGTCCTCAGCAATCCTGGGGCAAATTTCGTAGGTAGAAATGTAATAGATCTTCGCAAGACTGTCTTCCATCTCTCATTCCCAAGCTTGAACAGACAGTGAATAGGTCCAGAAGTGGTATTTCAATATGACAGCAAGGCTAGCAAGTTATGGGAAGGAATTACTTAACTTGAACATGCAGTTTTCCTGTCTTCTCACTTCACATTCTTTGACATTTGATTTAGGCCTGGGGAGTCTCTCAGAACATGCTGCAAAAAAAACTTTTGAAGGGCTGTATTGCAGACTGAAGCTGTAGGACCTACTTCTCTGATCAGTAATCAAATGCTATCACTTTACAAATATATTTTTCACGTCAGTGGAAAACATCAGGAAAGATACCTACCACAAAGTAGTAAAACAAAATCCAGCATAACCTGTCGAGGACAAAAGGGAGGCATGAACTGAAAGTCCAACTTTCCACCAGGCCTGGGTGGAGCCCAGGAAATCTCCTTTCCTCCATTTCTTTTATTTGTATAGAAAGATGGGGCTGTGCATTCCCATTTCCCATCTGCCAAGTGTGACTAAGCCTTTAAACACCGCTGACTTAATTCATTGTTTTTAAAACAATGGGGAGGAATGTTGGATTTATGCAATTCTTTGGCTGGAGCATTCACAGCATAATTATAGGTTTACTGTATTCACCTGGTAACTTGCTGTATAATTTGCATATGTCACAAAATATGATGTTCCTAGCACAAATGGATGAAAATAGTGCTGCCAGAGAACATACCGTGTTTTACTCTAAAATGTAATCCTTCATGCTGCTTAATCCTAAACACTCTTGTTAAGGCAAACTGTGCGGAGTGATTTGGGGGCTGTCAAAATGATGGATGAAATCCATATTTCACAGGAAACCCTGTAACGTTTGCCATTTTCAAAATACCAAAAGGTTGTGAGTGTGTGTGTGTGTGTGTGTGTGTGTGTGTGCGTGTGTGTGTGTGTGTGTATATATATATATATATATATGTATACGAAACGCGTCGGCGAAAAGTTTGGGGAGCGTGCTCTGCCTGCCTACCTATGAGGAGGAGTGTTCCTGGGTGTGTCGACCACTTAGGGGCATCTTGACTTTATACATTAGTGACCAGCCCTTGGTCACAGTCAGGCACCACCGTGCATGCTGCAGAGGTCCGTGTGCCTGGGACTGTTTGGCATACGGAAAAGTGATTTCTACATGACGCTTGTTGCGAGGACATCCCACCCCTACAGCTGCGAGGGTCCCCTTGCTGGCAGATTGGACAGTTTGAGGGGGATAGGGTAACACCCTCTTTTCTACTAAAACGGAGGTCGCAGGACTAGAGCTAAGACCCCAATGATTGTTTTACGAAGGAATGTTGATGGCACCCACTTGGGTTGTGATTGTGCACTGCTGGTCCCACAATGCATTGGGGTGATTTACATGCCGAAATGGAAATAAAAGAAGGATTTCACCAGTTAGCACTTGGCATCATTTCCTTATAACTGCCTATGAAGAAGGGTTTAAAAATACCCGAAACGCGTCGGCGAAAAGTTTGGGGAGCGTGCTCTGCCTACCTACCTATGAGGAGGAGTGATCCTGGGTGTGTCGACCACTTAGGGGCATCTTGACTTTATACATTAGTGACCAGCCCTTGGTCACAGTCAGGCACCACCGTGCATGCTGCAGAGGTCCGTGTGCCTGGGACTGTCTGGCATACGGAAAAGTGATTTCTACGTGACGCTTGTTGCGAGGACATCCCACCCCTACAGCTGCGAGGGTCCCCTTGCTGGCAGATTGGACAGTTTGAGGGGGACAGTGTAACACCCTCTTTTCTACTGAAACAGAGGTCACAGGACTAGAGCTAAGCCCCCAATGATTGTTTTACGAAGGAATGTTGATGGCACCCACTTGGGTTGTGATTGTGCACTACTGGTCCCAGAATGCATTGGGGTGATTTACATGCCGAAATGGAAATAAAAGAAGGATTTCACCAGTTAGCACTTGGCATCATGTCCTTATAACTGCCTATGAAGAAGGGTTTTAAAATACCCGAAACGCGTCGGCGAAAAGTTTGGGGAGCGTGCTCTGCCTACCTACCTATGAGGAGGAGTGATCCTGGGTGTGTCGACCACTTAGGGGCATCTTGAATATATATATATACTCTTTCTTGTAAAAACTAAGAAGAGTTTTGAGCGCGATATATATATATATATATATATATATATATATATATATATATATATATATATATATATATATATATATATATATATATATATATATATATATTTATTCATTCTACTGGTGGTTGCCAGTAGATAGTTATAGTTAGGACCTATTTATTATCCATAGGAAAACCGCAACATTCTTTTGCCAATAACTTTGGCATTGATCAATGTATCATCTTGAAATTTTCCAAACTTTTGGCCAGCTCAGCTTCGCTCCTTCCCTTAAAGTGTGGGAGTGATTGGTGAAGTGGGGGCTGAGAAAAAAGGGGGGCCCCAAAACACGTTTTCCCCATTCAATTTCTCATAGGACCTTTAGCCAAGGCTACAGCTTGAACGGCTGAACGGAATTACACCAAATTTGGCAGAGAGGTAGTCCTCCGTTCCGACTTGTGCCTTTGGCATATCTGGTGTCAATCTGTTCAGTAGTTTATTTGAAACTTATGGTTAAAGGCATTTATATATCTATGGGCGCTGAGGATCCGTGGATTGTTTGAGGATTGGCCTTGTAGGATAAGTGCACCGTTCCCATCACGCGCTGAATTCTAATAGGCTGTCAAGCGGTTGTAAACATTCGAAACCAGGAACTGTTGGCAGCCATTTTGTGCCTCAGTAGAAGCGAGGGTGAAGAAGTCTGTGAAATATGTTGGCAAAACAGGGGCAGGTTAGACCCACCCTGACCCCCTAGGCCTGCTCAGGGGGTGACATAGGGACCCGTAGAGCAAAACAAGTAAAAACATTTTTTTACAAAAACAGTCGCGATATGCGCGTAGGATCCGCGCATTTGGTTGCTGAAAAAAATGTAGCATGTATTTTTGAGATATATATCAAGCTTATGTGTAAAGATGTTGGGTGGTTCTAGAAATAGCCCTTGTGTTTATTGAGAGATTTTAGTAATTACAAGTAAGTACCGATGCAGAGTCTAAAGTTAATGAGGAAGACTCGTTTTCCTTCATCTGTAAAATGTACACTATCTCTTTAACCCCTTGCATGCGGCGGCGATTCTGCGCCTGTGCGGCAAAATTGCAAGAGGGCGGGTTCCTAAAGGCCCCCGGCCGTCATCAGCACACAAGCACCGCGGTGCATGACGGACGGGGGCCGTCATCAGCATGCAAGGGGTTAATAGATGCCATGCATATTGAAACGCAGATTGTTGTGGTATATGGACAATACTCTATAGTCTTGAAGAAAAGTAGAAAGATTTATTCACGTGTTTATTCACTTATCTGCTCAGATTAGGTATTCCAGTGTTCCCCTGTCTTGACGACTGGTTGTTAAAGGTGGGCTTGCCCCAGACAGTCGTCTCCCACCTCCAGGCTACGGTCAACCTCTTGCACCTGCTGGGGTTGTCCATCAACGTGCCGAAGTCGCACCTGTGCCCCTCTCAGAAGCTCCTCTTCATCGGAGCTGTTCTGGACTCGGCGCAGTTTCAGGTTTTTCACTCTGTACAGCGAGTTCGGGATATTTAGGCTCTGATTCTGATCTTTCAGCTTTTATTCCGGTTCTCGGTCAGGTTGACGCTGCGGCTCCTGGGGCTGCAGGCCTCTTGCATCGTAGAGGTGCATCACGCAAGGTGGCATGTGAATAAATATAAACATAGGCCATGCAGTTTGCCTCCCGTAATATACAAATTTCAAGGAGTGGTGGTTCCCGGGGCTTGAGGGGGGTCATTGAAGCCCACATACTTGTAATGTTGTAGATGGGGGTTGGACGCGAAAGTGGTGCAAGGAGGTTGTAAATCTGGTACACAGTGTTTTGTTTAACTTTGATTTCCTTTCTGTGATGTAGAAGATCCTGGGTAAATATAACGGTTTTTGTACAGCCAGTAACTTTTAACCCTACCCCCAAATGGCTTTCAGCCTGTTACCATAGTAACAGTTCATGGAACAGTTATGTGAGCACAGAGGTTAAAAGTTCACCACACTATGTTGCTAATGAGTTAGCCTCAGAATTATACTTCAAATTATAAATATCATTTCTATTGATGACTGTACCCCCACACAAAAAAACAGACGTGTGTACTTTTTTAATGAACTTTATTAAAACAATAACTGGAACTATAACTAAAAGATAACAATACAATAAATAACTAGAACTAAAACTAACAAAACAATATAATAAACAACATATAATATGGACTCCAAAAGAAGTATTGTAGTTAATCTGCAAAAAAGAAAATTAGTGGTTAAAATTAGATTGATGTGACTAAATGAGGTCAAACATTACAAGTCAAAGTAACACCTGACAATATATATATATTTAAATGTTTCCAGTGTGCCTGAAATGCTTCCACTTGCATTGTACATGCAGACTTTGGTCCACCCTTTTTATCAATTTTTTCAGTTTGAGATAGAACGTCCTACCTCTGTTGTTCATCTCCTACTTTCTCCTTTCAAATTCTTTTGCATATTCTTAATAAAGCATTTGAAACAATGCATAGTGACACCGTAATCAAATTGTAAAATTGATTTATCGTAAAATGTATTATACAAAGGGTGAAAATATTTAGGTCCTCAGAACATGATATTCCATAAGCATGCTTTCTCTGCACAGTAGTATTTTTTCACTGTTTATGGTCACGTGGCATTGAAACTCTAAAAAAAAATATAAAAAACCAATACCGTACTGCATGATTACTATGTAAACAAGGGCACTTGTTGCCCGAAACGCGTCATGCTGGATGTGAGAACAAGGGATAAAAAACCTACCTGTTGAATCCAGACTGCCTGGTGGTCCGTTGATTTCTGTACTGCCGTTTGGAGAGACAGGAAGTTATATATATATATATATATATATATATATATATATATATATATATATATATATATATATATATATATATATATATATATATATATATATATATATATATATATATATATATATATATATATATATATATATATATATATATATATATATATATATATTCATTGAAAAAAACAGTCATGTCATGAGGGATGTCACTGGCCATGTCATGAGTGATGTAATATGTGACGTCAACAGCAGTGCATTGCGGTCGCGCGAGTTATAGTTAGCTGAACTAACTATAACGGGGGAATTTCAAAGGTTTTGTATGAGTGAAATGTCCAGCTAACTATAATGTGTGAAACCTATGGTTTTTTCAATGAATTTGCAAGGTTTTTTAAATGCTAATTCCTAACTATAACGTTAATTTCTGTATCAATTTTTATATTTATTATATATTTATTTTTCCACAAACTGCCTTTGTATATTGTAATACATGGACTGTATCCTGTAATATGCAACGGCACAGCTAGTTTTTATGATTTGGATAAAGTTGAACAATATAGTCTACATCTTAAATCAACATATAAACACTCAAACTTGTTATTTAACTTTTTTTTTATTTTCTGAAGTGCCCGCAACGTGCGCGCACCTCATGATTTTTTTTTAAATGTTTTTTTTGCCCTTCGGGGTACTTCAGGGACCCCCTGAGAAGGCATGGGGGTCAGGGAGTCTCTACCCTGACCCCTTTTCACGTTCTCGACTTTTGTTTTTGACTCACTTCTGCCTCGATGATGCGAGCAACGTGCGCGCACCTCGCGATTTTTTTTTTTTTTAAATGGAGTTTTTTGCCCTTCGGGGTCCTTTAGAGACCCCCTGAGAAGGCCTAGGGGGTCAAGGAGTCTCTACCCTGCCCCCTTTTCACATTCTCCACTTTTGTTTTTGACTCCCTTCTGGCTCGAGGGTGCAAGCAACGTGCGCGCACCCCGCGATTTAAAAAAAAAAATTCTTTCAATTATTTTAGGCCTTCGGGGTCTTTCACGGACCCCATGAGAAGGCCTAGGGTGTCAGGGAGCCTCTACCCTGCCCCCTTTTCACGTTCTCCACTTTTGTTTTGGGCTCTCTTCTGCCTCGGAGACACAAAATGGCGGCCAACACTTCCTGGTTTCCACCGATTAGAATGTTGACAGATGTCTAACAACAAATCAGAATTCCGCTCGCGCACAGCCGATTCGCGCACGGTGCACGCTTATAGATATAAATTTTTCTTTTGATTTTCTCAGGAACTACTGGATGGATTTACACCATTTGAGCAAAAGCGTGATCTGCGAATCAGACTCTACCATTTTGCCAAAATTCTTGTAATTTCGTTCAGCCGTTCGGGCTGTAGCCGTGTCTAATCGTCTTATGTAAAATAACATGGGGAAAGCACGTTTTGGGACCCCCCTTTTTTCTCAGCCCCCACTTAACGAATCCCCCCAAAAACTTTCAGGGAAGGATCGGAGCAGAGCGGGCCATCTTCTTTGAAAAAGTCGCGAAGATTCAACAACCAGCTTCAAAGTTATTTCCAATAGAATGTTGCGGATATCCTATGGAAACTAGGTCCTAACTATAACTACCTACTGGTGCCCGCCAGTAGGATATATATATATATATATATATATATATATATATATATATATATATATATATATATATATAATATTTATATTCACTGAAAAAACCAAAGGCAACCAAGACATTGTAGTTAGGCTCAGGTTTTACTCATGCAAAACCAGTGAAATTCGGCAGTTCTAGTTAGTTGAGCGAACTATAACTCACGCCCCTGCAATACACCGCTTATGACCTCACATATTACATCACTCATGACATGGTCAGTGACATCACTCATGACAATTACAAGGTGTATTGATGAACCATTGGGTGTATGAGTGCCTGCATGGATGATTCAGTTTCAGAGGGTGCATGACTGCCTGTTTAAGTGAGTGATTAGGTGTCTCAATGAATGTCTGGGTGACTGACTAGGTTGTCTGAATGTCTGTATCATTCTGTCAGATCGTGTCTAAGTGGCTGTATGGGTAGGTGAGTGGATATATGAGTGACTGTGTGGGTGATTGATTGGTTATCTGAGTACCTTTATGGATGAATGAGGGTCTGGTGGATGAGAGGGTTTGTGACTGGTACATGAATCACTGAGTGGGTGAGTCAATGGCTGTATAGGTTAGTGAGTGCATAACGGAGGGGCTGTATTGGTGACTAAGTGTGTTTTGCTGTGTTGATGAGTGAATGGATGTGTCAGTGGTATATGGGTGAGTAACTGGATATGTGAAAGGTAGTATAGGTGAGTGCTGTAATATGTATGAGTGACTGTATGTATGAGCGAGGGATTGTGATAGGGGCTGTATAGGTGAGAGTGTGCTTGTGTGACTGACTATATATGAGTGAGTATGTGTTAGTATCTGTATGAATAAGTGAGTGGGTGTCTGTTTAACTGTATAGGCGAGTGACTCTAAGTGAGTGAGTCGGTGTGTGAGCAGGTCTTTGGGTGCCTAACAGTGTGTGAGTGGCTGAACTGGTGTATGAGTGGATTTATGAATGGCTGTATTAGTGAGGGAGTTGTTGTATGAGTGGTGCATGGGTAACTGAGTGGATCAATCAATCAAACATTTGTAGCGCACGCTACTCACTGTGAGGGTCTCAAGGCACTGAGGGGAGAGGGGGAGCAGCTACTGGTCGAACAGCCAGGTCTTGAGATGTCTCCTGAAGGTCAGCAGGTCCTGGGTCTGGTGCAGGTGGAGGGCGAGAGTGTTCCATGTCTTGGCGGGGAGGTGGGAGAATGATCTTCTGCCTGTGGTCGTTCGGCAGATGCTTGGGATGGTGGCGAGGGCGAGGTCAACGGAGGGAAGCTGGCGGTACGGGGTGTAGAAGGACAGTCATTCATTAAGGTATGCTGGTCCGGCGTTGTGTAGTGCTTTGTGAGTGTGGGTGAGGAGCTTGAAGGTGATCCTCTTGTTGACCGGGAGCCAATGCAGATCTCTCAGGTGGGTGGTTATGTGGCTGTGGTGAGGGAGTCCGAGGATGAGGCGTGCGAAGCCGTTTTGTATGCGTTAGGGTCTCTTCTGGAGTGTGGCCGTGCAGACCTATGAATCAGTGAGTGGGTGTGTAAGTACTGATATGGGTGTGTCAGTGGTTTTGAGAATGTTAGTGTGGAAGTTCGTAGTGGGTGTATAAAAGGCTATATGGGGGTGTGAGTGGGTGTGTCAGATTCTTTGGATTATGTCATCAGTGATGTCACTGACCATTTCATTAGTGATTCAGTATGTGAGGTCTTAAGCTGTGCATTACAGGGGCGCAAATTATAGTAAGCTCAGCTAAGTAGAACTGCTGAATTACACTGGTTTTGTACAAGTGAAACCTGAGCCTAACTAGAACATCGCTGTAACCTTTGTTTTGTTCAGTGAATTTATAAGGTTTTTAAATAGTAATTTCTAACTACAATATCCCTGTAACCTATGTTTTTTTCAATAAAATTCTGTTTTTTAAAATTCTATTTCCTAACTATAACGTCCCTGTAACCTTTGTTTTTTTCAGTGAATTTCTAAGGTTTTTCAAATTCTATTTCCCAACTATAACGTTGTAGCCTATGATTTTCTTATTGTATTTTTAAGGTATTTAAATTGTTTTTTCTACCTAAAATTGCTCTATAATGTGCTTTTTTATATCCTTGTATTTTCTTCAATGGAATAATAAGCACAGTTTTTTTTCTTTAAATTTTTTATATTCACTACGACGTTGCAATACATGTGGTGATGTTGTGAAATTGCAAAACAAACGCAAACATTTAACAACCACCACCTCATTCATAAATTATATCTTTAAAAAATTCATTCTTACTATTGCAATACACACATTGCTAACTTAAAGAACATGTTTGTACACATAAATTTGCAGTAACTTTTTAAAGACGGTGTTTGAGCCCTACTTTCTGTTCTCGTGACAAGGCGGAGAGTCGGGATGACTTCGGTAACCGCAATGATCGCGTCTTTTTTTAAGAGAGGTGAAACACATATATGCACATATTCTACGGTATTTGACACACTAAGGGTTTATTACTGCACTGTTTAAAGTCATATTTTTGTAGGGAGTTTGCATAAAAACAATCATTTAAACCAATTTTCAGTTTTCGATGTGATGGGGGTATCGTGATGATATCGGTAGCTGCGATCACGCGATACGTCACAAAATTACAAAACAAATTCAATAGCCACCACCACATTCAAAACGTATAACTGCAAAATGGATTATAACCAACAGACTAAACACACTATACTATAGTACTGTCTGTATAATAGCATGTACTTCTCTCTTAATATCTCTAGAACACAGTGCATAACTTTTTCCACTGGCTCCCCGTCAATAAGAGGATTACTTTCCGCCTCCTAACCCACGCTCACAAAGCACTCTACGAACTTGGACCCGAATGCCTCAACACACGACTTTCCTTCTACACCCCCCCTCGCCAGCTACGATCCGCCAACCAAGCCCTTGCTACCATTCCTCGCATCAATAAAACCACCATGGGAGGCAGATCCTTCTCCTACCTCGCGGCTAAAACCTGGAACTCACTCCCCACTCACCTACGTCTCACACAGAACCACCTAGCGTTCAGAAAGCAACTTAAAACCTGGATATTCGACAAGTAATTCCCTTCCTCAAGCGCCTTGAGACCCTCTGGGTATGTAGCGCGCTATATAAATTTCTGACTTGACTTGACTTGACATGAATCACTGTATCAGTAAATCTCACATTCACTGTATAAGTATTTGAGTGACTCTGTAAGATGGTTCATCAGTCTATCAATACTTCTATAATGAACTGTGTTACTGTCAGTGCATCTATGAGTGGGTGCATCACTGTCACAATGGGTCTGTGATTGGTTGTGTAAGTCTCTCACCCAATCTGTGAGTAGGTGCATGAGTGCCTTTGTGCATTTGTAAGTATATAGCTGTCCGACTAGATCTGTGAGGGGATAGACGAGTCTCTGAGTGGGTGAGTGAGTGTATGTCTCTCAGTGGGCCTATTAATGGCAGCGTGAATGTCTAAGTTGTTCTGCAAGTGGGTGTGTGGGTCTCTGAGTGCGACTATGAGTGGGTACATGAGTCTGAGTGTATAACTGACTTGGGTGCATAAATCACTGAGTGAGTCTATGAGTGGGTGTGTGAGTGACTCAATGGGTCTGTGAGTGAGCATACATGTCTGAGTGGGTCTGTGACTGGGAGAGTGAGTATCTGTGTGGGTCTGTGAGTGGATGAATGAGCCTTTAGTGGGTGAGCGAGTGGGTGCGTGAATATCTGAGTGAGTTTGTGAGTGGGTTTGTGCATTTCTGAGTGTATGAGTGACTGACTGGCTGAGTCCATAAGTGTCTGAGAGGATCTGTGACTGAGTGTGAGAGTGACTGTATGGGTGTGTGAGTGGGTATATGAGTGTCTGATTGGCCCGAACCCTTATGTTAGCTTTCACAGAAATTTTCAACCCCGGCAACTGTTCCTGATCAATAAAATGGCGGCCGCAACTTTCTGTTCAGGTTGCATCCAGCCGTGCAGAACGTTCCTGTTGGCACGCACTTTCAAGATTAATCGTTAAATCGTCATTAGATATATGCATCCAGAGAAGGAACTATAATTTTGGGCTTAAATTTTGCGAAAAGTACTTGAACCAAATAACAAAAAGCACAATCTGCGTAACAGCATCTACCTTTCTGCCAAATTTGATGTAATTCCGTCCAGTGGTTTGGGCTGTAGGTTGGACAACTCGTTCCTATGGGAATTAACATTACAAATGCACCCTTATTTTGTGCCCCTATTTCTCAATCTACACTGTACAGATCACCCCCAAACTTACCATGATGCACAGAACCTACTTTGAATAATCTGCATGAAAGTTTCCCAAAAAAGTGTCAAACAACGCCAAAGTTATAGGCAAGTCAAAATAAAGCTTTTCCTATGGACACTAGGTCCTAACTAGAACTACCTACTGCTGACTGCCTGTAGGTAATACGTGTGTGTGTGTGTGTATATATTTATATATTTGTGTATATAATGGCTGACTGGGCAATAAAATAATCTACACTAAAGATCGGGTCTCGCTTCATCCTTTGGTTCGGCTGAGTATGCTGAGTTTTGGACGACAACATACCGAATATATATATATATATATATATATATATATATATGTGTATATATATATATATATATATGTATGTGTGTGCATATATATGTGAATGTGTGTATATATATTCACTAAAAAAAAAGATAGAGGGATGTTACAGTTGGGATCAGATTTCACTCATACAAAACGAGTGAAATTCAGCAGTTATAGTTACCTGAGCTATCTATACCTTACACCCCCACAATGCACTGCTTATGACCTCATATTAAATCACTCATGACATGGTCAGTGATATAATTGATGACATCATCCACAGAACCACTCCACCCGCAGAAACACTCATGCACCCACTCACACAGCCCCTCACTCACCCATACAGCAACTCACACACACCCACTCACTCACCCATATAGCCAGTCGCACAGCCTTTCCCACACCTTTTCTCACACACCCACTTATTCACCTATACAGATACTCAAACACCCAGTCACTCACCCATACAGCCTCTCAACAGAACCCTCCCACACAACCGCTTACATACCCATTGTATACATCAGTGTGATCTTGAGTGTGCTATTGGATGCATTACCATTTGGCTGGGCGTGTCGGTGTCTGCATTGCTGTATGCCAGGATATATCAGTGTCTGTATTGGTAAGTATCTGGGTGTTTCACTGTGTACATCAGTGTGTGCCTGGATGTGTTATTGAATGCATTAGTGATCGGCTGGCTGTGTCAGTGTCTGCATTGCTGTATGCCTGGGTGTCTGAGCGCCTGCATTGGTAAGTCCCTGGGCACACCCAGTGGATACTCACTGTGTACCTGGGTGTGATGTTGGATGCATTAGTGTTTGGCCAGTTGTGTCAGTGTCTGTATTGGTGTGTAGTTGGGTCGGCCAGTGACCATATGATGTTTGTCTCTATGTGTTAGTGGATTTATCAGTGTGAGACTGTGTGCATGAGTACCTCTTTCTGTGTGTAGCTGGGTGTGTGTGTTGCCGTAGTGATGTGTGCCTAGGTGTGTTAGCAATTGTACCAATCTGTCCTTGGGTGTGCATCCTCAAAATCTAAAGTTACAGAACACTGTAAGGACTTATTAGTAAGATACATTACCCCAATAGATAGCGCCAATAATCTTCATAAAAAGAAACCCAACAGAAATATTTATTAGGTTTTCAGTTAATAGAATTACAAAAGTAAATTACAATTAAAGCAATGCATAAAGACATAATTATAAGAAATAACTATACAAATGTCATACTGTAAAGGTATGCATTAATATAAATAAACATTTCAATTTCCCTTTTTTACTCTTCTCAGCTTCTTTACCCATACAACATAAACAATATACATTTTAAGCAGTCATCATTGAAGAATGGGGAAAAACAGATTTAAAAAAACAGATTGCACACTATCTCATAGCAGTTAGGGAACATTGTGAATTGCACTCACTACAAACAAATAAACATAACACATCTTATTTACAAATACAATTTTATGAGAAATCACTTGCAGTTCTATCTTTACACCAGCAAGCACAAAAGAAAGTGATGTCTGCAAGCATTTTACAATACCTTCAGGGGAAACCATTATAACTAAATATGTGCAGTGTGGTATTTGTGGCATACAGTTACTCAACAGTGCTGCCAAGAAGTACTCGCATGGAACAGGTTCCAATTGGAATTACTCAAAAACAGTTCATGAAATGGTGAACAAATTAATGATGCAGTAGATACTAGGTGAAGAAGAATATTCCACCGTTACAGCACCCCTGTGAGAACCTCTATCAGCTGCAGTCATCATAATACAAGCAGCCTATGAAGATTTGAGAAAAAAAAAAACCTTCTCAGTATGTGTATGTAACTAGATGTTTTTGAGTGGGTGTGTGACAGCGAGTATGTGTCGGTACCTGTGTGAATGACTGTATAGGTGTGTGAATATCAGTAGGAGTAACTGTATGGGTGTGTTTGTCACCCTTAACTTAAATTAATAATAAATATATATATACATTTAGAAGTATATTTTATTAACGTATTAGAATCCAACTTAAACCAAACAATTAACAAACAAACATAACTTATTTAACTATTATAAATACAGAAACACACTGAAACTTGAACTTTTGATTAACTACTGTAGGAACTCATTGCTGCTATTTACTTTACCTCTTCAAATTTGTAAGAGCAGGAGTAAGTCAGATTAAAAGTAAAAGAAATTATTTAAAAAACTTAATTGAACAAGGAGGCAGTACCAATTTTGAGAAATATGAATGAATAAGTTTAGAAATAGAGTAATACAGTATTTGGTATGAAAAATTAGGGACACTAAGACGAGAAGAGCAGCACTCGAACAAAAATAATATATTGAGAGTGTGGTTGATGAAGTGTTTCCTCTGAAGCACAAACTAGTTATTTAGATACTAACCAAAATGAAAACACTGCATAAAAACAGTGTGGTCTATGAAGAAGACAAAAAAGGCTTATTAATCAAGCTAAAGTTTGCTAAATTTTGAACAGAGATTGGGAGCATATGTCCAATACTGATGCTTACTTTAATGAAGATAGTTACTTACAAGAGAATTAATTTGTGTATGCAGTTGAAACAAATGGCCGATGTTACAAAGTAAAAGACAGTTGTACCATTGCAAAAAAAGATCATTCCTAGAAATGTAGGGGAAGAGATAGGTGAAGAGGTACTAAGAAGGCATAGACCTGTTCCTGTGTATAAATTGAAGTGCAGTAGTATTTGTATTATTTGCCAGGAATACTTTGATACAGTAGGACGCCACCCATGTATGTGCAGTACTGCTGTCTATTTACTTTACCTCTGCAAATATTGGGACAAATGAGTACTGGTGTCGTCGTCATGTTGAGCTTAAGTGTATGTTATGAAATTTAGGAACACTAACTTTGTTTCGAACCCTCGGTTGTGCAAAATATCCATGGGATCACTTACATTACTTTCTGAGACAAGCAAACTCTTAACATTAAAGAAACAATATTGAAACTGTGGGTGTAGAGAAAGATTTGAAAGAACCGCTTGTTAGTTTAGAGAATGGGGTGCCCACTAAAAAGCAAACAAATCCGGGAGAAACTAGTGGAAGGCAAAGAAAGGTGCATTATATCCTAATGTGTACTATAAGGGTGTAGATGTTGTCTAACATGGGATTAATAAGGAGGTAAAAATGTTGCCTCAAGTGTACAGTTTGAAATAGTGGATATAAGTACATCTGAAGAAATATAAGAGCATTACATT
Organism: Lissotriton vulgaris; assembly: GCF_964263255.1. Classification (NCBI taxonomy): domain Eukaryota; kingdom Metazoa; phylum Chordata; class Amphibia; order Caudata; family Salamandridae; genus Lissotriton; species Lissotriton vulgaris. The sequence continues at coordinate 478,584,687 of NC_141689.1, forward strand.
ATCCATCCATTACATTCAAAAGAGGTAATGGGAGATGCCATTGAGCTGTATCACATGAAACCAGCTAAAAGAACTCCAATGAGTGTCTGGAGAAAAGTTTCTTGAAGTTGCTTGTCAGTTCTCTTTGGAAAAAAAGTTAGAAACACCTTCCTAAAAAATACACAAGTTCTTTTAACAAACATTTCAAAAATACCCCACATAATCCTCCCAGAAGTGGTGACACAGTTTTTGACTAACCCTGAATTTCAACCTGCAATCCTCTGCGGTTGATACATATTTACTGACAAGGACCTCCTTTATAGTAGAGTACCTCAACCCCACCCCCTTCTCTAGAGCCAGTATGTTGTCCCTTCAATCACCACGAATATGACTCCAGAAACACCCCTACAATCCTCATCAGAGATACTCTGCATCTCTTCAGCTACTTCTTATGACAGAAATAACCTGACTATATCAAACCCATTCCTTAAAGACAGGCACCAAGTCTCTGAACATATGAACTCTTTTCCCTGCAGTGGATACAGTAGTGGTGCTCACGTCATATTTGCTAGACTCTTAACAGCTATTTGCCTTCAAGTGCACTTCCTTGACACTCCTGCTAGCAAGACCCTTTTCTCCTCCAAGGCTCTCTTAAACTCACTGTTTCTCTTCTGCACCCAGCTGCGCCAGCTGCAGCCTCAGTTCCCACTCAGCCTGTCTATCCTTGAGGTCCACAGGGGACTGGGTATGGGAGGAAACAGTACTTCTTAAACAATATCCAATAGAGAAAGTCTCTCTCTCTTTGGGAGACCCCCTCTCTCCTCTGGAGTCTTTACCCACTCACCTCTCCACTGATCTCCCTAATTCTGAAACCTACTACCCTTTGGGTCCCTGAATCTGAGGTCAACAACAATCATGGTTCTCCCTTTTCAAGAGTGCTAAATTAGTCTTCTTCAAACTCTTCTTGTTGTGAAGATTGCACTCTGCTGATGTCTCCCCAGGTCTAAGGGTGAACCAGTACTAACACATGGACATACCCATGAGTAAATGAGTTTGTGAATGGTCTTCTGGGTGTGTGAGGGAATGTGGCAGTCACTGTCTGCCTATATGAGTGATAGGTACATAATCACGTTTGTTAGAGTGTAACTAATTCTGTAAGTGCCTCTCTGACTGTGTGAGCATGTCCAAATTACATACTATTAAATTACATACTATAAGCAAAAACCCATCTCTAATTTCAAACTCATTCATTCATAGTAGCATAATACAATTATTATACATTTAGTATAGCAATTCCTCTTCTTTTCTACTCCCTGTATTTTTAGTTAACATTCTCATCTGAGCAACCTTCTGTTTTTACTTCTTGTATACTGTTTAAAAGCTACGCATTTTCTTTCACCTTACATACACTCATAATTGATTTTCTAAATCTACTTTTATGTACAACTGCCTAATTAACACACAGGTAAAAGCTCTTTGCTGTGATCTGTTTTATTTCTGTGTCTGGTAACATCTGTTTTCTTTTGAAATCTCCAGTCAGATCTCCTGTAAGCCACCTCCTCTCTTAGTAGAAAATCAGGTAAAATGGCTACCTCTCACTATGGGCTAAAACTTATGGTGCTCTAGTTAACAAATAACAGGCTACCTTTCAATCTTTTATTTTTGTTATACCACTTCTACATAGTCAGTATTTCTTTAACAAAAAACGTGTAATTTCTCTTCAAATCGATAAAGATGGGCAATCTGTTTGAAAACCAAATGGACATCTACTGGCACAGAAAATCTAAACACTGTGTGATGCACCAAAATTGTGTGTGTTCTCTTTTAGTTTCATAAAACATTCAGCAATAATTCTCACACTTCTAAAATCACAGGTTTAAAAAGGAACTAATAGTAGTCCCTAATCTTCTAATACATTATCTATTCCTACCTTCTTCAGAACAATGAGTTTTATCGGAAAACCCTTCTGCGTATGTTTTACTTCCACAGGATGTCTGTGATACACTTTGAGGATCAAAAATAGAATGTCCTTGCAGATTCTGTCAAAGGGCCAATCCTTTCAAGGTTAGATATGTGCTTTGTCAATCAGCTGACATAACTCTGGTTACGATAAACTCCTCAGAAGCGTAGTATATTATACCTGTGTTATCTGTTTGGGTATTTGGCAAATTATCCAAATTGCTGATCAAATATAGGCATCCCCCCTTCATTTTAGTCGTAATTACAGGAGCTGCTTTACAATGAGGTTCCTAGTACTTCTAATATCCAGAAATCTCACACAGCTTTTTGTCTGGCGTACGAAAGGTGCTCTAAATCCGAATTTTCGCTCCCAAATTTAATGGCAGCTGGTCTCATAAACAGTTGAAATTGTGCTGCATAAACAACAATCTCATTGATGTATGGAGACAGTGAGCACACTTTTCATTCCTCCCCACACTATACCTTCACACTATACCTTCACGCAAATTGATGACATCTTAGTTGACAAATCTTTTGTTCCCGCAGCACAGAACCCCAAGATTGAACCAATACTAATTAGCGACCATGCTTACATATCGCTTGAGCTTTCACTTACAGATACGCCCCCACCCTCAAAAGTGTGTTGCCTTAATGATGCTCTCCTGGAGGATGAAGCATTCAAGTCCAAAATTTACAACACATTCCAACAGTTCCTGACTGAAAACAGAGCAGGTGATACCTCAGACTCGGTTAGATGGGACGTGTAAAAGCCACTCTCAGGGGCACCCTTCTGAACGAGCTGCTTCCAGAAACAAATCCTTGAATAAACCTCTTGAATCTGTCAAGTCCGAGATTAAAGCTCTAAATGAAATATTTAGACACTCTGCTGGCTCAAATGAAATCCCTAAGCTGCGCTAACTACAATATGAGTACAGAGAAATACTACGTATTACAGCACAAAAATGGGTGGACGATGCCAATGCAGAACAATCAACCACTCGAAATAAAGCTGGGAAGGCCCTCGCCAATTACCTGAAATATTCTAAACCCAAATCCATCACCTCTGCCATTAAAAACAAGTTAGACCATACAGTACCCTCCCAAAATGAGATCTTGGAGGTCTTTCACAACTTCTGTTCAGACCTCCACCCCAAATAATACAATTATTCCCAAAACTGTGTTTTATATCTGAACTCCTGCTCTCTCTCTCATCAGCTTCAGAAGAGGACAGATCCCTACCCAACTCCCCAATTCGGAAATTCACTCGGCCATTAAATCCCTCAAATCAGGCAAAGCCTTAGGTCCTGACGGGTACACTGTGGCCTTCTACCAAACATTCTCCGCCATCCTACTTGCTTGGTTTCAGTCAGACGCTTCCTCAGGCCACGTCTCTGGCATGACCACTGAGGCCACAATCATTGTCATTCCAAAAGAAAGGATTGATAAACTGGACGTCAAAAACTACAGGCCAATATCACTATTCAATATTGACTGTAAATTATACACCAAAATCCTAGCACAAAGATTAGTGAGGGTGTTACTGAAACTCAATGCCCACACCGAAACCAAATTTCTGAAGGGAAGGCTGGCTGCTGATAACATCTGTGCCTTCCGTCATGCCCTTGAAAAAGCTCAGTCATCTCCCTCGCCCACCATGACAATGGCCCTTCAAGCAGAACAATCCTATCACAAGGTCTCTTGGACCTTCCTACACCACTCCCTCCAAAAATTCTAACTTGGCGAGTGTTTCATCTGAATGAATATGGCCCAATACGCGGCACCAGTTGCAAAAGTTAAGAGAAACAGGTGTCTATCCAACACTTTACCTTAGCCCAAGGTACCAGGCAGGGTTGTCCTCTCTGTCCCCTCCTATTCCTTTTAGTTATCAAACCGTGCTTATGCTCCTGAAAAGTGAATGAAAATATCAGAAGCGTCCAATTCCAATCATCAGGCAGCTAGTTGCAGCATATGCCCATGAAGTCCTGCCGGTGACTCCCATAGGTGATGTCATCCGGCAGTTTGGATTTTCATCGGTCTCTTATGCAGATGATACCCAGATTGTGGTGTCCATCTCAAGCAATCTGGAGGATACTGCTGCTCACTTTAACCAATGTATGTCCCACGTAGACCACTGGATGAGATCAAAATGCCTAAAGCTCAATGGAAGTAAAACAGAAGTTCTGTTGATGGGATTGAATAACTCGTTCTTGTCACAGAACTGGTGGCCTCTGAATTTGGGAACTCTTCCTACTCCAGTGGACAAAGCTAAGAACCTAGGCATCATTTTTGATGACAGACTCACCTTTCATCTCCAAATTAATAAAGCCTCCTCTCTAGGTTCATTTAACACTGCAGTTAATCCAGAAAGTAAGACCATTCATTCCTCCAGATGCAGTAAAAATACTAGTGACCAGCTTAGCAATGTCCAGACTGGACTATGGAAATGCCCTTTATTTGGGTATTCAGAAACGGCACTTGCTGAAACTTCAGCGGGTACAAAATGCTACTGCTAGGCTGCTATTAAACATTCCTAAGTACCAGTCTGTTTCTCATGGCCTGAAAGCTCTTCATTGGCTCCCAGTTCAGAGAAGAACAGAGTTTACATCTCTCTGCTTGGCATTCCACATATTATGTCTGAAATTTAAAGTTTCTCCCGTGTATCTGGCTACACTTTTAGCCACTCTAAAACTGAAATCTGTCCCATGATTATCCACTGAACCCCTACAATCATTGGTAACTCTAGCTTAAAATGGCAATCTGTGGCACTAAAATACTTAGATATCTGGTTTGGCAAAGACCTACACACCTCAGTTTCAATCAACGTGAGCAAAGCACTCTCTAAAATCACTTACCTATTATCGTCCTAGTTGCCCAAATTCCTGACTTGGTGGGGCAGAACAGAATCAGCAAAAAGGAGGATAGCCCCCCTTGTAAACTTTCATGCAAGTATTCCTATTATAAACTTATCAAACCATTTTTTTGAAGCAGTTGACAACGCTATTTCGAAATTCTTATGGATAGAAAAGAGGGCCAGGATCGCCGGTCTCAACCTAAAACTGAAACAAAACAGAGGGGGCCTACATATGCCTGACTTTCTTGGATACCAACAAGCCTTCCTGGCTGCACAGGGCAACTGGTGGCTTAACAAAATCATGGATTCCCCATCCCTCCCTAACTACACACTGAATGCCAATTACTCCCCCTTTTCCAGCTTCAATCCACTTTGACGATTTATGGTCTTTCTAAACTACCTTTGGGCCACTCTTACCCCATTATAGCAGACACAGTAGCCACCTTGTATGCATTGATAAAACTTTGTCCAACCGCCTCGCTGGCTTCACCCTTGCTTCTCTTTGGCATAACCATAGAATCAAACTAGAAGGCAGAACCCTATTCTTGAAACAGTAGGCCAAAAGAAGCAATAATTCCATTGGAGACCTAGGTACAACATTAAATCCCATCTCCATGCTGATTTAAGTTTGTGCTATAACCTCCCTATAATTGCAATCAGGAGGCTTCCGAAACCACACAATCCTGACCTCCCCGACCTCCTAAGGAAACTCAAAATAGTAGGTCGTGTCGCATCCCACATCTATAAACTCTTAGATCCCCCACAAACTCACCTCGTTAAAAATCTTATAAAGAAATGGTCACCACACATACCGGAAGATCTACACTCCTACTTCTCTGACTCAACCTGGCATAGAATCTGGCATTCCCCCTTTCTAGCGAACATCTCACCTATAATAGCATAATCCAGATTTTTGTACATTTACAAATCCTACTGGAATACTTCGAGACTTTTCAAACTAGGGTGATTACCATCAGATAAATCCTGGTGCTGTGAGTGATCACCTTGGTTGAATGAATACATGTTTATCACATGCAAAATGTTCCAACCACTATGGTCCAAGATACAACAAACCTTCCAATACATGTTCAAAATCAACTTCTCCCTAACTCTATTGACTTCTACTTCATGTCATCCTGAATACACACAATACACTCCTATCTCAAGCTAGCCTTGGGTACAAAAACTGTTCTCCTAGAATGGAAATCCACTTCAGTAGTCCTATTCAAGAGATGGTGGCTCATCTTATGCACCACCAGAAGAACTGACTACATCTTGTATAATAAAAAGTACACCATTCCACTCATTCATGCGGTTTATGGGGCACCCAGGACCTCATCTCCAAAAGGTTGACCCTCCATAGCCCCCTTCCACTGGTGGCAACATCATATCCTCTTGACCTTAATATTTGTGCTAATTCCACCCACTCACGTTCCTCGCCTTGCAGACTTACCTTTACCCAAAACAACCAGCCTTTGTTACAACAGGGGTCTCCTCCTCCCCTCCCCTCCACCTTACGCTTTAAATTTCTTATTAATTCCGTGTTTTACCCTTTCTTATTTTCTTTTACTCTCTGTTCTAGACTTGTGCACACTCTGGTATGTTATCCTTTTACCAAACTGTGGGGCTACCTCTTCCATTGGTAACAATTCAATTATTAGCCTCTTCATTGTCAACCCTACTCCAAATACTGGATTTTATGCATGATGTTCTTTAATGTCTTGTATATTGTCCTACACTTTACTGTGCAGTGTGCATATTTGCTCTAATTTGTGTCAGTACTTTTTTTATACCTTATTTGTATTTTTGAAAATAACCGTTTGAAAAAAAAAAGTTCCTTGCTAATCTGTGTATGAGTACCCATTCTGAAACGTTAAATCTGTGAAGAATCATTTCCTGCATAGACTTTAATTCACTAAAATGCCAGCTGTCTCTCTAATTGCACAACAGGAAGTGGCATCATGATACCATTGACCTTTATGACATTTCAGGATTTGAAATATTATGACATTAAATCCAACTGACTTTAGAGGAAGGGTCATCACGTGACCATTAAAAATGTTTAAGAGATAGCTTCTTCAATACAGACATAATTCCTGCAGGTTAGTAAAGAGTCACATTGAGGGATGTGGTGGGGATTTTTATTTGAGACCAGATTTACCAAATGACTGCTCTCACCCTTTGATCAGACCCTTTCTAGTATGGCCTGGTACATCTGGCATGCTAGCGCCTAAGAAACTAACCAGTCAGCATTTGTAGGGTGCTGCACTCTCACCCCTGGGGGTACTGGGCACCGGGTCTGAAGTCTCCGTCGAAAAACGGGTCTTGAGAAAAAGGCGGGAAGAGCGTAGAAACTAGTAGAAGAAGGCAAACCAGAGGACAGAAAAACAAGCAGAAAGGCAAAACAGAGGGCAGAAAAATTAGCAGAAAAAGACAAAACAGAACAGAAAACAAGCAGAAAGTCAAAACGGAGGGAAGAAAAAGGCAAAACAGAGGGCAGGAAAATGAGCAGAAAAAGCAAAACAGAGCAAGAAATGAGTAGAGGAAGTACAAACAGGAAGCAGCAGGGAGACCGGCAGCAGAGGGTAGCAGACTGTGGGCAAGCTGTACAGAACTGTTGCAGGGGGAGCTGGCACAATGACATTCTCAATGGGGTAGCGCTGCAGGCCTTTATTAAGTAGGTACTTGGGGTGAGTGGGGCCCTGGGTGGCAGGTGGAGGAAAACGGCAGGCGGAGAGAAATGCCGGAAGAGGAAAGAAATGAGCAGAAGGCAAAACGGAGGTCAGAAAAACGAGCCTAACAAAGCAGAGCAGAAGAGGGCAAACAATTACAGGAAAAAAGAGCAGAAAGGCAAAACAGAGGGCAGAAAAACCAGCAGAAGAGGCCAAACGAAGGGCAGAAAAAGGAACAGATAGGTGAAACAGAGCAGAAAGTTCAAAACAAAGGACGAAAAATGGGATATGAAACAACCTTCTTTAAGACCGAGTTAGACATGGCTGTCCAGGACTGTATCTTAATTAAGTGCTCAGGTGAAATATGGCAGCATTTCTGTTTGGAAAAACAGACCTATCAATGACTGTAATGTAGGTTGCTGCCCACGTGCAGTAGCATAGCACACCTCCTTTTAGTGCACTAACTGTAAATATCGTCACAGACAAATATTAACCGTACTTGTGAACAGCCTAATAGTCATTATGCACAAGAATGAGCATTTCGGAAATTGTAGCACTTTCTGATCAAAAACAGAATCCTAGATTGCTCGTGTATTTGTTGCTCATAAAGTTGGCTTGACTTGAATTCAAGCCAACTTTATTGTTGGCCCACCTAAAATCTGCAGTGGTGGACCCTGAAAGCTTGCCCCCTGCGCTCGCCAAGTGTTGTTGCACCCTCTTCATTCAGGTTGGCTGCATGGGTGAAGGGCCCCATGACAGTCTGACAGTCAGCCCCTGCTTCCCCTGTACCTAGACATGCAGGCCCAAGTGCTCCACGGTTCTCCGACCTGGCCTCACAGGGCCCACACAGGTTCCAGTGCCTCTTAAGGCCCCCACCCAGCCAGTGTATTGTGCTGAATAGTCTTCGTACGATGTACGTTTTTAGCGTTTTGTTTCATTGTAGAATTTGCATTTTTCATTGCATGCTGTAATATTTGAAGTACGCCTGGAAGTGAGACAAAACACACAAGCCACGGGCACCGAAGTACGAGAGGGGGCAGCGGCCACTGCCTCTGAAGTTCATGATTGGTCGGCATGACTGAGTGTTCTGGGTCGTGCCTGCCACCGTGGATTAGCTTTTATGAAGGTCAGTCCGTCCGACTTTTGAGAGTCAAGCAGACTGTGAAGAGCATTTGTCTGCATTTTACTTTAACAACCGGTCTCATTTGTAGAGTGTGTTCTAACAGACCCGATACGGAATGGTTTTGCTGGCTCTTTATGGCCAGAGATGTTTAAAGTCATGGGCAAAGTAGCAGTTGCCCAGAGTGCTCACCTTCCAAGGGCCCCCCGATAAAGTTGACGAGGCGGTCGAAATTTCTACAATAATAATAATATTGCTCACAAAAACCACCTCCTTTTTTCTAATTTGACAGCTAATCTTTTTTAACAGAAAAGCGAGGCCCGATTTACTAAGGGTTTGCACTTTGTGTCAGTCACTTTACATGAGTTTGCCAAAGGAGGGCAAAGTCTAGGAAGGGCAAAGTCTAGGAAGAAAACACAAAGAGTCCCTAGATGGTGGGGGTATATACCCTACAGCGTAGGCTAACCCAACCCGAAGGCTCAAAGGGTAGCTACGGTATCAAGGACAAGATAGTCTTTAGCATAACATACACCTAATTTACAAATACAGGCTAACAGTCAGTATAGGAACCCTGTCTACAAATCACCACATTAATTAGGAAACTATAATCTTTACCAGTGTAAAAAACAATTTATTAAAAACAGTACAGTTTAAGTTCACATTCAAAAAGCGATTATACATTCAAACATATATTAAAAAACCAAAGAGTCGACGCGGCGTTTCGGTGTCTTGTTTCGATGATGACACCTTCTTCAGGACGGGTTTTTTTAGTTAAAAAAATCTCTAAAAGGTAAGATTAAAAAACATGAATCAACAGGGGCCTATTATATACTGACGTTAGCATTGTTATGACATTATTACATATATGGACTGTACACAAAAATTAAACAACATTCATGATCTCTATATTCACATTAGTATATACAGGGAAACAATCACTGTTCTCTTTTACTTTTTTTATCCATTTGAACATCAAACAAGGTTACATCATGTCTAGGGTTGTTAATTGTTACACCAGCAGTGAAAGTTTGATACAAATAACCACATTTGACACTGATGACCAAAGATATTATCTAAGTAATGGTTTTATCATTCTGTAGATTCATTGTTAGCTTGCATTAGACAAACCCTTTTATCCCAACATGATTAACTTTATACTATCCTATAGTTATCCTTATGGTCCCATGCAGTTTCTCTTTTATCACTTAACAATTATAGACCTCCCTCAGAGATTGAGGGATTTAGGGCATATGCGGTCTCAAGAGAGGTACAGTTTTTTTCAGTCATTAGTCTGACTCTCATGGACTTATCTTCCTTTGATGTAGTTTAAAAACAATTTTGTTCCACCTAAAGGGTAAATTACACAATTCAGATGAACCCAGATTCTATTTATACTTAGAAAACTACCTCCGTGATAGATATAGAAGTTCGTTACCTGAATATAGGTATTCTATAAAATTATCTGTGCTGTATCAGGGGTGACCACCGTATATCAATTCGGCTGTTGAGCATGTAACTGTAAAAGGCAGAAATACAATGTTCCTAATATTAAGATATTAAGACACAATTTTAGAACCAGAGTCTTTTTGGTTAAGGTCAGAAAATTAATTTCTACCCATGATTACCTTTAGTTGTATAGTGTTGGGGATGATCCAACTTATCTCTTGTAGGTAGCGGCCTTCAGATTTGTTACATTCCCTTCTACCAGTTCGCTTCCTATTCCTTCTTAATTCTCAGAATAGTGCTGTTAATAAATGCAAAAACACAGACAGAGATATTTATGAGCTATCTAGCTGTTATCTTAACCTTTAGTTATGTCTTCAGGTTTAGTAACTTATTAGGGCAGTGATGTAACTACCTGCCTTGGAACGGTTTTTGCCTAATGGGCTTTGGAGACTCATTAATTAAATTATACATATTCACATATCAGTCTCTTGGTAATACCGTGGTTTTATTGTGCAGATATAGCCAGGTGTCAATCTCTCCTGCTGTTTAACATTTTTGGACATATTGTGTACTATCTGTGCTTTTCCTGGCAGCCAGAGCTTTAGCCAGGATTCAAGATTATTTGCATTGGTATATATCTGTGTTGACAATCATCATATTCCATTAATCAATGGTCATTGACATATTCCTTCATTTTAAGTTTGGAGCCTATCTTCTTACTGCAACTTTGTGTGGGCTCTACTTGTTTGCTATTACATTATTTTTAGAGTCCCCTTACCCCCCATGCAAATATATAATGGGGCGCTAAGATATTTGCATAGTGTAAAGCCCACATCTAGGGTGCATCAGCATTAATTAGAGGATAGCGGTTGTTCCATAGTTCTTACCTTTTTCCTGCGTATCGGCCTCCCTGTCACCTGGTCCTCATACAGCTTCCCCATGGAATGATTGTTGCTTGCTACAAGCTCCCTTTTATTGGGAAATTTGGCGCAATTTTCTACATCCTTAAGCGTGTGTGCTATGTTCTTTATGGTAGATCTCTGTATAGAGCGTCGGCCATTTTTAAATGTCTGTATTCAAGGGCTAAACAGTACCCAATCTCACCTCTGTTCCAGATACTCTCTTCTTATTCTAATATTAGGAAGCATTACAGAAGTTCCTTTATTATTCTAATCGCCCATTTGCTGTGTTTATATTTACAGTAAAAATTGGCGCGCAATGTATATAATCTGCGAAAAAAATCGCGATGTCCACTAACATTCCAGATTCTGCCTATTCTTTAAAACACTTCGTTTTTTATTAGTTTTTAGTGTATGACTCTTTGCACTCAGTATGTGCTATTTTAAAGAACGTTATGTGGCGGAATGTCTCATCCCGTTTTTTGAAGGAAATCGTCGGCCATCTTTGAGTGTTTAGATTCCCAGCATCTAGTATGGTTTCAGAACTTTTTCGGTTATAGATCTCAGTTTTCTATGACAACCCTGGTGTTCCTTTGTGCAAAACTGACTAAATATGTTACTGCACTCGGTATATTGCATTTTGGAGTATGGTGTGGGGATTGCGTAATCGCGTTTTTTTGGGAGAGTTGCGTCGGCCATCTTGGAGTGTATAAACCTCCAAACTTCTATTATGGTCCGAGATTTATATCTGCTGCAAGATTAAGTTTTTGTAACATCCCTGGTGTTACGTTGTGTAGATGTTTGTAACAGACTGAATGTGTTACTAAGAATAACTATAATGGTGTGGGGATTGTATAATCGCGTTTTTTCAGGAGAATTGCGTCGGCCATCTTGGAGTGTATAAACCTCCAAATTTCTATTATGGTCCGAGATTTATATCTGTTCACCTGGTATTACGTTGTGTGGATGTTTTAACAGACTGAATCTGTTACTAAGGATAACTATAATGGTAACAGACGCGCCAGTACGGTTAAATAGTTGCGTGTCTACAGCAAAATACGTCGGCTATTTTGTGCAGGAAAACTGCAAGCCCGGACTTCAATATACATCCTAAGTTGTTATTAGTTTTCTAGGGTCTAGGAGTCTATGAAAAATAATAAAGAAAATGATGTTTATGTTTTAGTAGCACAATATCTAGGGATCACGACAGGAGCTCAATTTGTTGTTACGTAATAGAGAATAATAAAGCAATGGGTGCTTATGTTTCAGTTGCCTATTTATATAGGATTCATAATAGGAGCTACATTTGTTATTAGGTATTAGTAATCACATCAGGGCGTCTCCTATAAACCAGACATCATGTTCTGGTTTATCCCTACAAACTACCATATTCTGGACTATAATGGACTTTTGTTATGGGGGTGTCTATAAGACCCTCTCCCAGTCTTCTTTACTATTAAGTCCCTGTCGTACGGTATTAAACTTCGACATATAAAATTGTTCACGTTTTTTCCGCTTGGTGTTCACATCTCCACCCCTTGTATTCATTTTTATGGATTCAAGAACGCACCACTTGAGATCTTGGTTAGTGTGTTTGGCCAGTAACCAATGATCTACCAAGGGTGCGCTGCTTTTTTTTAGTTCTTATTGCTGACCTATGTTCGTTTAGTCTAATTCTTACTTCCCTGGATGTTTCCCCTACATAGGTCAGATTACAGGGACACTGAATGAGGTAAATGAGATTTTTTGACCTACAGTTGTAAAAATCTGCAACTTTGTGAATTGTGCTGTTTATTTTTATTTCTGTGCCTTTAATGATATCCTTACAATTGCCACACCCACTACATGGGAAAGTGCCTTTGGGTAGTGGGTTCTTATCTATGGTCGTTTGTTGTTCATGATTGATTTCCCTATATGTTTTTACAAGGCTGTTTCTGATTGTTTTATTCCTCCTGTAGGAGAACATGGGCTTCGGAAGGATATTACCATTTTGGTTGGACACCAGATTCCAGTTCCTATTTATTATGTTCTTAATTTTGTTGTTTACGCTGCTATGGTTTGTTACAAAGATAAGTGGTCTGTCTGTCTGTTTGGATTTTCTCCTCTTTATTAAAGAATTCATCCCTGTTGTAATATTTGGCCCTTTTATAGGAATGGCGGATAAATTTTTTAGGGTACCCTCTTTCTAGGAATTTTTCAGTGAGGGTTTGAGCATGTTTATCATAGTCTGTATTGTTGGTACAGTTTCTTCTCAATCTTAGAAACTGTCCATATGGTATGTTATTTTTTTGACAAGCCGGGTGATGACTATTGAAGTGTAACATTGTGTTCCTGTCTGTAGGTTTCGTATACAGCTCCACCAAGAGTTTGCCTTCACTGTGTTTGATTGTTATATCCAGTAAAGCACATTCCTGGTTGCTAATGCTATGCGTGAATCTTAAGTTAATGTCTCCTAGGTTAAGCCAGTCTATAAATTCAAGAAGAGTTGCCTCTAAGCCTGTCCAGATTAAAAAAATGTCATCAATGTAACCTGTCCATTGTGACACGTTTTCAAAGAATGGTGCCAACGAGTTGAAGATATGCTTGTCTTCAAATCTTGATACGTAGAGACATGCTAGGCTCGGCGCACAGGTGGCCCCCATTCTTGTCCCTTTGGTTTGCTTGAACAGGGTTTTTTCATACAGGAAGATATTATTTTTGAGTATCAGTGTTGCACACTCAACTATAAAGGTTGAGTGTGAATTTAAGTCCTGGTTACCAATTTGCAACATATCGGCCAACATGTCTATAGTGTCGTCCTGTGGAATATTAGTATATAAGGCCTCTATGTCTAAGGAGACCATAAACTGGGTATCTGAGTTAAAGGGAAGACCTTCAATCTTACCGATCATTGATGTGGTGTCCTTTATGTATGCCCTTTGGCTTTTAACGAGAGGTTGCAAGAAGATGTCAATATATTTACTTAATGGTTCCGTTATGGAGTTGATACTTGACACAATGGGTCTCATTGGAGGATCTAATATATTCTTATGCACTTTTGGGAGACCATATAGCGCAGGTATGGTGGGGTGTTCGTTATGTAGGAAGTGGTATTCTTCTAGGCAGATGACACCATCTTCCTTTGCCCATTGTAATAAGCTTGTAATCTTATCTGCCAGTAATTTGAGTTCCTCTTTTGTGGATAGGCAATAATGTTCCTTATTGTTAAGCATGGAGTACATGCGAGCATTGTAATCCTGGGTATCCATTATAACAATGCTCCCCCCCTTGTCTGCTGGTTTTATGGTAATTGAAACATCCTCTTCTAGTGATTTGAGTGCATTTCTTTCTTTCATTGAGAAGTTGTGTTCTACCCACTGTTTTTTATCTAGGAGTTCAGAAATACTTTTCTCCACACAGTGTTCAAATACCTCTACATCTTTCTTTACCATATTAATTTGGGGAGTCCATTTTGACCTAGGTTTTAAGCCTGATTTATTCTCATTTGTATTCCTAGGTTTACCCTCAAAGAATGCATTCAAACGGACCTTTCTAAAGAAACTTTGTAGGTCGCGTTCTAGACTATATTTATCAATAGGATTTGCTATGGCGAACCCTAAGCCCTTCTCTAAAACACTTTTGTCATCATCCGAAATTAATCGGGATGACAGATTGATAATGGGTGCTTTCCTATTTAATCCCAGTTCTTCTTGCTTCTTGTGTTGTAGTGACGTGGTTGGTATTGCTTCTGGGGGATATATGTTCCCCTCCCTCTTCCTCTGCCCCTCTGGGCTCCAAAATTCTTTTGACGTTCTTCTAAAAAAGGAAGACTCTGTCTTGTGTTATTACTAGCTGGGTCTGCATCTTTATTAGTATTATCTTGTTGTGCCTCATTTTCTGATTCAGAACTTGTATACGAGGTGTCAAAGAAACACACCTTTCTGTTTTGAAAGTTTCTATTTGGCTGAGTCCACTGTCTCCTGCCATTATAGTCTTCCTGAGGTTTCTCATAGAAATCCTTTTGCAGATAAGGATAGACCTTTTCTATATCATATTGTGCCACATCCTTTCTGAATTTATTGGATTTTTTGTTAGTCATAAATTCCAGATACCCTGCTATATCTGCTTGGATGTCTTCCAGTTTACGCTTAGCGTCTTCTAGCGCATCACAGTCCTTCAGTTTAGATTCTAGTTCTTCTATTTCGGCTCTCTCTATGACAAGGACATCTTGTGCTGTCTCAATTATGAGTAGCATCCAGTCTCTGCTACATCTGTTTGCTATTAACGTCCAGTTTTCAATGAATTTTTTGACCTTAACAAAGACTCCAGGTTCATTTGTTATCTGCAACCCCTTAGGGATAATACCTTTTTTGCAGTATTCGATCAGAAAGTCAGCATGTAGTTCTGTCCTTATAATTTTCTTTTTGAGGTTCCATAATTCTCTCCATTTTTCATCTTTACTGTTATCAATGATTACAGTTGGAGTTTTTTTAGAGGCACCGTGTATCAATTTATTAAATTGGTCCTCTGAGAATCCATACGTTTTAATACCTTCCATTTTTCTATACCAGAAAGAAAAGGCTCCCCAGCTAAAAAGCTGTATTAGAACAACACAATGAGGGAGGTACCCAAAGACCAGTGAGGGACTGGGTAAACAAATATGCAGAAAACACAAAGAGTCCCTAGATGGTGGGGGTATATACCCTACAGCGTAGGCTAACCCAACCAGAAGGCTCAAAGGGTAGCTACGGTATCAAGGACAAGATAGTCTTTAGCATAACATACACCTAATTTACAAATACAGGCTAACAGTCAGTATAGGAACCCTGTCTACAAATCACCACATTAATTAGGAAACTATAATCTTTACCAGTGTAAAAAACAATTTATTAAAAACAGTACAGTTTAAGTTCACATTCAAAAAGCGATTATACATTCAAACATATATTAAAAAACCAAAGAGTCGACGCGGCGTTTCGGTGTCTTGTTTCGATGACACCTTCTTCAGGACGGGTTTTTTTAGTTAAAAAAATCTCTAAAAGGTAAGATTAAAAAACATGAATCAACAGGGGCCTATTATATACTGACGTTAGCATTGTTATGACATTATTACATATATGGACTGTACACAAAAATTAAACAACATTCATGATCTCTATATTCACATTAGTATATACAGGGAAACAATCACTGTTCTCTTTTACTTTTTTTATCCATTTGAACATCAAACAAGGTTACATCATGTCTGTTCCTACATAACGAACACCCCACCATACCTGCGCTATATGGTCTCCCAAAAGTGCATAAGAATATATTAGATCCTCCAATGAGACCCATTGTGTCAAGTATCAACTCCATAACGGAACCATTAAGTAAATATATTGACATCTTCTTGCAACCTCTCGTTAAAAGCCAAAGGGCATACATAAAGGACACCACATCAATGATCGGTAAGATTGAAGGTCTTCCCTTTAACTCAGATACCCAGTTTATGGTCTCCTTAGACATAGAGGCCTTATATACTAATATTCCACAGGACGACACTATAGACATGTTGGCCGATATGTTGCAAATTGGTAACCAGGACTTAAATTCACACTCAACCTTTATAGTTGAGTGTGCAACACTGATACTCAAAAATAATATCTTCCTGTATGAAAAAACCCTGTTCAAGCAAACCAAAGGGACAAGCATGGGGGCCACCTGTGCGCCGAGCCTAGCATGTCTCTACGTATCAAGATTTGAAGACAAGCATATCTTCAACTCGTTGGCACCATTCTTTGAAAACGTGTCACAATGGACACGTTACATTGATGACATTTTTTTAATCTGGACAGGCTTAGAGGCAACTCTTCTTGAATTTATAGACTGGCTTAACCTAGGAGACATTAACTTAAGATTCACGCATAGCATTAGCAACCAGGAATGTGCTTTACTGGATATAACAATCAAACACAGTGAAGGCAAACTCTTGGTGGAGCTGTATACGAAACCTACAGACAGGAACACAATGTTACACTTCAATAGTCATCACCCGGCTTGTCAAAAAAATAACATACCATATGGACAGTTTCTAAGATTGAGAAGAAACTGTACCAACAATACAGACTATGATAAACATGCTCAAACCCTCACTGAAAAATTCCTAGAAAGAGGGTACCCTAAAAAATTAATCCGCCATTCCTATAAAAGGGCCAAATATTACAACAGGGATGAATTCTTTAATAAAGAGGAGAAAATCCAAACAGACAGACCACTTATCTTTGTAACAAACCATAGCAGCTTAAACAACAAAATTAAGAACATAATAAATAGGAACTGGAATCTGGTGTCCAACCAAAAAGGTAATATCCTTCCGAAGCCCATGTTCTCCTACAGGAGGAATAAAACAATCAGAAACAGCCTTGTAAAAACATATAGGGAAATCAATCATGAACAACAAACGACCATAGATAAGAACCCACTACCCAAAGGCACTTTCCCATGTAGTGGGTGTGGCAATTGTAAGGATATCATTAAAGGCACAGAAATAAAAATAAACAGCACAATTCACAAAGTTGCAGATTTTTACAACTGTAGGTCAAAAAATCTCATTTACCTCATTCAGTGTCCCTGTAATCTGACCTATGTAGGGGAAACATCCAGGGAAGTAAGAATTAGACTAAACGAACATAGGTCAGCAATAAGAACTAAAAAAAGCAGCGCACCCTTGGTAGATCATTGGTTACTGGCCAAACACACTAACCAAGATCTCAAGTGGTGCGTTCTTGAATCCATAAAAATGAATACAAGGGGTGGAGATGTGAACACCAAGCGGAAAAAACGTGAACAATTTTATATGTCGAAGTTTAATACCGTACGACAGGGACTTAATAGTAAAGAAGACTGGGAGAGGGTCTTATAGACACCCCCATAACAAAAGTCCATTATAGTCCAGAATATGGTAGTTTGTAGGGACAAACCAGAACATGATGTCTGGTTTATAGGAGACGCCCTGATGTGATTACTAATACCTAATAACACATTTAGCTCCTATTATGAATCCTATATAAATAGGCAACTGAAACATAAGCACCCATTGCTTTATTATTCTCTATTACGGAACAACAAATTGAGCTCCTGTCGTGATCCCTAGATATTGTGCTACTAAAACATAAACATCATTTTCTTTAATATTTTTCATAGACTCCTAGACCCTAGAAAACTAATAACAACTTAGGATGTATATTGAAGTCCGGGCTTGCAGTTTTCCTGCACAAAATAGCCGACGTATTTTGCTGTAGACACGCAACTATTTAACCGTACTGGCGCGTCTGTTACCATTATAGTTATCCTTAGTAACAGATTCAGTCTGTTAAAACATCCACACAACGTAACACCAGGTGAACAGATATAAATCTCGGACCATAATAGAAATTTGGAGGTTTATACACTCCAAGATGGCCGACGCAATTCTCCTGAAAAAACGCGATTATACAATCCCCACACCATTATAGTTATTCTTAGTAACACATTCAGTCTGTTACAAACATCTACACAACGTAACACCAGGGATGTTACAAAAACTTAATCTTGCAGCAGATATAAATCTCGGACCATAATAGAAGTTTGGAGGTTTATACACTCCAAGATGGCCGACGCAACTCTCCCAAAAAAACGCGATTACGCAATCCCCACACCATACTCCAAAATGCAATATACCGAGTGCAGTAACATATTTAGTCAGTTTTGCACAAAGGAACACCAGGGTTGTCATAGAAAACTGAGATCTATAACCGAAAAAGTTCTGAAACCATACTAGATGCTGGGAATCTAAACACTCCAAGATGGCCGACGATTTCCTTCAAAAAACGGGATGAGACATTCCGCCACATAACGTTCTTTAAAATAGCACATACTGAGTGCAAAGAGTCATACACTAAAAACTAATAAAAAACGAAGTGTTTTAAAGAATAGGCAGAATCTGGAATGTTAGTGGACATCGCGATTTTTTTCGCAGATTATATACATTGCGTGCCAATTTTTACTGTAAATATAAACACAGCAAATGGGCGATTAGAATAATAAAGGAACTTCTGTAATGCTTCCTAATATTAGAATAAGAAGAGAGTATCTGGAACAGAGGTGAGATTGGGTACTGTTTAGCCCTTGAATACAGACATTTAAAAATGGCCGACGCTCTTTACAGAGATCTACCATAAAGAACATAGCACACACGCTTAACGATGTAGAAAATTGCGCCAAATTTCCCAATAAAAGGGAGCTTGTAGCAAGCAACAATCATTCCATGGGGAAGCTGTATGAGGACCAGGTGACAGGGAGGCCGATACGCAGGAAAAAGGTAAGAACTATGGAACAACCGCTATCCTCTAATTAATGCTGATGCACCCTAGATGTGGGCTTTACACTATGCAAATATCTTAGCGCCCCATTATATATTTGCATGGGGGATAAGGGGACTCTAAAAATAATGTAATAGCAAACAAGTAGAGCCCACACATAAAGTTGCAGTAAGAAGATAGGCTCCAAACTTAAAATGAAGGAATATGTCAATGACCATTGATTAATGGAATATGATGATTGTCAACACAGATATATACCAATGCAAACAATCTTGAATCCTGGCTAAAGCTCTGGCTGCCAGGAAAAGCACAGATAGTACACAATATGTCCAAAAATGTTAAACAGCAGGAGAGATTGACACCTGGCTATATCTGCACAATAAAACCACGGTATTACCAAGAGACTGATATGTGAATATGTTATAATTTAATTAATGAGTCTCCAAAGCCCATTAGGCAAAAACCGTTCCAAGGCAGGTAGTTACATCACTGCCCTAATAAGTTACTAAACCTGAAGACATAACTAAAGGTTAAGATAACAGCTAGATAGCTCATAAATATCTCTGTCTGTGTTTTTGCATTTATTAACAGCACTATTCTGAGAATTAAGAAGGAATAGGAAGCGAACTGGTAGAAGGGAATGTAACAAATCTGAAGGCCGCTACCTACAAGAGATAAGTTGGATCATCCCCAACACTATACAACTAAAGGTAATCATGGGTAGAAATTAATTTTCTGACCTTAACCAAAAAGACTCTGGTTCTAAAATTGTGTCTTAATATTAGGAACATTGTATTTCTGCCTTTTACAGTTACATGCTCAACAGCCGAATTGATATACGGTGGTCACCCCTGATACAGCACAGATAATTTTATTGAATACCTATATCCAGGTAACGAACTTCTATATCTATCACGGAGGTAGTTTTCTAAGTATAAATAGAATCTGGGTTCATCTGAATTGTGTAATTTACCCTTTAGGTGGAACAAAATTGTTTTTAAACTACATCAAAGGAAGATAAGTCCATGAGAGTCAGACTAATGACTGAAAAAAACCTTTACCTCTCTTGAGACCGCATATGCCCTAAATCCCTCAATCTCTGAGGTAGGTCTATAATTGTTAAGTGATAAAAGAGAAACTGCATGGGACCATAAGGATAACTATAGGATAGTATAAAGTTAATCATGTTGGGATAAAAGGGTTTGTCTAATGCAAGCTAACAATGAATCTACAGAATGATAAAACCATTACTTAGATAATATCTTTGGTCATCAGTGTCAAATGTGGTTATTTGTATCAAACTTTCACTGCTGGTGTAACAATTAACAACCCTAGACATGATGTAACCTTGTTTGATGTTCAAATGGATAAAAAAAGTAAAAGAGAACAGTGATTGTTTCCCTGTATATACTAATGTGAATTTAGAGATCATGAATGTTGTTTAATTTTTGTGTACAGTCCATATATGTAATAATGTCATAACAATGCTAACGTCCGTATATAATAGGCCCCTGTTGATTCATGTTTTTTAATCTTACCTTTTAGAGATTTTTTTAACTAAAAAAACCCGTCCTGAAGAAGGTGTCATCATCGAAACAAGACACCGAAACGCCGCGTCGACTCTTTGTTTTTTTAATATATGTTTGAATGTATAATCGCTTTTTGAATGTGAACTTAAACTGTACTGTTTTTAATAAATTGTTTTTTACACTGGTAAAGATTATAGTTTCCTAATTAATGTGGTGATTTGTAGACAGGGTTCATATACTGACTGTTAGCCTGTATTTGTAAATTAGGTGTATGTTATGCTAAAGACTATCTTGTCCTTGATACCGTAGCTACCCTTTGAGCCTTCTAGTTGGGTTAGCCTACGCTGTAGGGTATATACCCCCACCATCTAGGGACTCTTTGTGTTTTCTGCATATTTGTTTACCCAGTCCCTCGCTGGTCTTTGGGTACCTCCCTCATTGTGTTGAAAGTCTAGGAAGGGCATTTCGTTTTCTGCACAAAAAGGTTTTGGTGGTGGAAATATGCTATTAGCTCCACTCTGCATGAAGGATGAGTTACTTTAGTGACCCATAGGCAGACTAACATAAGCACCCACAGATCTTGACGCAAAGCTGCATCTACTAAGACAGCCAGACTGGACTTTGCCTGAAAAAAATACCACCTTCTTGAAGAAGTCACTAACATGAATACATGCTTTAATGCATGCTGCACTCTACAACCCAGATAAAATCTGTAGAATGGTTAAGAATTGTCTAGGCATGGGATTTGGTACTGGAAGGATGTGATTCCAATTGAACCCTATGCTAGGCAGACTCCAGATTTCCGTTTTAATCCTTGTACATTGCTAATAACCCTGTCCTTTGAATCTGAGCCCAAACTAGCTTAGGATCCACATCCCAGCCAGAACAATCATTGAATGTAAACACAGACACAAATGCCCAACCTCTGACACCTATTTCATATATGTAGATTTGTTTATTAATCTGTGTCACTGGATGAAATACGTTGAGATACTCAACTAGAAGGAAGATAGTTCTCTGGTAGGTTTCCTTCTCCAACTGACTCCTGACGCCTTATGACGTAAACATTTCAATACAACCCCAACGCAATTCCCTCATTCAAAACAGCAGATACACAAAACAATAAAACAGGAGGTTCACATTTCATCACTGACAAAGACGAAACACAAAATGCACTCATACACCTCCAAGCCAAACAAGAAAAATCAAATGTGAATCCTTTAAACCCGCACACAAATTGACAATGCCAACAGGCCTGTCTTGTAACTGAAAGAGCCTCTTTAGTATATTGAGTTGAAGCTGAATGATCAAACCTGTGCTCTGTCACTCCTCCTTTCACTCGTGTATCCTTTCACTCACCCTCTGACTCATTCTTGCATTCACACAGCCACAATCAAACAGACTAACTAACCAAACAAGCATAGGCGGGATATACTTGCAATCCAAAATTAAGTTAAACATAGCAGTGGGTGGCCGTCTTCCAAAAGTACTGTACAAATTGTATTGTTCTGTTACCATTTAGAGGCGTTGGCCATTTTGGAACAGTGAAAACAATGAAACACTGAGCACAATGCCATTATAAGCTGTCCTCTCAGCAAGCATTGCAGTAGGTGGCCATCTTCAAATGCGAAAGTGTCCAGTGTATCACTATTTACTGATCCGGGGTGGGCAAAATAATGCTTCTAAACATGAAGGCCATCATGGAAGAGCAAAACAGAGATTCACTAAAAACAGTACTAACCAAGATGGCCACCCAGCACAGAATGCATCATGCTGCAGATGAAATGACTGCAAAGCGAGAACAAACTGTAATGAATGGGAACCTATAAAGCAGAAAATGGAAAACTAAAGGACTAGATATCAGCCCAGACAATGAAGTGCACTCTATTTCAGGTGCATATGTGCAGTTGATAACCCAAAATGCAATTACTTACAGGACAGATGAGCCAGTAGCAGAAATGGGCTAACCCATTGTCCCATGCAGTACACTGCCATGGGGAGAAGCAGAATGTGGAAGACAGTTGAACAGACAAAAGAAGACTGCCCATAAAACCCTATATATACGTTTAGTTTTTTATGTTTTGTTTTTAAATTACAGTAGCATGGCAGACAGCTACGCCTGCTAGGTTCTCCTGAGAGGATATTCCAAGGTTTATTATAGAGCCAATCTTCTACCTCAGAGTTTTGTCAAAGGAAGTAATCAACATCAAAATCCTTGCTTACTGAAGTAATGTGCAAATCTCTGTGTAACAAAATGCCTATCTACAGGCATTAACAAAGTGTAATACAAAGTAACTTGCGATGGCCTCTGATCTTGACATTAAACAATTAAGGCATGTTGCCTTTTTTTGTAATTTTCCATAAAATATTAATGATTCTCATATAGCATCTAACAAACTGTCCCTAATTAATGAGGCCCATACCGTTTATCAGTGGCTCATCACCACAAATAACTCAGGTCTGTTATGTTAAGGATAAGTTTTCCTGCAAGACAAATACAGTCATTAAATTAGAAATATGAACCAAAATTGAATTGGCAAAGTGGACCAAACAAGGATTCGTACAGTGCAAATCTTCAGCCCTGAGGGTTTTGGTACAGAGGTATCCAGCCCCCAAATTCCCTGCCTATTATAGTAATCTATGGCTATTCGTATAATGCTGTAGCCATCTATCGACTTAACCACAATATAATGACAATTCACTCTTAAAGGCATAATAGCTTTTACAGATGTTTTTCTCCATAAGAAAGTCAGGCCTACTGATTTTGTTGGATCAAACCAATGGCACCTGACACAAATGTCCCCGATAAACGTGCCAGGCCTGGTCTTTAACATTGGCTAGTCACCCCAATAAATGCCTACTGTAATGTTCATGCATAAGCTTTGCCACAAGGCAAACATCAAGCCTACAATTTCAAGCACTTTTCAAAGATTACAGTTCACTAAAAATATAAAGCCCCTTCTTAGTACGCCTAACAGGGATTTTTCTCCTGCTAATCATCAACCCCCAGGATTTTTCAAAGGAGTAAAAAAGCACCAAATCCTTTAATACAATGGTAATGTGCTTTTATGGAATTTAGCTGTCTTTTGTAACAATTTTAATTAATTGAACAAAATAAATTACTTGCAATGGTAATCAGTGGCAGGTTCTAACACGGTTTAATGCCAAGCCACAGTTGAAGCCCTTTCAAATTTAACATTTGCTTTTTACAATTAATATACAGAGCCTGCTGTTTTTGTCATAAGATTTCATAATAATCAAATAGAAATTATGGCATGTGACCTAGGTTTTTACAATAAACCAGTCCTGCCTATACACTTACCATTGGATTGTCACCATAAAACACATGGCTATACTACACTGAGCACTAGAATAGCCATAAAGCAACTATCTGTATGCGGACCCATCTTAAAATTACAAATATGCAAAAATGTACAGTTGAACCAACGTCGTAACACAACTTTTCAGAGTGAAACTCTTCAATCCCTAGGGAGCGGCACAGCATGTAACTAACACCAAAACTCTTGCCAATTATGATACTCTGTGGATTCCCTGAAGCAAAACAACTACCCGCAATGTTTAACGAAGTGCAACAAGTGCAACCCTTATGGGCCTATTGTTTTAAGATCTGCTTTTCAAAAGTCTTGCCTACTGCCTTTGTCATAACCTTTCATTAAAAACCGATCTGGCCTAGAGCCTTGATCAATGGCTTGTCACCAAGCGAGTCCTACTGCATTGACTATAATTTTCCTTCAAGACAAAATGAGTAGAACAAGCACTTGTTTTCAGTGGGAGCACAGGGCTTCTTCACAACTAATATATGTACTCAAGGAAACCAACTTTTGAGTGGAGCGAAAGTGTAGTATCCTGCATATTATACTGTAAGGCATTTTACTAGCCCTGCTCTGCCAGTGCCTGTGCTCTGACTCATTAGAATGTTGGAGTCTGAAGATGCCTCGGAATATTGGGACTGAGAGAGGCAGAGTGGAGAGTTGGTCAGGCTGAGCAGCATACAGGCTGCTCCTGGTGGGGCTCCGATTTACCACATATCTTCATGATGTCCTGTACCTTACAACTTGTTATCTTCATAAAATAAATCATCTTGAAATACTACCTTCCTGAGTGGACCTTCCTCACTACAGAACGCCCCCTCCACTCTCTGAGAGGTACTTCTTAAAGCTCATTTTCTGTTGCTCACCTAAGGTTTGATGACAGCTGCACTGTCCGGCCAGACCTAAAAAAGGAGGATTGCTTTTGCCTCTACTGGTTTGAAAATGTCCAGTTAAGGTTTGTTGCTTGGAGTGGAGGTGCACACGTTCAACTATCAACTTGTGCTATCCTATCCCAATATGAAATCTGCACGTGTCTCTGGATGCTGAGCATGTCTAAATTGTGTGTGCCATCTATTCAGAAACACCGCTCCAGCCAGTTTTGAGAGGTTTGCCTCGAATGGTAAGGAACAGAGTGGTTCCTTTAGTGTATTTGTAACCAAGTGTGACTGAAATGACTACTGGCCAAGAGTGAAACTGTGCTCCCCTGGAAAATCAATATTTGCTTCTAATAAGGTATTACAACTAACTAGTAATTATTTCCTTATTTACAGGTATTTTTTGCATAACGTTCCCCCACTGTTTACAGCTATTTAAATATAGATTTCGTCTTCAGTTAAATAGGCAAACAAATTATCCAACGGTGGTGTTAGTTTACTGTTCAATGTCATTCTCAAATATGCATTAATTCTGGACTCCCCATTTTGTCCCTACAGGATATAATTGACTGTACTGATTTAATTAGTACGTGATTGACAAATGGGGCTGCATAGGGGTCTTGCAGTGATTCGTTTCTAAGGATGTTTGCTTTCAAAATTGCATTAGCCATTACAATAAAACAATTTACTAATCAAAACTGGGCAAATACATTCACATGCAGTTAAGTAGGAGAATAAGTAGCTTACCCCCAGATTCATCATTGTCATGTTTTGCGAGTCCTTAATAGCGATTATTAAGGAATCGCTATTAAAGACTCGCAAAACGGGATTCATATAGAAATCGCAATATTTATTGCGATTCCTACAGCTTCCTTATTTGCGATTCGCTAATTGCAAATCGCAAATAAGGAATGACTACCCAGTAGGCCCAATAGGAATGAATGGGGAGTCATTCCTTATTTGCGATTAGCAAATAGCGAATCGCAAATAAGGAAGCAATTTCAAGGGTGCCAGGGTGTCCAAAGGACACCCTGTAGCACCCCTGAAATGGTAATGCACACTGGTGTTGCGCACACACATGTCCAAAGGACATGTGTGTGTGTAACATACAACTTAGAAAAATACACTAAAGTGCATTTTTCTAAGTTTTCGCTATTTACCACGTAGTTAGACTTTGCGGTGATAGCGGCCCCAGATTGCGAATTCGCAATTTTTAAATGGTTCATGAATTGCATTTAAGGAATCTCAAATTGAGATTCTTTGAATGCAATTCATCGCAATTTAGCGATTTCTATAATTGCGATTTTTGCATTTGGCATGATGAATCCCAAATGCCAAAATAGCACTCGCAAAGGGCCAGATTCTCAGAATCTGGCCCTTTGCGAGCCGAATTTCCTTTGATGAATCTGGCTGTTAGTGCCTAGATGCCAAATCTGTCACCTCTAGAGCCAGGTTCAAATTCCGCCCCATACCCTTGATTCACCATCGTGTGATTCTGGGCAAATCACCTCATCTCCCTGTGGCTGAACAGGTTAAATGGAATGTATTTGTGTAATTCCCACTTGATGTACACGGTCTTTTTCAATCGTCCCATGTAAGGTACTGCTCTCTGTTGCTCCCTAGCTAGGTTCCCGCTATGTAAATACCAATACTTACCTGCATGTCTCTCTTACATTATTGTGAATGTAAATAGGAGCATCGATAACTAGCATCAGTTGATACAATAGGATTGTGCTACTTATTTGAATTACTCTAGAACCTTTATCCATGTCAAATGAGGCTTTATACGCTACATAGCAACATTTTATTTCTTTGATAACTGGTAATATGTGTATATATTTTCAGCTACTGAGGGCAATGTTTAAAATTAGAATAGTGTCATAACTCTTTTGCAAATTGCTTAATAGATTAGGGATCAACTTTTTTTCTTTCTGTCCACTGTTCTACAAAGAGCTTCGACTAGCTTTCATGAGTCAACCAGCATTGAAAATGAATGCATAACCCACACTGTGCTTAGTCTCCTTTTTCAAAAAAATTAATGATTGTAAAGCCTTTCTGGTTTAAGGGAACAGTTTCTTAGACTCTCTTTATATGAAATGGTAAAGGATTGCCCCCTCCGTTGAGCCGGAAAATGTGGTTTTACCATTTCCCTTTTGTAAAGAGCAAATTCATCATCGGTACCTCAAAATGGACGCCTGTCTCAAAAATATCAGCACAAAAAAAACTTTCAATCATGATGAGTTGTGGAGATGGACCCCCACATGGCGCTATTTGGTTATAATAAGAAACTGGACAGAGCAGATCGTAAGTTTATTGCCATTGGACTGTTATTGGCAGAGTGGTGATGCGATGGGCCGACCTTAGAGGCTTGGCATAGCGACATGATAGATTGTAACACACAGTCCGAGGTATATAACGAATTACTCCCCCATCGAAGTCGACCTACAAATATGTGTGGAACTTACCAAACATACCTGGTGGAGAAGAAAACTGGTGAGCCAGAGGGAGAGGAAATCCGAGCCTCATGAGCTATGCTAGACACAGAGGGAGAATACAGATTATCAGGAACCCACACAACAAAGGGACTCAGGGGGCAGTAAGGTTGCTGTGAAAATCGATAATGGAGCAGGAATAGGCAGGTATGACATTAAAAAGGAGGATATGTATGCTATCTGTGCATTTTGTACACCTGCGGCCGTCGAAGCCGAACATCAGTTAATGGTTTGGAGAATGACACAACTATGTAACTCTACTAGAGGGCACACATACTAAGGAATGTCATATGTACTTGTAATGGTATATGAGTGGTCTTGTGTTAACCAGTCAGCAGATGCATCTTTTCTGTTTCACAAATAAAAACAGTAAAAATAAAACCTGATGAGTTCCATGTCTAAACCTTCCACTGAATTAGATGTTAAACAACTCTTGACAACATTTAGTTGCACCTGGATCAAACAATTAATGGAAATATAGAAATATTTGGTGAGACTGAATGATGTAGTTCCCAACATCTGGCAAAACAGACAAGCTTGTATTCATGCATTAATCATATATAATGAAATGATGTCCGCATTCCACAAATTACAATCATGTTTCTTTAATCACCTCCGACCAACAATATTCCAAGTCGTTTGTTTTGGTCAAAACACTATTCTATAATCATGGTTCACCAATATCCCCTTAAGAGGTGGACCTATTTGTTGATCAGCAGAATCCTCTTTGACAATATTGCTCATTTTAACCTCCTCATTATCACTAAATTACTGCCTATGATAAATATGATGTTTCAGAGAAATGTACTTCAAATCCAGCTTGCTTGAGTAATTTATATTCCTGATGTTTCTACTAAGGCTCTCACATCTGGTGGGTTTAATATGTGTTTAGCAACCAGTTGTCAATCACATATATATATGTATACCTGGTTTCTCCCTCTCTGTCAGTGTAGGACTAAAGTTGTTGTTACAAAGTACATGGAGCAGAACAACATAAAATATGAGTCATTGGTTTTATCCATGCCATTTTAGTTAAAGCCGCATAACCTATGTAATGCTTTTTTTCTTTTGGTGATAATGGGTCCCTTACCTCAATACTGGGTAAACTGAGTTTGTTTCTAAATTTGTATATTAGTTTTTCATTCCTGCTTTATGCCTTTAGTTACGTTATTTTAGGATGGATAAGAATATATTCGATTGCTGTGATAAAGAATATTTAATTTGAAGTGTTAATATTTCTAGTGCTGCTGTCCTGGTCATAGATGCTAAAGGTTCTGTTATCAAGGGTGTGATCTTCTGTAATGTACCCTAATATTAGGGTGTTGACGAGGACGCTGTCTTCTGAGGAGTGTTCTAGAATGCTCTCCATAACACCGCCCCCACGATAATTGACCAGACCACGCCGCAGCTTCCATGATACAACCTGGCTACACTTCCTTAAAATTGTGCTTGACGAGGCGGATGGAAATTACCTCAAGCCCAGTCCCACCAGCATCTGTGGCCAGTCCATAGTTTCATTACCACATCCGGGACTCATGGCCTTTCAGATTCCCAATTAATCAAGTATTTTTTAAGCCTTGAGAAAGCCCCAGTCCATTAGCACCGGGAGCAAAACATGTGTTAGCTGCTCTGGATAATAAAGAAATATGTAATCCATGGATGTCATTGCTGAAATATAAATAATTTGACTAAAATAATTTTTATCATGCGGTCAGACGTTCTTCTCATCTTTCTTTAAAGAAACTACCTAAATGAAGAAAAAGATTTCACCAGATTGATAGCAGCTCCTGTAGGCTATCAGAATATGCTGATAGGTGCAAGAAATAGGTGTTGTGTAATACTGTGCCAACAAACTTGTGTTTCGTTGCTTGGTTTTCAAACAAAAAGCAAAGAAACTGAAGCTTAAGGTTAATAATTATGAACCTTATGGTTGCCGATGAGACAGTATGTCGTGCCACTGTTTTATTAATACCTAATCTTGTTTCATTTTTAGAAATGCAACTGACCTCATCCCGGTAGTTTTAGTTCTGTACCCGCTCATCATTAAAACTGAGTTTTTGGGGTTTTAAAAAATGTATGTGGATTCTGCGCTCGCCTGGCAGCCTGTCTTTTTATATGGCAAATATTACTTGCTTGAAATCAAAAGCTGTCAAGAGCATATAATCCCTGCTGAGTGAAGGGTTCATGAAGGGCAATAAAAAAATTGAATTAGGAGGACAAAAAATGTAGGTCTTAAAATGAACTGTGAAATAAAAGCCTGCATTACAAAGACAAACGAGCTGGAAAACGTATGAGCCATGCTGGTAAAGGCATGAGATCTGAAGGCTTGAGTTTACGTCTTGTTTGAGAGTGTGCTACCGACGGAAATGTGCTGTGTTAACCCAAAAAGGGACGCTAAAAACCAGAACAGATGTTCGTGAATGAATAATTCCCCTTGAAACGCTTGACAGTATTTTTCAACAAGTCTTTAAAATATAAATATGATTAGAAGTACTTTGCACACAGTACCCCTGTTTATTTCTGGTTGAATAACACATTCTTTTTTTGGTATGTGATACTAACGTTATGTAAAATAGAGAAGTAGGCCCCTGGTTTTGTGTGTGATTGAATAGGAAAACACATCCATAGAATCATAGTACAGAGAAACCATTTCACCTAAACTGTTTGATTAACATTTTCAGCACGAATAGTACTTACCATTTGATAGAAGCTAATTTGTAGAATGCCTCTTTTTCAAAACCGTCTGTTACATATGTTTTAAAGTAGAAATTACATTAATCTTGAAAATGGATACTCTTGTGTTTTTTCTGCATGGATTGCTTACATCGTATTTCACCTATACCCCCTTACTACTTCATGTCACTGAACAGTGTTTCCCTTTCTGTTTTGTTGCTGTTCCAGTCAATTATTCATCAGACCTTCTCCCTCTTTAAACTGCTTTCTTTTTCATCCGACGTTCCTTCAAAACTCCCACCTTCTTCTCCCCCTTCATCCTTTCTAACCCTGGGCAGAGCTATGCGAAATGCAAAAAAAACTCAGTCACACAACGCGGAGCTCTGTAAGCCGCGTAGTATGGTAGAAAAATGCAGTTTGCGGTGATTGCACAGTGCCGGATCCTTGTCCGCACTGTGCAATCATTGTGAACAGCACCATGCACAGCGCAAGTTTACCTTTTCTGCCGCTTGAGTGGATTTTTACTAGAGCAGCAGCTTCCTCAACGTGAACGGGTAGTTTCTCAACGCAAGAGGTCGTGAGCATACGCGACCACTCGCAATAAGAAACCTGACCCCTCCCCTCACCCCAACATTCAAAAATCTCGCCGGGAGGTTTATTATACACTCTCGCCAACTTGTTTTTGACGATCGCAAAAGAGGAAAAATCTAGCCGGGAGGTGGATTTTCCTTGCTCATGCTCGCCAGCTTGTCATTGGTGAATGCGAGCAAGGAAAAAACTCTGCTGCGCGAAGTGGGGGTTTTCGTACCTCTGCGAGCTCCGGGTAATGCGGAGGTCCGAAAGGATTAACTCTGGGCGGAGTTCACCGCCCAGGGTTAATCCTTTTTCTCTCTCCCTATTATTTTTGGTTTTTATGTGAGTACACTTTTTTTGTCTTAGCCCTTTGCTATGTCTCATTCCTCCTCTCAACACTTTTTCTACCATGCTGTACACCATCTTCCTTTTTACCTCTTTTGTTGTGACTGAATCTTAAAACGATGTTTGCTAGCCAGGAATCACAGTGCGGGGACAATATATTTTTCTTTTCAAAAACTTTTTTGTTAATGTTTTTATTTTATTTGTTATATTCAGCCTAACTGTAGTGCGATTCGTTTGTTTTTAACTAAGAAGTTAATGTGATTTTGATTTAGAAAATTGGTTTCGGTATTGTACTTTTCTTTTAATTTAAATACTACATGTCTTGGCATCTGCTATTTTTGTTTAAGTGGTACATGAGGACAGCAAGTTAGAATCCACTCCTTTATTGTAGCTTGGAAAATGACAGTAGTGAAAATCTCTTGAGAGAATGCAAATGTTATAGACAATAGGAAGCGCTATCAGAGACAGGATAAGAAAGAGCATAGCTATAGTGACTACTGGTACGGCTTCCCTGCCCTTGGCAGGATTGTTTGGCAGACAGCTGTTTTCTGGCAAAAGGGCTCCGTACACCAGAAGCTTTCATTCTAGTTGGAAACTGTTACATCCTTTTGAAGACTCTAGAAGGCATGGGCTAAAGTAAAATCTGGGGCATAGTTGGACTTAGCATAGTTTAATAAAAGTCTCCCGCAACTGTGTAGTTGGAAGATACAGAGTTGATACTGCCTACCTAGTGAAAAAAAATAGATATTCTCTGGCTTCAGTGACAGAGGGAGTTTAGTGTTGGCCTACTATGCGTTGCGTTCTCACTATCAGCACAACAGGAACTCTTCCTCTCTCATCTGACCTCCATTTTTCCCCTATTTTGTGATGCACGCCTAGGTTGGCTGGAGCACTTTTTTCATTGGAAAATATTTCTGCAAATAACTTGCATGGCAACATTGCCTTCTTCTATTCACTGCTGACAGCTAACAGCACCAGCCCAGCCTTTTGCAAATACAATTGCAGATAACTCTTCTTTTATGTCTATGGTGCTATAGACGGGCTATTGCGAAGACAGACCTGGAGTCCTAGTACAATGTGGATAGCTGGGTCTGTGCTGTCAACATTGGTAGGGCAGCCCATACACAGCCTTACAAACACTTGTGCTTCCCTGTAGGACATATGCTCAAGTAATGAGTGGAAATGATGATTACAATAGGAAACTGACCCACACATCCCTGCAGGGCACACTAGACTTGTGGTGGTCACCCACATATGTTTATGGGCCATTTAAAAAAAAATGCCTTAACCTGGTCTCCATTAATGAGAAGAAAAGTAAACCTTCCAAGGTAAACACTCTTGGAAAGTCCTAGCTTACTTGCTCCTCGGATCTAGACCTGTATGCATGGACGGTCTAAAGAAATAATTAATTCAGTTAATCGTGTGTAGTGTTCGCCAAATTCACTCACTAAGTACAAATCACAAATAGAATCATTAACACAAGAATGAAACTGGGATGTTTATTGTGCGCTGATCTTATTATTCCTATGAAGTTACCATGTAGTGTCGGCGCAGAGACTTCCTCCGACCAAGAGGCTTCTTCAGTTTGAATAGATGCAGTGTTCAGTTTCCTTGGTAATCTTTTGACCAAAGCTCAATTGAGCACTCGAAGGAAAACAGCAGGACTGACGCATGCATTTGTGAGAGCTGCAGTTGTGTGAGAATAGTAGGTCTGTGTCCTATTTTATGGATTTAATTGCTTTTTAGGACTTGAATGGTCAGGGCATCTTGAATTTGATAAACTTTAGGGTATGAGGGGATTTGTTTAGGAAGATAGGACGAGGGAATTAGCAAGTTTGCTTTACTGATTTTAATTTTTGATTGCAGTATGCCCCATGTGCTGCTAATGGAACCGTGAAGGGAAGTTTTTAAGTTTTGTAATGAGGGTCAGATCAATTTGACAATTGGCAAGATTTCAAACGTCCATTAGGCTTTTGTGAGTTTTTCTGCTTCCATTTTCCAAAACGAATTTCTTTCCTCATCTTTTTTAGGTTTTACCTGAGCCAGCACATGAGCTGTCACTTGCAAGACATTTTGTTAACTAGAAGGGGCTTGGAGTGTAGCAGTTGCTTACCATTTGTTGACTTCACTGTCAGTCTCATTTCCTTGCTTCTTATGAGTCAGCTCAGGGACGGTATACTTTCTCTTTGTGTGTTTGTCCCTTCCCTGGAACATGGACCAAATACTGATTATTTTGCTTTATTATTGTCCTTCTGCTGCTCACACTTGAATTTAGATACTTTTGTTTTTCTTGTTGCATCTCCCTTTGCCTGCCCTTCACTCTCTGTCTGTTGATTCTGATACACCCCTCTGTCTGAATTTTCCTGCTTGCCTCTGAATCTTTCTCTCATTGCATCACTCATGGCTCTCCCTTAGGCCCCAACCCAATAATGTTCTTCAAGAAACTGTTCCAGTAATAGTTAATCATTTATTAGACCATGTGTAGGACTTGTAGTCAGCTCTGTCACAATTCCCTCTGCCTAGAAGACTGCTCTTGTGGTGACTTTGCTCCCAAAATCTTCTGCTGAGCCTACCATCCTTCGTAGCTACCACACCATCTACCCTTCCCTTTCCATCCGTAATTTTGAGGAACATTTAAATATTTAACTCTCGTCTTGTCTCCAAGTCTACTATTTACTTGACTGCTCACAATGGAGCTTTCTGTCCCTTTACACCACCACATCTGCTGTCCTTGCTATCGCTGATGACCTCAGAAGGGGTTTTGATCAAGGTAATACAGTGTCTCACTCTCTTCTACTTTTTGGTCTCAGAGTATGGAATTCAAAATAGACTTCCAGACTTCACAATTGGAGTACATGCATCTGACTTCCCGCTGCTCTGACTTCTAATCCTTAATTTGTGGAGTCCCCAGGTCTCTACCTAATTCAAAAGTTCTGTATTCCATCCTCGCTTTGATCACTGACTCTTTTGGTCTTAAGCTTCTGTCCTGTTCCAATGGCCCTCATATTTTGCTTGTATTCAATACCAATTTGCAGCAGGGTTACCTCTCTGATGTTGCCTATCCGATTAAATAAAGCTGGTTTAAGCTAACGTCTGATAAAACAGAGATCCTGATTGTAAGGGAGGTGGGAGGCTCACGATTTTTTGAAAGCCAAAAATGTTTTTCTTTTTACTGTCTCTCACTTAAAATTGCCTCTGCTTCAGTATAAGTCAATGGGGAAAATCCATTCCCCTGATAGTTTTTTTCCCCAAAAATGTCCAACTTTCGTGTTCTAAAATGTTGGCATGTATGCTGTCTGGTACTGTGCTTGGCGGCCTTTAAATCTAGCACCCATTCACACTCAATGTTCTTCTTTCTGAATTCTGAGGCATTTTTGGCTTTGCTCTGACTTTTGAACCTTAGGTCTCTAAAGTCTTTGGAAACTGCTTTTATCTAATTCACCATTTGAGAAAAATAATTTTCTCCTTCCTCTTGAATTGTGAAAAACTATGGTCCATTGTGTCATCATTTCCAAAATGGACTCTCTCTATCTTGGTCTCCCTCAGTATCTTCCTTCTCAACTTCAAATTGCACAAAATGCTGCAGTTCATATGATCTTCAACCTCCCTCACGACACCTCAGTTTACCACCTTCTCTCCAAGGATTAATGGCTCCCTGTTGAGCAACAATTAATTTCAAGGTACTTTGCCTTTGCTAATGTGCTGTGCATTTTTTTTGTTCAAAAAACATTATCCTCATATCCCTTTTTCCTCTTGTTTTTCTACTGACATTAACCAGCTTGCGAACCCTATGGTTTACCATTCTAGAATGGCTGAAGCCTCATTTTTTATGATCTTGTTTGACAAGCTGTCGTCAGACAGTTGTCAATCACCAAGTGAGGGCTTTGCCTCTGTCCACATGTTGGGAACCAGGAATACTTTTTTTGATTGCTGTGTGCTGCAACAAAAAAGTGCTTGCACTCCACACAGCTGTCATCCTTTTGTTCATTTATTTAGCCGCTTGAGCTTTTGGAACACAGACTTGACATTTTTATGCTGTTAACACATCTTAGATAACTAGGTATTATGTCTTTCTCTGGCAGCTGCAAAGATGAGAAGAGGGCAGCCATGAGGAACGTATTGCAGTCCCAGCACCCTCCCATTCCATCATTAATTTTAGATTTCATAGTGCTGATTTGTTTGAGAGTAGTATGGATTTTGAATCATGGCTTGACAGTGCAACTGTTACCGTATTGTATGTGATTGTTGGACTTGGTCATTTTTGCAGGGTCATCGCAAAACTTATTGCCTTCCTCCTGTATTTTATCTGACCCGTTGTTGGTGGTTTTATGACTCCGGGCACTTTATTACTGCTGATCAGTGCTAAAGTGCTTGTGCTCTCTGTGGTAAACTTGGTAAGATTGGTCTACACCTGTGTGGCATATTTAGTTTACCTGTAAGTCCCTTGTACAGTGGTATCCCATATACCCAGGGCCTGTAAATTAAATGCTATTGGTGGGCTTGCAGCACTGCCTGCGCCACCCACGTAATTGCCTTTCAAACATCTGTCTTCTCCCACTGCAGGGCCTGCACGAGCAGTTTACTGCCACTATGACATGGCATATAAAGTGGTTGCCACGTCTGCAACTCCCCTTTTACCACATATCTGTCATCCCTAAGGTAGGCCCTAGCTAGCCGTATGGGCAGGGAGCGGTGTAGGTAAAAGGTAGGACATGTGCCTTAACTCTGTGGCATGTGCTGGTAGTGACAAACAGCCTATTTGGTTTCTCACTTCTTTGAGGCTGCCCTCTCATAGGTTTGCATTGGGGATTCCCTGATATGTACTTCAGTGAAAATTCCTGACATGAGAGGGGTAGCACAATCATGTTTGCTATGTTTGGAATAGTAGTGAAAAATCCTGCTTTTTGGTGAAAGGTGAAAGCAGATTTAATATTACTATTTTATAAATGCCAATTTTTTCTATGTGCTGATGTGTCTTTGTGCCCTGCCTGGATGTGTATTGACCGTCAGGGGAGAGGGGATGTGCATTCACCCGAGCCAGCCCCTTGGGGAGTTGAGGTGTGTCTTGCCCTTCCTGGGTGACTCAGAGCTAGGCTGAATGGACCTTGGCTGAGTTTAGAGTAGTGGGAGGAGTTTCCCCTTACACCTGATAGGCCTGGTCTACATTTGGAGTGGTGGGAGGAGTTGCACCTGCACCTGATTAGAGCTGTGCCTGCCTTCTACAATGATGGCTCCGCCCCCCTGTGGTTTGTCTGGGGCGAGGGCTACACTGTGGATGGGGGATGTTGTGCACTTGTAAATGTGCTTTAAAGTGTTCCCAGAACAGAGACACTAGGACTATAAGTAAAGGGGCTGTTACCCAATGTGAAAAGAGAAGACACTGTGTGGACTTGTAACCAGAAGACTGCTGGACTGCCAGGAGGAACTGCCTTGGTACTTTATTGTTTTGGGTAAGCTGACCTGCTGCCTGTTGGCAGGAATAAGGACTGCCACTGCACCCAGGACCTTTGTGCCAGCCTACCTGCACCTTGCTGGGGGTCCCAGTGCTCTGCCAAGAGTGCTGCTATGCACCTGGTCTTTGTAACCTCAAGTGCTTTTATCTCTATGGCCTCTTGGCCCTGAACCTACATGGGGCATGCTGTGCCCTGTGTATTTCATCTCCAGGCATGGGCTTGTGCTGTCGTAAAGCACCTAGTGAGCACTACCCTTGTGAAGTATGTGAGGAATGCTTACCTCAAAGGAATTCTGGGCAGAGGCCCACCCGCTGCTCTCCTGGCCGTAAGAGTGTGGAGATAAGTCGCAGTGCGGCCCATGCAGGTTGCCGCAGGGATGAAGGAGCTGCTTAGGAGTCTGGTCTTTCCCCTGAGTTACCAGGGCAACCTTCGTGTCAGCCGAAGTTCAGGCGCCAAACACAGGACTGCACATCACGGTGAACGGGCGGCTGCAGAGAGGACCCTGCGAACCAGGGTGGGGGAGCCGCCGGGAGTTGCTCCAAGGAACCCCACTGGTAAGGGCATTCCACTGAAGCCGGCGACCCGGTGAGACTCTGCGCCAGGGCCGGCCTGACACAAAGCTACTTTGCAGCAGCTGCACCGCGCGTTCACAGGCAGCTGCACTCCTGGAAACCATGTCAGAGGGGACAGAGTGAAGTCTTCCCTCATTGGTCGACTGGGCAGCCGCCGTCCTCCTGGCAGTTTTCCTGGAGTGGCTAGACCTGCAGGGGGACCCAGGGAGGTCTCCCTGCTACCCATTGCCGTTTGGGTGCTGGCCGGTCCTTTGCCTGCCCAGCCTGATTAGGGGGATTGAGTAAGGAAAGTGGCATTAGTGCTTCCCTGCGAGGGAAGCTGTGCTGCTCCACAGTGCCTTGGGCCCACACTCAGGAGGAATACTGCGGCTGCTTCACTGATAATGAAGTAGTGTCTGCCTACTCGTCAGCATGAGTGATGCACAGCTAAGCATGCATTGGGAACCACAGGAAGTGTTCATAAGATGTGCCTAGGGGCACAGTAACCTGAGCATTTTGGTGATAAGTACCTAGTCGCCCTGGGGACTTATGTGTTTTCATATTATAAGGTGATATCCTCATCCCATGTGTAATCCTACCCGTAGGTACTGGTTGCAGTATTTGTGATGTTAGGCCTAATGTTTTCAGTGTGGTGTTCACTTGTGAGTATTTATGAGAGTACACTAACTGGGATATTTATGACAATTGCCCGATTGGCAAATGTGGTGTATGACTTTGTGATATAATGACAAAGTGTCTAGCGGCATAGTAATTTATGTGATTGTGATCTAATGTGTTTTTATGGATAATACAAAGGATATTTTTATATAACCTTGTGTAGAGTCTCTTTTGTGGTCGGCCTAGTGTGTCACTGTTGTGTGAGTGTGTTGTGCAAACGCTTTACACATTGACTCTGGGGTAAGCATAACTGCTCTGCTAAGCTACCAACGAGGCAGGGGGTTATCTTCAGTGTGTAACTCCCATTCCCTCGCTAGAGTGGTATGCCCTGCCTGACTTAGGTGCATACCATAGCCAACCAAAACACCCATTTCTGACAGTGATCAACAAAAAATATCTTTCAGAGTACTAATAAGAGAGGGACTTTGGCTCCATCCACGTGTTGATTCCTCAGAATTCCCCCAAATGTGTGTGCTTTCTCTAAAAAGACTGCTTGTAAGGCATGTTTTGGCTTGTGGTAAAGTTTATGCTCCATACAGCACAACTGAGTTGATGATGGTGGTAAGCCAAAGATCATGGCTATAGGCCTGATCTGTTTATTATGACATATTATGATAAAAACATTAAACCTGACAGATGTAAGAGTGGATTGTTATTACTATACATGAAAGCCTACCAATTGGTATTATGTTACATGTTCTCTCAGTTTACAATAGCAGGTGAGGGTTTTTACGTTGGCCTACCACACACACAAACCTTGGGGTTTTTCTTTGTTCTGAATAATTTTAGTCCCGGTTGAGGAGGTTGAATATTGTTTAAATGGTCAATTTTTCTCCATATTTCTAATTTTATAACTGCTTGCATGGTGATTGACTGTTTTTGTGCACTTGAATAGGCCAGTGTTGAGGAAGGTGTTCTAGGTTGAAGGCTTAATCAGCTTTGTTAAGTCATGCCACAGTTCAGAGGTTTAATCTGTTTGTTGTAAAATTGTATAACAAACTAGTAGGCCTGACCTATTTATTGTGGAATGCATGTGTTAAAGACAACAGGATTTTAAGACTGGTTTTTCCTGACACTATGCTAAAGCCTGTAGGCAGGTATTTTGTCTCCTGAAATTTCACAGATTACTATTGTAGGCAAAGTTTGGTGTTGGTGATTCACCTGAACAAATTGTGCAGACAGAAGATATGCACTAGGCGAATGCTTGGTAGGATCTCTTTGGAAAGATAGCATTTTGCTTTGTATGCATTTATACTTTTATGACTAGATGTTGGAAGGTTCCCTTGCAAAAAAAAGCATACGCTCAGTGCAGTTTGCTTCAGCTGGTTTTAGTGACATGTGAATGATAAGGATTATAGACCTGATTGTTTATTATGAAAAGTTACAATAAAGGCAGTAGGTCTGGCATGTTGATTAAGAAAAGTATATGTTAAAGTTAAAAGACATTTAAGGGTGGATTGTTATTACTCTGAATTAAAGCCTAGATTTAGGTATTTTAATACATGGGATCTCCCAGACTACTTTAATAGGCAAGGGTTTTGGTGTTATTACCTCGCCTCTGACAAACCATTGTTGTACAAGATTTGCTCTGTGAGAATCCTTGTTAAACCCTGTTAGAAGAGATTGTGGTTTGGCATGCCAACTGTAATTTTGTATACATTTGAATTTTTATGACTGTATGCCTGATGGTTGTCGTGTGGGAAACCTTACGTTCACTTAGTACAGTAGGTCAGAGTTCGATATTGCGGCAAGCCAATGATAACAGCTGTGGATTTGATCTGTGTGTAGGGGAATGTTATGCCAGATGCCATTGCTTGTTTATTATGGAAAGTAATTACAAAAGCAGGAGGCCTGGTTTATTTATTGTGAAAGACACATGGTAAATCCGATAGGCCACTAACAGTGGATTGTTGTCACATTAGACTACAGATTGTAGAAAGTTATTTGGTTGCATGTAATCTCAGAGATTACCCATAATAGGCATGGCATTTGGTGTTGGTCACCCACTCTGACAAAGCCTGGGTACAGAATTTCACTGTAATGATTCTTGTTAGGGCTATTGAAAGGGGTTGTAAATTGTTACTTTTATTTTGTACATATTTGTAATTTTACATGGTGATTTCCTGCCAGTTTATGTGTTATATACAGTGGCAATCCATTTGCAAAGGCTAGAGACCTTATCAGTACACTGGAAAAGTTATGTCAGAAGCCTTAGGTGGGATGCGTCTATTAGGCAAAGTTATGACACGATAAATAGGCCTTCCTTATTGTGAAAAGCTTGTGTAAATGACATCTGCCTATTAAGGTGAATTGTTATTACAGTGTGCTAAAGGTTTTAGGCAGGTATTTTGCTACATAATTGAATCTCTCAAAGTTACTTAGTTGGCAAGAGTTTTAGTTGTGGTGACCTCTCCGAATAATCCATGGGGATACCTGATTTGTACTATAGTAATCCTAATTAAATTCTATTCGTAGGGTTTTTGTATTTTTTTGACACTCAATTGTGTA
Organism: Lissotriton vulgaris; assembly: GCF_964263255.1. Taxonomy (NCBI): domain Eukaryota; kingdom Metazoa; phylum Chordata; class Amphibia; order Caudata; family Salamandridae; genus Lissotriton; species Lissotriton vulgaris. The sequence goes on from NC_141689.1 coordinate 478,624,943, forward strand.
CATATTTGTAATTTTATTATTTATTTGTATACCTGATGGTTACCTTGTGGAAAGACTTATAACCAGCTTAGTAGGTTTGAGTGAATTATAGTGACAAGCCAAACAATAACAGCTGGAGGCCTGATTGGTTCACTGGGAAAATATATTTCCGATGCCATTGGTCTGATTCACCTATGAAAAGTTATGATAATGCTCTAGGCCTGACCTATTGATTGTAAAAAAGTGTATGTTAGTCAATGGGCATTTAATGGTAGATTGTTATTTCACTGTATTAAAGCATACAGATAGGTAGGTTTGTTAAATGAAATGTCATAGGTAAACTTTATCGGGATGGATTTCGGTATTGGTTACTGCCTCTGACAAACCCTAGAGGTAGAAGATTTGCACTGTAATAATTTGTGTTACAATCTCTTCTTAGCTGTCTGCTAGTATCTGGTAACAAAGAAAATCATTAAATATCCATATGGGTACATAGAGTTGCCTTAATTCTGCTCTGTTTTGCCATTGGTTTGTTTGAGTGCCATTTACTCTCTACTTCCATCCATGATAGCATAGTTTTTGGGGTAATGGTTCTGTCCACATCAGCCATTGGCATTCTTGCCCTGTGAATGACTGCATTCTGTGATTACATGTGTACATCCACCTGAAAATGAGTACCCTTAAGTGTCAAAGCTGGTTGGTCACTCCTTTAGTTTTTGTTTTTCTTCTTTTGTAGTTACTCTTTAATTTCGTTGCTTCTACTATTTTTGTTTTAATATTTCTTAAGACTATACTACAGCTCTCCAGGCTATTGGGTCACTTGTTTACCATTCATTTCATCAGCAGTGCACCTCATCTCATCTGTCCACTTCCTATAAACCAGGAGAGCATTATGGAATGCTGTTGCCCATAACGAATCATTGTTTTACTAGTCCAAGATTTCTAAAAGTGGCTGCCAAACTGGAACTTTAAAATGATGACAGACTATTTACAATACATCTGCAAAGTGAACACCAGCTGCTATGAGAGTTTTGTTATTGTAAGCATATGCCTGCCATTTCCGACTTCTATTCGGGTCCTTTATCATTCACATGATGTACATGATGTTGAATTTGTGTGTGTGTTATTGTGTTTGTGACAAAGGGTGAATGCAAGAATGGTGGATGGATGGATGAATGGATGGAAAGTTGAAAGACCGAGTCCTGCAAGCCTAAACCCATGAGGAGCCAAAAGACACTTTCATTCATAAGCCAGAACTATTGGGATATCTTTGCATAATACTGCATCTTTCCCCCTCCTCCTAACACACACAATAAAACGTCCTTGCATCTCCAGGTTTATTTGAACTTTTCTCTTTGACTCTTAAATTATTCAGGTCTCTCCCCTGTCCCTTGACCTTCTTTACAAGCCTAATGCCAGGGCGTGGATATGGGGATTTGCACACTTAACAGAACACAATCGCTCAATCCATCCTCCTTTCCTATTCAACAGGGGGCGCCTCCCGCTGGCATTCTGAAGTCCTTGAGCATGTAGAGCTTACTAAAACACAGTAATGGTGTTTCTTTACATTTTCTGTTTCCGTTTGTAACTAAGACTAAATATATTAATGCATTATTACACGTGCACAACATACTTCTCATTTTAATTTTAAGAATCAATTCTTTTACTCGCACTGTGAAGAATTTCTAGAAAAAAATTAAAATGTTTTTGATAAACTTCTTTGGAGCTGTAGATGAGGCCTTAGCACCTCTGTTTAGTTTGTCTTAGGTGAAAGAAATAGCTACTGAAGCGGTCTTGTACTCTCCCCAACCTCCCACCACGATGCACTGTAAAAACATCTAGCTAACACGAACACGTACACAATTAGTGATGCTATGAGCAGGCGAGTAAACGCTCTTCAGCTGAGTATTGTTGCATGTGCATGATCAGAGAAACATTCAAAGTATGTGCGGTGTATACATGATTGAGCCTTAGACTGTCTTTGAGGTCGATAATTGCGCGTTTTTGTTTTGAGGACTTTGCTGTTCTTTGTATCCCGTTATAGAACAGCTGTCCAATCAGTAAGCAGCTGTCATTCTGGATCTGTCCCTGTCCAGTGACTAGACTGTTTACTTTCCCTCGGTTTATTATGTTGAAGGGGCTCTGCTGAGGGTCAGTGACGTTACCAAAACAAACAATGCATTGTATACTGAAAATAATTACTTTTGATCATAAAATATTACCTGTACCATCCCAGGTTTCCAAAAACGTTACTTTGTCAATTTTCACAGAGAAGTCCTAAGGTGAAGAGCTATATTTATGTTACACATCGTTCAGCTTAGTTCAGTTTATGGTAGCGTGTTTGTTTAATGGTACTCATGAGGTAAACATTTTCTCTGAGTTTTGACATATCCTAGACAAAAAAGTAAACGGTTGTGTGTTTTCCATGGTCTCATAACTGAAACTTGTTGCTAATGCGTGGAACACATTTACATGAGCAATCGCAAGCTTTTATCATACTGTATAAACATTTATTTTAAAGTTTATTAGAAGAGGAATCTATTTGTGAACTGTAAATGAAGATGCAGACAAATTTAGAAATTGCGTGCATGAGAAAATGTTTAGCTTCTTCAACAAGGTCTTAAAGTTAGATACATGATTGTGGCCTCCAGGGAAGATGCCTATTCTTCATTTACCTTATTGTAAAGTCCATTCAGCACCTTGAGTGCCATTCCCAAAGGTCACCGCCTTTTGCTACTGAAATGTGCCCCTCAGTTCAAACATCTAAAATCAAACCGGATGCAAAAAAGAACAAGCCCTGGCAAGGTCAAGAGACGTGGCTTGTAATTGAAACTGCTTTTTCAGTGGGGGATGTTCTGTTACGTTGATTTGTATACCGCACTAATCGCTCGAGAGGATATCCAGGCTCTTGGACAAGGTGTATACGCTTTTGGTCCCAAGATGCTTATGCTTATACGAAGAGCAAGGTCTTCAGCTTCTACCGGAACTCAGTATGTGAGGAGAAGGCTCGGGTGTGTTGAGCGAGGTTGTTCCATGTCTTGGGTGCAATGTAGGAGAATGAGAGACCTCCAGTTTTGATTTTGATGATGTAGGGAGTGTGCATGAGTGAGAGTGAGGCAGAGCGTAGGTGTCTGGTGGTTGGTGAAAGTGTTTGTGGCTGTTCAGGTATTCTGGTCCTGTGTTGTGTAGGCACTTAGTCATTATCATGCATGAACTTAGCCAATCATTCTTGCACTTATGTATCCGTTTGTTCACACACTTACCCACAAACTGACCTAATAGGCACATACAAGGTAACTTAAAAGGTTAAAAATAGGATTAAATAAGAAAAGTAGGAAAACAATATGCTGCTGCCTAAACATGGCAGGCGTGAGCTCTCAATAAAAACTAAAATTAAAAATTGCGGTGGGCGGCCACCTTGCAATGGTATTGTACATAGCGTATCATTGCTTTGAACTACCAACATCGTTTCCAAGTTTAGAAGCAATGTACTGGTCACCTTTGAACTGTAAATCAATGATACAATACCAGACCATATAATATGCCCGCATTTATTTTAATAAACATTGAAAACATTGATTAGTGGGCAGGAAATTTGAAGTATCTGTACCAATGGATAGTTAAAACATGAACCATTCCAGAGTCTTGAGGAGGCTCTGTGATAAAACCATTACTGAAGAAAGGAGATGGTAGATTCACAGAAAATTATAGGCCAATTAACCTTTTAAATCTGAGTGAAACTTTTTGCCAAAATATCACTTAAAAGTATTGAAGCCTAGGCTGTAGAAAAAAAGCTCTTGCCCATTGAACAAGGTGACTTTCCAGAAAACCATTCTACTATAGATCACTGTTTTTTTTTGGGCTTTAATAAAAAAAATCTGTTGAAATAAGCCAGAGATTGTGCAGCAGCTTCATGGACTTCCATACCTCCTTTGATAAGGTAAATAGAGGGAGCCTACGGGACAAACAACGCAATTGGGATTTTCCGAGGGGCTTGTTGACTCTGATTCAAGCCCCGAAGACCTTAAACTGGACCCAGGTGGAGATGGATTTGTATGGGTAGACTAATTAAAAAGATGGAAATAAATAATGGCTTCCCCAAAGGATGTGTGTTAGCCCCAATCCTTTATAGTCTCTAAGTGACTGACCTTCCAATAAGCTTAATTAACTTAACGCCTTAACCGCAGCGGTTTTTCCGCTGCGGTGCGGGCGTTCTAAAGGGTGGGTGGGGCTCTGTCTGAAGTACCGAAAATATTTACAAACCCCCAATTATAGTTATTTCCATAAGCAATCCCATTCCCGTTACCAATAATCAGTCAGTTGGCAGTGTAGAAGGTCCAAGCATTTATTAGAACAAACCAACTCTGCCAGAGGAGCTCCTTGCGACCTAACCCCACGAGGTTCCACCAAGAAGACTGCTGGCACACTGTCAGACCATCACATATATTTTTTTTTTTTTTTTTTTTTTTTTTTTTTTTTTAAACCTTTATTATATGCGTTCAACACAAAGGCAGGACAGTTACAGCATCTGCAGTTCAACATGGCAATGTATTTGGTACATTCATTAGAGAGAAAGAAGAAAAGCATTAGGTTCAATATCAATACTGCAGCCAGCACAATGCACATACACTTCCCATTGTACCACCGTGGGCGGACAATTGGCTAGAGCCCTTTCATCCCATCTAGCCGGGGGGGGGGGCACACAGAAAAGGGAAACACCCTCTCTCCGTGTGCAGTTGGAACATCAGTCAAATAGGTGCACCATTGCAGTCCAACCCAAGCCTATATCGTCGCTGTCTGTATTTGTCGGCTAACTGCGTAGTCTTGTGCAGTGGCATACTCCTTGTATATCTAGTGTGCGCATCCCCGCCCTGCACCTCAGAGTGTGATATGTATATGAGTGTACGACATGAGATTCAACTGAGGACGGTATGCTGCACTTTCCCACCACTGTGTCGCCTTCCGCTCCATGCTATTGTCGTATACATTATGTATACATTCCCACCGGCCCTTAGTGCCGCGATGACGGTAGGGCTAACGGAATTCTGTCACTAGTTCCATATCTCATGGACCTCAATTACCCGAGTCTCCCCCCCCCCAGCATTCCACCAACAGGCTCGTCGCCCCATCCAGGGTCAGGGGGTGCTATGCACAGCGTGTAGTGTGGGGTGTAGTAGGGTGTATGAAGTGTAAAGTACTGATACGCTCATGGGCCCGGGATCGGCTCGTCGTCTCCAGAGGAGTCACTTTGCGTCGCCTGAGCTAGCCAGTAAACCTGTAAGGGGGACCAAAAGTCCCCGGGAGCACAGCGGGCGGGTAGTAGCTCCGCATACACGCCATGTTGTTCCTGACAGTATTGGAGGTCGTCCAACCATTCCTTAAACTTTGGCGCTCTTCCCCTTCCCCATCTGCAAGCAATCCTCCGCTTAGCGAGGAGTAACGCAATGTCAACAAATTTACGATCCGATTTGGGCACATTTCTGGTGTACCCTAGCAGCATCACGATTGGATCCATAGGGAGAGGGCCAGCAATCATAACTTGGAGGGCGGCATGTACCTGGCTCCAGTAAGTCTGTATTGCTCCACAGTCCCAGGCAAGATGCAGGAAACCCGCGCCTTCCATCCGGCATCTAGCACACCTATCATCCGCCGACAGGCGAAACCTCAACTTTCTGACTGGTGTATAATAATATCTTTGTACAAACTTATAATGAATAATTTTCAGTCGGCAACTGGAGGAAATTCTAGCCGTGACCGAGCAGCAGTACCTCCATTGTTCATCCGTGAGTGCGACCGGCAGTTCCGACTCCCAGTCAGTCCGTGCTTTAGACAGGACAACCGGGCGCTGCTCACGAACGGCAGCATAGAGTTTAGACACTAAGTGCGTGCCATCCGATACGAGCATGACATGCAATGGTAACACCGTCCCTGGTTCCTCCGGGAAATCAGGGAGAATATCTCGCATACCCTGTCGGAGCCGGATGTAGTAGAACACTTCCATAGGCGTCGGGGGAGCATTCTGGAACATCTGATCCTTGGTGCGGAACAGTCCATTCTGAAATAGGTCGCCCCACGTGTTGAGGTGTATGCGGCGGCACATCGATCGGAAACCGCCCTCCAGTAAGAGAGATAGTCTCGGATGGTATGCCAGGGGCAATGCCGGCGAGTAGAGCATGGGGGCGTCCTGCAGTTTGGACACTCTCCGCCAGGCATCAATTGTACAGGTCACAGTGGTGGCGGGTGTCTCAACATCCCCAACCAATCCCATCAGCATGCCCTCAAGCGGGAGCGGATGCACGATCCAGTCCTCCGCAGCAATCTGTGGCATAAAGGGAGCGGGACGAATCCAGTGATAAGCATGCTGCGCCTGTGCACTGAGATAGTATACTTCCAAGTCGGGCACATCGAATCCACCCTTATCATACGGCTGTATCAAAATCGACCAACTAAGGCGTGGTTGTTTACCTCCCCAGAAAAGGCGTAGTAGCTCAGAGCGAAGTCTTTTGAAAAAGTAAGTGCCTGGGTAGTATGGTATGTTTTGAAATAAATATAGGAAGCGTGGGAGGACGACCATCTTGATCAGGGAGGCTCTGCCCGCCATCGAGAGCGGGAGTGCCAGCCAGCGAGTCACATTGTCAGCCAGTCGTGTAATGGCCACTCCATAGTTTAACCGGATAGTGTCTTCCTTATTAAGCGATATTTCAATTCCCAGATATTTCAAGTCAGAATCGCACCATTCCAAGGGGTAATCCAGCGGAAATCGGGTGACCGAGGCCGTGAGGGGGAAGAATTGCGACTTTTGCCAATTAATATGCACACCGGATATGCCTCCAAACGCCACAAATTCCCTTAGAAGCGGATTGAGGTTGTCTCGTGGATGGCGCACATAGAGGGTGACGTCATCTGCATATAGGGAGATGCCAATCTGCCGCTGGTTACAGTTAAAGGCCCTGTCTTTGTGTAACTGTCGAATTCTGCAGGCCAGCGGTTCTATTGCCAGTGCGAATAGTAAGGGCGACAAGGGGCACCCCTGCCTAGTCCCTCTCGTGATCGGCATCTGTGCCGAAAGCACCCCGTTGACGACGACCCTGGCGACTGGGGAAGTGTATAGTAATGTCACCCAGGCGATAAATATCCGGGGGAACCCCATTCTACCCAGGATAGCCAGCAGATAACCCCATTCCACTGAATCGAACGCCTTGGTGGCGTCCAGAAACACAGCAGCAACCGGTAATTCGGGTGCAATGGAAGGAATTAGAGAAAATAACGTGCGCAGATTGTGAGTTGTGGCTCTCCCCGGAACAAAGCCAGATTGGTCCGGCAGTACAAGAGTAGTCATAAGTAGGGACAGTCTAGTTGCCAACACTTTCGCAAGAATTTTCGCGTCACAGTTCAGCAACGACAGGGGTCTATAGGCATCAGTGTCCGTTGGATCCTTTCCCGGCTTCAACAGCGAGGTGATCGCCACCTCCCTCATGGATCCCGGCAGTATCCCCACCTCAAGCGATTCCTCGAAGACCTCTTTCAGTACCGGCGCCATAACATCGATGTAACATTTATAGAATTCGGCCGGTAGGCCGTCTAGCCCTGCTGCTTTGCCATTACTGAGGGACATGATCGCTTCTCTAATCTCGTCCAGTTCGAAAGGGCACCCCAAAAACTCCCTGTGACCATCACTTAGCCAGCAAAGTGCTATGTCTTCCAGGAAATTACCGAACTCTACCTCCCCGTCCTGCTGTGTGGAGTATAGGCATTTGTAGTGTTGTAGGAAGGTGTCTTGAATCCCCTTAGAGTCCTGATGGATCCTCCCCTCTTTATCCGAGATTTCTAGGATATGGGAGGCAAAGCGCTGGTGCCTAGTGAGTGCCGCCAGTACCTTCCCCGGTCTGTCCCCCTCGCAATAGCGCCTAGCTGTCCAATATTTACCCCGGAATTTTACCTCCCTGGCAGCCTCTTCCTCATAGGTCGTCAGTTTAGCTCTGAATCGTGCCGCCAGTTCAGGGCTGGGATTCCCTACCATCTCCGCCTCCAGTGCCTTAAGCTCCCCCTCTAGTGTAGTTAACGTGCGCACTATGCTTCTCAGTATTCCACAGCTTTTGGAGATAGTGACTCCCCTCACAGTGACTTTAAAAGCCTCCCAAATGGTTTCGACCTTATCCACAGACCCCTTGTTCCTAGGGAAAAAGGCTTCTATCTCTTCTCCGAGCTCGTGTTTAAAGACAGGGTCCAGCAAGGCCGAGGGGAAAAGCCGCCATGGTGGTCTTACCCTAGAATGTCCTGGCAGTTCGAGGACGGTCAGTACCGGGCAATGGTCCGAGTACGTGCGAGGCAGATGTTTCACCCGAACTATCCCCCCAGCGAGGCCCCGTGAGACAAAGCAGTAGTCGATCCGTGCCCATGAGCGTGCATATGCCGTGAAGTGAGTGCCTTCCCTAGTCGTTGGATGTGTGTGCCTCCAACTGTCTACTAGCCCCGCCTCCGTGAGTATCCCCTGAAGAGCGTCTCTGGCCTTCGTGTTGTAATGTCCACTACCGTCCGATCTGTCCAACGTGGTATGTAACGATAAGTTGAGGTCCCCCCCCCAGACAATGTGCGTGGCTTCGGTCTCCAACATGTGGCCCCATAATGACAAGAAAAAACCAGGGGTATCGACGTTAGGTGCATAGCAATTCACAAGCATTATAACATCGGTTCCCAGCCTCCCCCACAGTATGACATACCTCCCCTCCTTATCCACTCGCACACCCAACTTTTGAAATGGCAGCCTCTTATTGACCAATATTACCGTCCCCCTGGAATATGTGGAATAGGAGGAAAACTCTCTCACACATGCCCATCTGCTCGCAAACTTGGGGGCACTACCCGGGCTAAGGTGGGTTTCCTGGAGCATCGCTATTTGCACATGGTGCCGATCTAGATATGCAAGGACATTTCTGCATTTCCGGGGGTCATTGAGTCCCCGGACATTCCAGGACATTACGGCGACTGCATCCAAAGTGTCATCACCCACATGCGCTATCATGTCCCTGAATAAAGCCAACAGCTGATGTTCCAGCTCTCAAACGAAATGCTCCAATTGTCAATCTCTCCGCTGTCCAGTTCAGTCTCGCCAATCGAACAACCATACTCACACACATGCTCCCTGCAGTACCTGTATTCCTGCCAAAAACGCCATACTCATCAAACTCACCACTTCCAACAACTAGCAACGCAACACTCGAACAACCCCCCACATTCCATGCACAGCCACCCAACCCTGGCTGTACATTCCCTCCCCCCTCCCACTGAAGCAACCCAAACTTGCCAGTACCGTGAGCCCCCCCCCCGCCCCAACCCGCGCTGTCAAGAACAATAGAAAAACCATGTGGGGAATTCCCTCTTGGGAGCATCAGAGGTACGCACAGAAACACCCCAACTCTCCCCCCCCGCCCCGCATGCAACATACGGGAAAGACAGAGAAGGTGGGGTGGTGCCTGGCATGTATCATCCCTGCAGGTCAAAGCCCTCTCGCCATCCCAGTGTCTCTCATCACCGCTCTTTAATCTGGAGGACGGGCAAATGTTCTGGGGCTAGCTCCATCAGTGCAACGGGGGTACAGCAATCAAGCGTTCGTAAGGGCTTCACCACTCCGGCCTCCTTCTAGGCCAGCAGAGTACTATACAAGAAAAACCTTAACGCCAAGAAGCCTTCCGCTACCCATACGTCCTCCCGATGTGACATGCATCTGCCCGATCTCAGCATCACAGTAGCAGTGGGATAAGACGTTCAAAAGCCATTTATCGGTCAGCAGTCTCATTAGGATGCAAGGCAGCCCACAGTGGTGCCTCCGCAATTAGTGCAAGGCAGTTCCAGCATCCAGAGCATACAGTTTCCGAAGTAGTGTCCGCAGTGCACCCTGGAGCTATCGGACAGACGTGCATAAGCACCCCATCATGAGTCATCTTGCTCGGCTGGGTTACCTGCGGCCTCTTCCTCCCCATCGTTGCGCCTGTCCCTCCTAGTAGCGCGAAGTTTCTTTACGTAGTCCTCAGCATGTTGCGGGTTCGTAAAGAAGTGTTGTTTGCCTTGATGGGTCACCCTGAGGCGTGCCGGGTATAGGAGGGCGTAGTCTATCTGCATATCCCTTAGTTTCTTTTTCACATCCAGAAATTTTCTCCGCTGGTCCTGTACCATGGGTGTGAAGTCTGGGTATAAGGAGAACTGTACCCCATCACAGGTCAAGTTCCGGCTTGTTCGGGCCGCTCTCAGCGCCGCGTCTCTGTCGCGGTAATTGAGTAATCGGGCGATAATGGGACGTGGCTGCGCCCCTGGTTTGGGGACCGGGCCCAGGGAGCGGTGTGCCCGCTCCACAATGAACTGATTAGAGAAGGCCTCCTTTCCTACCGCGGTGATCAGTATGCGCTCCACGTAGTCCTCCATACGACCGGTGTTGGTGGATTCCGGAACTCCCGTGACGCGAATGTTATTGCGTCTACTCCGCGCCTCCAACTCCTCATTCTTAGCTGCGATTACTCTGAGGACATTATCCATTCGGGTTAGGCGCGTTTCGTGGGTGTTGGATGTGTCCTCGGCAGTGGAGATGCGCCGTTCCGCCTCTGTGAGCCGCTCTTCGAGGACTTCTATCTTCTGTGCAACTCCGTCCATTCTGGAAGATAAGCGGTCAACCTTATCTACGATCGTTGCGAAGCCCTGGCGCATTTCGTCGATAAGCAGTCGCAATTCTGGAGCCACTGGTGTAGGGGACGTCTCAGCATTTGATGGTCCCGGGGCACCGTTGGACGCCGTGGTACCTCGCAGCGGTTTTTTGGTGGCTGCGGACTCGAAAGACAGTTTCGCCTGTTTAGCGTCATTTTTGCCCATGGTGCCCAGGCTGTTGGCGCCAATCGGGGCCGGTAACTGACGAGCAGCTAGTAGGTGTCCCTCCGCCAGTACAAGGCACCCAAGCCGGCAGCCCACAACGTGACGGATCCCCCCAGGGAAGTAGCAGGCAGTGAGCAGGTCGGTAAATCCGCGCCCCAAGTATAATGTCCAGGGCGCCTAAGGAGCGTATGCGCCGGCAGCCAGGCCTCAGCCCGTCCGAGTAGGCATGAGCAGTCGTAAGCGACTGGGGTACACAGGAAGCGGAGGGCAGTGCTGTGATGTTGGGCCCACTCTGTCCCTATAATCGTCCGCAAGTACGACCCTCCGGCTGGTCCTCCGGGCCCCTGGTCGCTTTGCCTGGTGGCAGCAGTGTCCCCCAGGGAAACCAGGGAGGTCGGTGGGGAAGCGTGTAGCAGGGCCGGGTGCGCCGCTTTCTCCTCCGGCAGGGCCAGGCGAGGCGTGCCGTGTATACCGGGAGTGCCACCCGGTCTCAGAGACAGTGATCAGGCCCGCCACACGTCGCAGCTCTCTCAGGGGTGGCAAGACTCACCTCCACCAGTCCCCGATGTTCCGTCTGTCGGCCGCCCGCCTCTCAGGCCGTGGTCAGAGATTTCAAGGCCTAGCAGCCTCGTGGGGAGCCGCGGCACCGCGTAGGTTAGTGTCCAGTGCGCCGCTGCAGCCCTCCGTGGTGTCTTCTCCCGGTGGACGCTCACCGCGGCATATCTCGGACGCCGGACCTCCGATCCTCACCAAAGTCGGGCAGAACCAGCAGCACTGGCAGTTCCACACTCGGTGCGAGTTTCAGGCTTCAACTCGCATGGGAAGCATATACTTGCAGGATGTTTCTGGCCAGGCAGCCAGAGCCTCACAGAAGTGCGGCCATTAGCGTGTGCGCCCTCTAGCGCCCCCCAGACCATCACATATATACAGTTGCATTGGCGAAATCATGGCCCAACATGGAAAAATACAAGCTGGTACAGGTTGGTGCAGAAAGGAAAAGACCATATAAGGCACACAAAGAACTCTTGGTTTAGCTCATCTCAGTTTAGCAAGGTCGAATGGGTGACTCCCTTCTGCCGGCTCCGACACAGCCCACCCCGCTCCCTACTGGAATGTGCTTATCGGGCCTTCCTCTGCTACCTACAACCTTGACAGGCCTAACGAGCTGAAGCAGCAATTCTGCAACAGTTGGGTTATTTCTCAGAAAGAACGCTGACAGAGGGAAAGGGATGAGTGCAGTCTGTTATTGTACGGCTTCCAGCGAGGCCACAAAATGGCGCAGGTCAGGCTAAGAAAGTGTAAAATACGGGAAGTGGTGCAAGGTGGAGTTCTAAAATACGACAGATGATTTTATGCTAATGTTTTCGAACATATAAGGTAACATTTAGGTACATCATGCTAATTATAAAATATCGATTATGCACATGGTATACATGAAAATAATTGCCAGTTCCTCACTGTCGGCCATTGGCCAACGGCAGCACTAGGGAGGTAGGTTGGCCGACGGGAGCACGCAAACGGTTAAATCCGTTTTCCACAAAAATGGATGCAACCCACATTCCTTGTTTGGCAACCTTGTAATTTTAGATTATACTTTGTGAGGTCTCCTGACGAACTTGAAGCACTTACAGCAAACTATGCATCAGATCACCTGAGGATTAATTTAGACAATAGCAAGTCTTCATTTTTTTTTTAAAGGTATTTAACTTCAATTGGTTTATTGCCAATTTGAAAGTAGAAGACGCTGAGTCATATGAGTGCTTAGGGTTACACTTAAATGCTAATTTGAAGTTGAATGAATAACTTAAGGAAAGAAGATCTAGAGCTGCATTACAGGTTGATTCCTTTAATGAATGTGGAGTTTAATGTTATGCATGAGGGTCTGTCATAGACACCACTTTTAATAGCTTTTTTTGCACAAATCCCCCCAATTGGTACTATATGGGTCTGAAATATTTAGTATACATGAATGGGATGTTGTAGAACTGTGGATAATATGTGTATCAAAAGTTTTAATCTTCCAAAAGGGTCCACAATTCAGAGTATTCAGTGCAAACTGAAACTGACTTCTTGGGAAATATTGAAAAGGAAAAACAGACACTTGTGGCAAAGTTTTTGTCTGTAATGTTTTGTCATGATGGCCAACTTACAAAAACAATACATCATTACATCTGTCCTTAGGGTTGTGGTGATATAAAGGGTTTGTATTTTTGTCGAGAACCCAAGGTGCCCAGAGGTCAAAAACTGAGCTCCACTGTACAGTACGTTTTCATTGTGTATCGAGTATAGACCAATTTATATGGTGAAATATTTAAAGTGAAAAATGGGTATCAAGGAAGGCCATGTATTTCTGAAATGGACACCAGATATGGAGTTTAGAAGCAGTGGTGGTTGGTACATTTTTGAAATTGTGGGTACCTCAACTAGCATGTGATGCAGAGGGCATTTTTAAAATGTCTTAGTTTGGAACACACTAGCTTACATTTGAAAGGCAGAAATGCTTTGAAATCCAATTGGTAATAGAAAATGTTCCAATATTCTCTTTTTCCACATCTCTTCTGCTTAAAATGGTGCCTCACTTGTGTGGAAAGGCCTAGATCCCGCCAGGAAAAGGCCCACAATGCAACATGGATGCATCAGATTTTCCCATTGAAAACTTATCATTGTTTATGAAAAATGGGTAGCTGTAGATGTTGGGCCTTAGGCCAGCTTGCACCTAGGAAAACCTAGCAAACTTGCCCATTTTTTAAAAATAGACACCCAGGAGAATCCATTGTGGGTTGGTTTCCACAGCTCTAACCAGATTGTCTTTCCTAGAACCCCTTGCAAACCTCAAACTTTGACCACAAACACATATTTTCCTCAAATTTCTGTGATGGAAATTTCTGTAATATGTGGGGAGCCACAGATCTCCTAGCATTCCTCCAAGTCTCCACATAAAAATGGTACCCGACTTGTGTGAGTAGGCCTGGTGCCTGTGAAAGGAAAGGGCACAAAACTCAACATAAATACTGCACATTTTTGCATTTAAAACCGATTTATTTTTTGTAATGTGAGTAGCTGTGCATTTTGGGGCCTAGCTCAGCTGGCTCCTAGGGATACCTAGCAAACTTACAACGTTTTTAATCTAAACAACCAAGGGAGTACACATGTGTGTTATTTGCTTAGCTCACACTAGGTAACTTTACCAAGAAGCCTCTGCAACCATCAAACTTTGGTTAAGAAAATAAATAATACATTTTTAAAAAACACAAATTTCCCTCACATTTTAGTGACAAACTTCTGGAATCTGTGGTGTGCCACAATCCCCTACTACTCTGAGTTCCCAGACATCTGCTGATGGGAAGATTACCCCATTTGTGTCGGTGGGCCAAGAGACCATGACACAAAGGTCTTGGCAAAAAGTTTATCTTACCAGATCGAAATGGCAGTTTAAAATAAAGGCCCTACAATGGCAGGCCAGAGACATTTTTAAGGGGCTACTTAAGGGAGTGGCACAATCAGTGATACGGGCCTGCTAGCAGCATTTAATTTAAAGGGTCTGGGCACATGTAGTGCCACTTTATTAGGGACTCATAAGTAAATTAAATATGTCAGTTGGGTGTAAGCTAATGTTACCATATTTAGAGGAGAGCGCCTCAGCACTTTAGCACTCTTTAGCAGTGGTAAAGTGTGCAGAGTCCTACTGCCAGCAAAAGCAAGGTCAGTAAAAATGGAGAAAAAAGGAAAAAAGTTTTGGGGAATACCATCCTATGGCTGATGAGTCTACCATGAAACATCTTGTCACTTGTGCTTGGCGTGCTGCATCTGTCCCCCTTCAGCAGTGCGGCTCCTATGCTCCTATTTGCATCAAGAGGCTAAATGCCCTGTGCTCCTCGAACCTTCATCCATTTTTGCCTTTGTCATGATGTGTTTCTTTCTTCATCAATCTTCTACTTCTCCTTGGTGTTCCCTTCTCCCTGATGTGTGTGCATTTCTACCTCCTAAGTTACCATCACCCATCTCTTTCTCTTCCCTTCTGCTCTGTCCCCTGCTGTCTGCCATCAGATTGCCCCCCCCCCCCTTGTGAAATACATGTCTCGTCCTGATTCCTTTCTTTTCGTCCCATGTGGTCTTCTCTCGTTATTCTGTTCCGGATAAAAAACATGAGAAATATCTGTGTTTTCAGAGACCGTGATAAATGAATTATATGACAGGTACCTGTTCACTAGCAGCTCTTTACACTTGTGTTTTGTCTCACTTCAGCTGGGATGCCTGCTGGTGGCACTAGCTTTTCGTGAGAGGTGTGCATGCATGCTATTTTTAGGTCGAGACTAGCGCATGCGCTGTCTGGGAGATGACCTTTAGAAATCGATCTGCACTTTTCCTCACACTCGTGCTTGTGGTGGCATCCACCTTGCGGGAGTGAGCAGCAGTATGCAGGCGTCATCTGTTTGTAATTAGCATGGCCGCGCGTGCTTGTTCTTCCACTGCCGGTCTCGCCCTACCTTGCCAACTTGTTGATCTCACCCAATTACGGTACATGCCAGCCCAAGTAATTGTTTGTGGTGGGACAGCAAGCAGTAGCTGGTCAAATGACCCTTCCTGGGCCTCCACTGTTCCTTCTTAAATACATTTCTGCTATTTACAATAGACCTGTGCACACATATAATCAAAATTATACAGTATTTTAGAGTATTTTAAAGGGTTTTATTATAGAGGAGGTAGTGGCGCTCAGCAAGACTTCCGGTAGTCAGTCCAACACAGTTCTAAATTCTAATGGTGCTAACAAGAAAGGGGTGACCCTATAAACCCCTTACTTGTGTTTAGAACGAACCACACATAACAATTTACAATAGACCTGTGCACACATATAATCAAAATGATACAGTATGTAATCGTATTTGAGACAATGAAAACATAATCTGGTTGTGAATTCCTCTGTTCTATTAATGTGTGTTGGCAAAGAAACCAGCCAGCCGACACTTGTTTTGTCTGAGACAGATAATCTCCGACTCTTCAGGGCTCACTGAGGGAGTCACTTTCCCTCCGTTACCATCTTACCCCGTTTACCAACCTCGCTAGGCGCGCCTTTCCTTTTTGACTCAAGGCCGCTTTTCATGTACAGCCCTGATGAGTCATTACCCGCACACGGTGTGACGAAACATGTATCTGCTACTTGCTCTTGTATGTACTGATCCATCCTGAACTATTAAATAATTTTCACTCCACACTGGTGGATTGTGAAATCATTCCTTGAAGGCTTACTATACTTTTGGTTCTCACCTGAGAAATATTTGAGAATTTGTGTGCACAGGACACTCTTTATACTCCTCTATACTAAAACCCTTAAATCCTAGATACTAAAACATTTCTGCTATTAACAACATTAGTGTTTGGAAAACTTGCTCACCACTAAGATGCCAATTTCAGAAGCCACTTCTTTGTCAAATTAAGCAGTAAGGCCGCTCATTCATTGAAGGACAGATTTTTTAGTCTCTGCGTTAACATTTTCGGCTACTCTTTGCCATGATCCCTTCCCAGGTCTAAATTAATGGCAATGATATGACCATGATTTACTCGTGGTTGAAGGCTCCATTTTCAAACGCACGATTGCTTTTCTGTTTTTGCCCCCTCTTGTTGTCTGTTTGCTCCATACTCCTGCCCCCCTCCATGTGCTTGAATGTGACAATACGTCCCCGCCCACACTAGAGCCCGCCTCTGGTTAGACATGGCAGCACCAATCGCGAGTAGGTTACTGTGTGCTGTCCTGCACAGTCTGCCTAAACCCAGGCATGCTCTTCTGTGGGGTTGCGGCCAAGAGTCTGCGGAGCCCGTGATTTTACACAACCGTCCAAGCCATCTGAACCCTGCAATGGCCCTGTATCTGCATACCCTATGGCTCCCGGCAAATCCTCGTGCCTAAGATCGGCCCGTATTTTCTTGACTCTCAAAAATAAGTGGTACCCCATTGACTGAAAGGATAAAGTTTGTGACAGTCCTCAATAAAGCTGATCCTTATGTAGCAGACCTGCCATGGAGTGAACAGCAGAAACCAAAAGTGGAGCTTAGGTGTGCAGTAAAGGCAAGCAGTTGAAGGCAGAAGGTCAGCGGGTTGCTTAACAGGGCCTGTTTCGGTGCTGTTCCTTGTGTCTGTGTCTGTGGTTGTGTACGTGCGTGCAAAGATTTTTGTTATATTGTGGGCATCAACACAATAATTAAACCAGCCCTGATATTCTGTTGTAATTATTGACTGTGGCATGATGATAAGAAATCTAATGGTAGTTATTGACACTATTTTGAGAGCCTCTATGGCATATTGTACCCATCCATGGTTTAAAGCTCACATTGTTTACATTTCTTGTTGTTTCTTCTGTGAGGTGCACATTTTTTGAACAGGTGCTCTTTATTTATGTGTCAATTACCTCTCACGATCCTCGAAGGTGGGGGGGCTCTGACTGCAGCTTTCTCGTCTTGGAGGATATTGGACCTTTTATTCTTACCTAGCACAAACTTTTTCACATCTGAGACCAGAGTGGAATTACAGCCCACCGACCCTGCCAAGGAGAACCATGCAACAAAACCAAGCATTGGCATAGCCAATAGGTCTCGCCTTTGGCACCTTATTAGTGTTCAGCCATGCAACAGTTGATGTTGTTGCACCAAGGATACTGTGGTGGATAACTCAACATGTATAAGGTCCCAAAGGCGAGACCTATTGGCTATACCAATGCTTGTTTTGTTATGCCTGTGATCTTTGGCACATCCTTGCTATAAGTTTGCAGACCGGTTGCAGGAAGATGGAAGAACCTGGAAAACTTATGGCAATTTTGCTCCACACCTCGGTAAGGGATTCTGATTTCATTGGTTTCTCCCTTTCGCTCGTCCTGTGCTAATGATGCACCATGTATGAAAAACAGACAAGGAGAACCCTTGATTTTGTAAATTAAACTATATAATTTTTTCAGAAAATGTGACTTCGATGAGACCACAGTGAATGAATGCATGACTGCCTTGGTGGGATTGAGAGTGTGGGTGAAGGGGAAGTTGTGTGTGTGCATGTGTGCTCAAGGATTGTGTCGTTATGGCGAGACTGAGTGAATAAATGGGTGTGTGAGCGCATGTTGAGGATGAGTTGCTGTGCGTAGGTGCATAGTGAGACACTGAGTTGAATGCATGACTTCTTGGTGTGAGTCAGACCGAGCGATGGTGGAATGTGACTGAGGGTATGGCAAGAGGGCGTGAAAGCATGACTGTTGGTGTGAGTGAGTTCATGTGACGGTGATAACTGAGTTTTAGTGAGTGCATAGGATAAGGAATGAAGTGCTCTATATGCGTGGGTGGGGGTGATGGGAGAGGTTTGTGAGTGGGCACATGAAGAAACGGAGAATTCCTGATTGTATTTGCATGAGAGTGCATGATTGGCTGGGAGTGTGTTGCTGTGAGACCAGGTGAATTACTTGGTGTTTTAGTATGCAGAAGCGCATGAGTGAGGGACGGTCATGGCTGAACTGGCATTTTACAGGGACTGAACACCCAAAAGTGCAACAATGTCTAGATCTCTGAGAAAATGTTCTTGTTCACAAACAGCTTTAGATATTAGATCATGTGTGAGCCAGACAGTGCTGTGGAAGTTGTGAACATATTCGGAAAAAAACAGGTGCATCAAAAGAGATGACATCTCTCTCGTCCTGGTGTGGTTTCAGTTGCATATGGTGAAGGAGATTTATCATTTAATAAGCAAGATGACGCTTATGGGCTTAAAAAGGAGATCTGATTGTATCTGTATTTGTCTGTATTTTGAAAGATCACCAAGTTTCGATGCTCTTAAGGTGCAAGGGGTGTGACCCACATAATAGTTATTTGTTTATTGCAGTTGATGTGCATTGGGTTTGACTGGTGGGGTTGGTTCGACTGAGGAAATCATAAGTTACAAGGAGATGTCATGTACTTTTGTCCTGCTCGCCCACACCATCTTTCCACTCATCCTATGACAGAAACTCTGCTGAACAGGGCGATCAAAACAAAGTTCTCTGTAAGCACTACCAAAACACTGTCTCAATGAATATGTACCGCACAAATAATGTTTATGCTGAACTCAGGCTTTATAAAGTGCTGTTTTCTGTGATGAGGAACAAAATGCAGGATTGGTGTGAAATAAAGTATTTTGCTAGGATCACTCATTTTGGTCACGCAGAGGTTGATCCCATATTTCCCAGTTTCAAACCTTGCAGTTCAGCTACTAGATGGGCATCTCTTTCTCACAACACAGATTGCTGGCACATATAATTAAAACATGAATGATAACCAGCATAAACGTTTTTTGGGTAATTTTACATAGCACCAGCCTTGCTCCGGGACATAAAGGAGCTTCACAACACACAAACTTTGTTTATTTTGTATGCATAAGGAAATTTTCCAGGATTCACAGGATGCTTAGATACGGCCGGATTTGAACCTGGTCCCCTTTGTTCTATGGTTGGCAGCTGAAGCCACTAGGCCACATTGCTTCCTGTGAAAGCTCGGCTCGTTTTGGGCTTGAGCTTCCAAGAGGACCCAGAGCTGAGCCAGAGTCGGGCATCAGGCTCGAGCTTCCAGTGGCTTGCTTACCTTTAGTAGTATACCACTGACAGGGTGTGGTGCTCCAGTGAGTGTGAAGTTGTGGAAGTAAACACCTCTGTAAAGATGATGTTGTTCTTTACTCCTCTGAGAGGAGGATTCATCACTGTACCTCTGATGATAATCATGTGAGAGGAGGAAGGATTACAGCATCGCTGATGGGAGAATGTTATTCTTTGCTTTTCTGAGAAGAGGGTGCAGTACTGTACCTCTGTGAGAGGAGGATGCTTAGCTGTATCTCTTTGAGAGTTAGCGAGAGAATGCATCTGAGGAAAGGATGAAGTAGAACAACACTGAGAGGTGAATGTTATGCATGGTAAAGAAGGCGCTCTAAAGAACCTCTGAAAGGAGAATGTCATTATGCACTCCTCTGACAGGAGTATACAGAGCTGGACCTCTGCGAGAGGCGGATCTAGCACTGTACCTCTGCAAGAGGAGGATCTAGCACTGTACCTCTGCAAGAGGAGGATCTAGCACTGTACATCTGCAAGAGGAGGATCTAGCACTGTACCTCTGCAAGAGGAGGATCTAGCACTGGACCTCTGCGAGAGGAGGATCCAGCACTGGACCTCTGTAAGAGGAGGATCCAGCACTGGACCTCTGTAAGAGGAGGATCCAGCACTGGATCTCTGTAAGAGGATCCAGCACTGGACCTCTGTAAGAGGAGGATCCAGCACTGGACCTCTGTGAGAGGGGGATCTAGCACTGGACCTCTGTAAGAGGAGGATCCAGCACTGGACCTCTGTAAGAGGAGGATCCAGCACTGGACCTCTGTGAGAGGGGGATCTAGCACTGGACCTCTGTAAGAGGAGGATCCAGCACTGGACCTCTGTAAGAGGAGGATCCAGCACTGGACCTCTGTAAGAGGAGGATCCAGCACTGGACCTCTGTGAGAGGAGGATCCAGCACTGGACCTCTGTGAGAGGAGGATCTAGCACTGTACCTCTGTGAGAGGAGGATCTAGCACTGTACCTCTGCGAGAGGAGGATCTAGCACTGTACCTCTGTGAGAGGAGGATCTAGCACTGTACCTCTGTGAGAGGAGGATCTAGCACTGTACCTCTGCAAGAGGAGGATCTAGCACTGTACCTCTGCGAGAGGAGGATCTAGCCCTGGACCTCTGTGAGAGGAGGATCTAGCGTGGCCCTCTGTGAGAGGAGGATCTAGTTTGGCCCATATGGAAGAGGAGGATCTAGCGTGGCCCTATGCAAGAGGAGGATCTAGCGTGGCCCTATGTAAGAGGAGGATCTAGCGTGGCCCTCTGAGAGGAGGATCTAGCACTGGACCTTTGCGAGAGGATGCGGCGCTGTACATATGTTAAAGGAGGGAGAAGTAGAACACCTCTGAGAAGGATATTGTGGTTTTCTGGAGAAGAATGTTATTCTGTGCCTCTATGAAAGGCGGATGAAATACTGCATTCCAAGAGGGGAGTGCGGGAGTGAACCTCTGTGAGGAGGAGGCACATCAGCACCTCTGAGAAAGCTGCATTTCCGTTTTTCTTTGAGCAGGAAATTAATTATTGCACCTTTGTCATCTTTGAGGTTTCAGAGAAAAAAGATAAATTTTCTGATGGGTTTAAAATTGCCACAAATGTTCCTGTGTGTGATCACGGTAAGGAGTGCGGTGAGAGGCTGAAGTACGGTGTGCCGTGCTCACCTCTGAGAGGAGAGGCTGCAGTACGGAGTACAGTGCTCATCTCTGTTACGAGTGCCTGCAGTATGGAGTACGGTGCTCACCTCTGCGAGGAGAGGCTGCGGTACCGATTAAGGTGGTCATCTCTGTGAGGAGTGCCTGCGGTATGGAATACAGTGCTCACCTCTGCAAGGAGGGGCTGCGGTACAGAGTGCGGTGCTCACCTCTGTGAGGAGAGGCTGCGGTACGGAGTACTGTGCTCACTGCTGTGAGGAGAGGCTGCGGTACAGAGTAAGGTGCTCACCGCTGTGAGGAGAGGCTGCGGTACGGAGTACAGTTCTCATCTCTGCGAGGAGTGCCTGCGGTACGGAGTGCGGTGTTCAGCTCTGAGAGGAGAGACTGCGGTACAGAGTGCGGTGCTCACCTCTGTGAGGAGAGACTGCGGTACAGAGTGCGGTGCTCACCGCTGTGAGGAGAGGCTGCGGTACGGAGTACAGTTCTCATCTCTGCGAGGAGTGCCTGCGGTACGGAGTGCGGTGTTCACCTCTGAGAGGAGAGACTGCGGTACAGAGTGCGGTGCTCACCTCTGTGAGGAGAGACTGCGGTACAGAGTGCGGTGCTCACCGCTGTGAGGAGAGGCTGCGGTACGGAGTACAGTTCTCATCTCTGCGAGGAGTACCTGCGGTACGGAGTGCGGTGTTCACCTCTGAGAGGAGAGGCTGCGGTACTGAGCACGGTGCTCACCACTGTGAGAAGAGGCTGAGGTACTGAGTGCGGTGCTCACCTCTGCGAGGAGTGGCTGCGGTACGGAGTGCGGTGCTCTCGCCTGTGATGAGAGGAGGTTTTATAGCACACGTGTCAGCTGAACATGTCTCGTTTTTGGAAGAATTTTCATGAGCCGTCTCTGCCCCCTGTCTATAGTTAACCCCTTTTTGCAATTGTGAAGACCTTTTTGTGTGTCCCCTCCTGCTGCTTTTTAGAAGCATATTTTCATCAACCTCTCTCCAGGTTATTTTATTTTTTATTTTTATTTATTTGTGCGATTTTATATAGCGCGAACTTTACCCGAAGGTGTCAGAGCGCTTTACATAGGACCCAGTTTCAAACATAAGGACTGAAGGTTACAAGCGGACAAAAAAATTTGCAAATTTTTGACTTACATAAGAACCAGTTGAAAACATACAGACTTAGGATTACATACGTTATAAAAAGGTACAAACAGAAAAAAATGCAAATGTACAAGAGATAAAGTCACACAAGGAGGAGATACAAATGGATAAATTCTAGGCATATACTAGTGATATCTCTATCTACTTAGGGAGGGGATACACATGTATATACTCTAAAGGTCACATAGGAATGGTAGAGAACACAGGTGACTCCTGCATAAACTAGTGATTAGAGTTATCTCTATATACATAGGGAAGGGGTAAGACTGGATATACTCTAAAAGTCACATAGGAATGGTAGAGAACAATGCGGGCTACGGCATGTTCTAGTGATTAGAGTTACCTCTATATACAAAGGGAAGGGATACACATGGATATACTCTAAAAGTCACATAGGAGACTAGTCATTAGAGTTATCTCTATATACATAGGAAGGGATATGACTGGATATACTCTAATGGTCACATAGGAATGGTAGAGAGTACAAAGGTCTACTGCATACACTAGTGATTAGAGTTATCTCTATATACATAGGGAGGGGATATGACTGGATATACTGTGAGTCGCATAGGAATGGTATATGGTGCAAGGTCTAAAGCAAATACCATTGATTAGAGTTATTACAATAAGTCAAAGAGCAGAGTTCCATAAGTGTGGATGCAGTCACAGCACAAAGGGAGGGTGGGAGGGATGCAAGGGTATGGAGAGAAGGGGAAGCAGAAAAGGGAGGAAACATTTGAGGATCATCCACGGGGAAAAGGGTTAAAGGACAAGGGAATGGGAGGAGGGCTAGAGTCCAGAGAAACCTGTCTGAAAACAGCAGCAAAGTGTCGGTCAGGACAGAACAAAAGTCAAGAAGTCCAGGAGAGAAGGTGGGAGCCCAGGTGGGAGATGAAGTTGGAGGCCAGCCGCAGGCGCGTCGCCATCTTCGAGAGTTTGCGGTCATCCGGCATGGTGGGCGTGAGAGTGCGCAAGGTGGTGACATCCTCGACTGCCCGGCTTGCGGGGTGGTGAGGGGCAAACATTGGTCTACCTTGAAGAGTTTTCTTTAACGGGGGGACATAAGTAAATCTCTGTTCCTTAAAATGCCAACATGTCTAAAATGGATCTTTCAGCCGCGTTTTCATTTCCAGGTGCTTTTGCTTGAATACCTGTTTTTTTTTTATCCCACTGCAAGGGACCGTCTAGACATTAAATGATGTTTTCAAACACAGCAGGCGTCGCCGGTAGAAGACACTCTGTTTCAGCTCGTAGACACAACCAATTGGCAAGAGTGAATTTACTTCTGAAAACACATCTGTTGCCTTTTTTCCCTGGAGAAATGTGGGCTGGTTGCGTTGCTTAAGGCAAGGGGAAGTATGTGGGTATCTGTTTGCTAAAGGAAGGTACTGCGGGACGGCATCGCCTCACCGCGCTCTGTACATTGAAGTGTGCTTAAAAGACTCAAGTTTTTATTTATACACGTCTTATTTTGAAAAAGCGCTCATGGAAAGTAGTGAAAGTTATTTGTCGATACATATGCAGCGTGATGTGATGAAATGCCCTCTCCGCTGCATTGCAGACGGCCGGTGGCCTCTCTTCCCCTTTTCTTCAAACCTTTTCACTCCCTCGGGATGCAATCCTTCTGCCTTGGGAGATGCTTCTCCATTCCCTCGGGTGTCTTCACCCCTTCTTCCTCTGGAGTGACTCCATCAGTCTCTCGGGAGCCCTCATTCCTTATGCGTCTGCAATCCCTTCTGCAATTGCTCACATACCTTCGTTCCTTCTGCCTCTGCAGTCACTCCGCCAATCTCATGTGTGTCTTCACCCTTCTTCCTCTGGAGTCACTCAGTCTCGTGGGTACCTTCGCTCCTTCATCCTCCGGGGGCTCTCTGCCACTGTTGCAGGTACCTTCACTTATTCAGCCTCTGTAGTCACTCCTCCAGTCTGAGGTATTTTCATTCCTGTTGCCTCTGAAGTGACTCCACCAGTCTCTCACGTGCTTTAATTACTCCTGCATCTTGAGTCACTCTGCCAATCTCTCGGGTAGCTTCACTCCTCCAATCTCTCGGGTAGCTTCACTCCTCCAGTGTCTCTGGAGGCACTCTTCAGTCTCTCAGGAACCTACACTCCTTCTGCCTCTGGAGTCACTCCATCAGTGTCTTTGGTATCTTTGCTTCTTGCCACTGGAGGCACTCCGCCAGTCTTTCGGATCCCCTCACGCCTGCCCATAAACGTCAATTCACCAAAATGCCTGGAGAGGGCGAGCAACTTCACATGGCTCTTAGCCTTTACTTCCTCTCACACATACACATGCTTAGACATACACATGCATTCAAACGTACACAAACACACTCACACATACACACACACACACACTGCCTACACATGTACACTCATTCACACACTCTCTCTTACATAAACACACTCTAAACTGCAAGTTCGCACCCACCATATATACATTTAAAAGCATTTTATTTCTGCCTACCTCAGCTGCCAGAGAGTCATATTCCAGCTATTTGTACTCCATCTTTATTAAACTAACAGCGAATAATGTAATATTATTCGCTAACATTATCATAAAAAATGTACCAAAAACACGGCGAATGAAGTCCCCGCCGACATGCATAAGGGCGAGCTCCTTCTGTTCCTGCTATTGATTTTGCTACTGCCAATTCTAGGGGTCGCAAAGGCAGTGCCAGGGGTCACAAAAGGCATATACACCATAAGAAACACAGGGGGTCTATTAGCTAACTATTAGAGCTATGCTATCACTACGGAGTCACCTAGATCTCAACGTGTGTACAAAAGAATAAGGACAAAGTAAGAAAACAAGTGGATACAAAGGTGAAAAAGAGATCGATACATTATAGACTATTCATCAGTGGCTGACCAGTCCAAAAGAGTGATGTAGGGTTTCCATCAAAAAAGACTTTTGTGATCAGTCATATCATCTGGCCAAACCCTGGAGTGTGAACGGCTAGTCCCCTGATCAATGGGACTGAACCACACAGTGTTGATATCTTAGGATTTGGTCCACCAGTACTGATGAAACATCCGCAATGACTGATCTATTGATGGTTTTGAAAAAGGTGCAACAAAACAGAAAATGTGACTTAAAATAGGATGGAATGTCCTCCTTTACACAACTTTATTCTATGGACAAGACATGCCTCCTAATTAAAAACAGAACAGTGCAAGATGACAGTAACAAATATCTGTCTGTAAAGGGGCCAACATGTTTCTGCCTATTGGGTGTCTAATCCCACCACATTCATCAGGGCCTCTGTTCTTATACTCGTTGCACTCTTACAAGTGAAAAAAGTTCACCTCCACCATAAGAAGAAATGGGAAAACTGAAAAGAGATGGTTCACTACAGTACAACCTGTAATAACCATATGTTGTCACCCTCCGACTCACTCGTACTCTAGTGAATCCCCGACTGATGGGTGAAGCTACCTCACCTCGCCTGGACACTGCTCAGGTATAGGAGGCACCGCACTAACCGCCGGTACCTCAAGCTGTCATCTGAGGCTTGGGGGAGGCCTCCCCCAAGCCTCAGATGACAGCTTGAGGTACCGACGGTTAGTGCGGTGCCTCCTATACCTGAGCAGTGTCCAGGCGAGGGGAGGTAGCTACAGGTTGTACCGTAGTGAACCATCTCTTTTCAGTTTTCCCATTTCTTCTTATGGTGGAGGTGAACTTTTTTCACTTGTAAGAGTGCAACGAGTATAAGAACAGAGGCCCTGATGAATGCCGTGGGATTAGACACCCAATAGGCAGAAACATGTTGGCCCCTTTACAGACAGATATTTGTTACTGTTATCTTGCACTGTTCTGTTTTTAATTAGGAGGCATGTCTTGTCCATAGAATAAAGTTGCGTAAAGGAGGACATTCCATCCTATTTTAAGTCACATTTTCTGTTTTGTTGCACCTTTTTCAAAACCATCAATAGATCAGTCATTGCGGATGTTTCATCAGTACTGGTGGACCAAATCCTAAGATATCAACACTGTGTGGTTCAGTCCCATTGATCAGGGGACTAGCCGTTCACACTCCAGGGTTTGGACAGATGATATGACTGATC
This sequence comes from Lissotriton vulgaris, assembly GCF_964263255.1. Classification (NCBI taxonomy): domain Eukaryota; kingdom Metazoa; phylum Chordata; class Amphibia; order Caudata; family Salamandridae; genus Lissotriton; species Lissotriton vulgaris. The sequence goes on from NC_141689.1 coordinate 478,651,248, forward strand.
ACAAAAGTCTTTTTTGATGGAAACCCTACATCACTCTTTTGGACTTGTCAGCCACTGATGAATAGTCTATAATGTATCGATCTCTTTTTCACCTTTGTATCCACTTGTTTTCTTACTTTGTCCTTATTCTTTTGCACACACGTTGAGATCTAGGTGACTCCGTAGTGATAGCATAGCTCTAATAGTTAGCTAATAGACCCCCTGTGTTTCTTATGGTGTATATCTATTTGGAGCTGGGGATAACACCAGGTGTGGGTCTTTAAACTCTATATCCCTTGGACCCCCCCCTTTTGAGAAGTTGGTGTATTTGTCACAAAAGGCATGCCAGGGTTCTCAACATCCATGCATCAGCCTCTGGCGTCACTCCTCCAGTCTCTCGGGCACCTTCACTCCTTCTGACTCTGGAGTCTCTCAGGTGCTTTCATTTCTTCTGACAGTCTCTCTGACAGTCTCTCGGATACATTCATTCCTTTATTCCTTCGAGGTTTCTTAACTGTGCTCTTCAGTGGTCCAGATCGAAGATGTGCATTTGTAATGAGAACTACAACCATGACAGATTTGTAAATTTGTAAACTATGTGTTGAAATGCAGATTTGTTACGAAAATGCAATGATGTAGTTCCAGTGTGGCACCATGAATGTTGCTTGGACCAGAAGCTGCTCTGTCTGGTTGGCGCGTTACTCTCTATGGCATCAACTCTTCCCTGGTCTCGGCGGCCATGACCCCTGGTAGGTTGTGAAAGCAGCAGCTAGATCTAAATGAAAAGGGGTTCCACGAGTCCAGTTGACTCTCTGTAGATCTACTCCTTGACCTTCCGCTATCTACTCTCCTGCAAATATGAGGCAGTGAGGGTCTGATGTTGAACACTGGGATGCCATCAGGTGTCAAAAGCTTTTTGAAGTCACTTCTTTCACCAAAATGCCAGGGGTAGTGGAACACCCATTGCTTTGATGACAGGTGAAAGATTAAGCAGGTCTTTAATCTGTCTATGTATGGAGAGTCAGGAAGACCCTAACAGTAGTAACGGTGAATAAGGCGATACTCCCAGATGAGGTGCATCTGAGGATGGTGAACTAGCTGAGGCCTCCCCTTGCAGCTGGATTGCCATTCTTCTTAATGTAATAGCTGGAGATATAGGAGTCCAACATTTGTAGTCCTAGTCTACAACAAGGTTGGGAGAGTAGGAGGCACCAACATGAATCTTCTAGAATCAACAGCAGCCTGCCTTCATCATGCGAAGGTCCTATGATAAAAATCTTAGTGATATTTTTCACCATATGCCAAGGGGGATCAGTTCGATGCTGGATTTGCCCCACATGGATTACAGTAATATTTCTGCAGTTTACCATACAGAAAACATAGGTAAGATGGTGGCGATTACTATGGGTTTGATATGTGCCTGAATAGTTATTGTTCAAGGAAGTGGAGGTCACTCTGATGATATAAGGATAGGGGCAGACTAGTAAGTTCCTTCAAGGATGTGGAACCCCCTCTTTCAAGAGAAATCCACTGACTACACCATCACTGCTATGGTTGGTTCACAGGTGCTTTGACTTTGCAGTTCTTTCTTTCCTAGAATAATTGCAAAACATAAAACTGATTGTGCAGACTATTATTCTAGCAGGTGCACTGTTGTGCAGTGCATTATGTTAGCCACAGTTGGGAGGTCCAGATATAAGCAGAACACTGTGGTGAGGAAGAAAGAAGGGTGAAGTAACCGGGCTTGCCTGACTTGTTCAATCAGAGTGCCTACAGTGAATTGATTGACAAGTTTCCACGGTGCAACTCATTAGCGTGTGTATGTAAGGTTTGGAACCTCATCGACTCAGTTCTCAAGCTACAGAGATGTGAGCGAGCGGAGAAGAAAGGTGCACCTACCCATGAGCAGAACTGCTTAACTTGTGTCAATATGATCCACCAGAGCAAGTGTTGAAGACATCGATTGTGTGCGACGTTCCCCAAGTGCAACAGTATTTGTTTACCTGGATATTCAAAATGGCCGATATCTGTAAATATGTCCAGTATGATTATGTCCTGCCACAAGTGGAGATGTGTATGTCAATACCAGAGCATGGCATTTAACCTGCTTTTGTATGTGCTGTTGTAAGGTACAATTATTGTGTCAAGATGGGGTTTGCTAGCCCTCAATAACGAAGTGGAAGTACTACGTATACACAATCGCTTATTTCTGTGCCCAACACTCGGCACACCCTTTTCAGGAACGTTGGGCTTCTCCTTTACAAGTTGGTGCCAAACATAAACATTCTGCTGGGTGGAGCAGGTATTTCAGAAACGAGTAAATCAGGGCTACCCCTTGATTTATGTGAGTCATTGGCCCAGCACAAGTGTGCCTGGAAACCAGCCATCTCCAGTGTTTCCCTGGCAGATCTCTTCATTTAGCTGGTTTAATGCCTTCTCTGGAGAGTCTAATTTCCAAGCATCTTTTGGACATGTTTGTTGCCCCCCCTGATAGAAGCTACCTAGGTTTTTAGAATGATAATTATCATTTCCCGTTGATTGTGCCTCCAGTAGGCGATCCATCTCTACTTCCAACAAGAGAGACTAGAATAGTAACAAATGTAGGCGGAAAGATAGAGACCTCCACAGCAGAGGGTATCTTGCTGCATCTGAAATAATGAAAAAACCATTACCAAGCATTGTGACAAGGTGCAGGATTGAATGAAGGTATGTGTTGATGGCTACAGCTCTACTCTAGCCAACCATGATCATCACTAACCGAGCAGTTGATACAACTGTGATTTGTGGAGGGCACAAATAAAGGGAGGATTGACAAGGAAGAGATATTACCATCATAAATGTTCTTTACTCACCTGTACTATGATGTTAAATATTGAAAAATATATTTCTAACCGTGCAAAAAGCGCCTTTTCAATTCCTGTTATAGACTCTTTGCCTAGGAATGTTAGCAATATTACAAGTCTCACTTAAAAAAGCTCCTCTGATTGATGTTTTTAGTTGCTATAGAACATGCATTCTTTCCTATTTAGTTGTATAATGGTAACTGAAATGACTCATTCTTTACTAGTTATACTTGTATCTGTGCATTCCAAACCCTCTATCCCTCTCCCCCCAGTTACCTCAAACATCGGAGGCTCTTTGAGGTTATCTATCCCTATGGGCCCGAGACTCCGCTGAAGTTGACCTCTAAATTCTCTTACCCGTTCATGTGCTGGTGCTTCAGATTTCAACACCCAGTACCTTTGACACAACTAACTTGCCTCCTTGTAGACTGCTCTTTCAACTGCTCCTATTTACCTATTGCTTTAACCATTCTTGCTTTGAACAACACCAGACTGTCAGTCTATTAGACTCTCCACCATCTTGTTTTCCACAGAATGTAATCCCTTTGCCAGTACCCTGTGTTGTCTGCTGTCCAATCAGCCCTTCACCTTTATGGTACAATGTTTAAATCACTGGCTTTTGTTGACCAACGGAAGCCTGATGTGGGATTCATTTGTTGTCTCGACAAAAGATAGGGATTGATTTGGCTATTGTAGTTCACTGGGATTCAACTCTTTCAGGGTTTTCAATTTTAACCTCCAGGTGAATAGAACTTGCCTTTAATCCCGTTAGCCTTATTTTGAATGCAACACATCCAAGCTTGTGTGAAAACCCCACAGCAACATTAATAAATCGCTTAAAGGCCATCGCAGTCTTATGGCTCAATTAGTGCTACCTCGCGGCTTCTGCTTATTGATGACCCTCCACAGCCTGGTCCCTTTTAACCTGCCTGCATTTGTTAATATTTTCCAATCCATAGCTGCATATTAGAGTATTGTACAATTTAGAGTGTTTTTAATGATAGCCCTTTCCCATTACTAAAATGCAATGAGCGCGGCGCGTAGCAGGCAGCGGATACAAGTGGCACTAAATCTTATTCTGAATATATATGGAATTGGGACTTTTGCTCCACCAATCATAACGCTTGGATTTCTGACATTTGTCATTATTGTTTACCTGCATTCTCCCTTCACTGAGAGCGCGACTTGGGGGCACGAAACAGAGAGGGACTGTGAGTGTCTTTTTATATAGCGTGAACTCGACCCAAAGGTATTAGAGCACTTTACATGAGCACCAGTCAAGGCAGCGCTTCTCTGACCTTTCCATGATTGGAAGGGTTGGAAGTCTGCAGGCATGCAAAACTCTCAAGGCAGACAGAACTCTGATCTGCTCACTCACAACCCCTTCTATGGGGTCTACTGCTGCATGCTAACATGCCGTCATGATGTACAATCGCACACTAGTAAATGCGTTCTTTTATGCCTGCTGGATATGCATACTTTTGTGTATTTGTTTATTTATTCATGCATTCTTATAGAGCTGACTCAACCCAACGGTGTTGATGCACTTCTCATAACACAATGGTGTTGCAACAATAAAGCATGTTGCATTTAATCAGAAAAAAACTAAATTATAAGCACTTTTATAACCAACAGCCGAATCACAATTTGGTGCACGAGTATGGAAAGGTACAAGCAGTGACTTTGGAGGGACAAAATAGAGATAGATTGGAGGATGGGCTGGATCCATAGAACCAGTGAAGTACACAGAAGGCAGGCACACAGGAAGCAAAGCAGGCGGCCCATCGGAGGCAAAGAAGGCGGATCCAGTTATGCAGGTTATAAACGAGAACAGAGACGGCAAGATGCAATAGACAGTGAGAGGTGAGGAGAATTAGAGTAAATAGTTCGGATGGAGGATATGCTGAATCCTGGGACCAGGTTCTGTTTTGGAATTGGGTAAGAAAGAAACTGTTGTGAAGGAGTGACAGGTGAGGCGGGGCGGGTAGGAAGGGATGGAATGGCGAGAAAGGTTTACCTGGCAAGAGTAATAAGACACAGATCAAAGTACAAGATGAATCGACGTGAGTTGTTTGGATGTCGGTCAAAATAAACATGTTTAGCTTTTTCGAAAGTTAATTTAGTGCCAGAATACCTCATTTTAAATGAAAGGAAATTCCAAATTGTTGTTATAGCACTGAAGAAGGCGCGAGCGATCACTGTTTTGTTTTTTAATTTCTTGCACTCAAAGATGTGATGGTGTCGACTTGTTTGGCTTTTGGTACACCTGCAAGGTGCTTAAGTTGAGTCAGTATTGACGTTTGTTCAGAAATACCATCTTCTAGATAACACAGACAATCTAAATTTGTATTTTTCCTTCAGTCAGGAGCCAAAGTAGGCCTTGAAGTTCTGGGATGATGCCACTGAATTTTATGTTGACCGCCGCTTTGATGTAATGTCGGTGAGAAGCGAGAACTTCAGCTAGAACTGAATTTCCACAATCAGTTCTGTAGAGAATGAATGGTTGGACAACTGTCTGCAGTCACAGGGCCGAAGGAAGTATTTCAGTTTTTGATATCGAACAAGGTGGCTTTAGAGGCTGCTTGCTCAGCATGATAGGCCATAGAGGGATTAGACTTAAGTGCCATAACCCATTTATTTCGATAATCTTGTTTGATGCCAAAGGAGAGAAGTCTTCAGTCTTCCATGTTTCGTTTGTCTTTGCATCATGTTGGAGTCTGATTATCCAGTTATTTTCAACCGTAAATTATTGTTCGGGCTAAAAATCGCATTGTGAAACAGGCCCATTGCTTTAGAGACTAGTTACAACTAGGGAGAGTTTTGTGACCAATGTCCTTTCATGCTCTCTAAAAATGAAACAAGCATTTGCAATGCAATAGGTCTCGCATTAGGACAATTTTAGCTATTGGTATTGTAAATTACACATTTTTTATTTATGTGTTGGTTTTGAAAATAGCGAAATTAATAGCTTTGTAATTTACAATGCCAATACTGTTAACTTTTGCAAATGTGATCTCGCATTAGGAAAATTTAAACTATTGGTATTGTAAATTACACATTGTTAATTTATGTTTTGGTTTTGAAAATAGCTAAATGAATAGCTTAGTTGCAATGACAATACGGTTAACTTTTTGCAAATGTGACACCTATAGCATTTGTAATGCAACATGTTTTGTATTTACGTGACTTAGATGTATTGATATTACAAATAACAAGGGCTTTGAATTTTTTAAAATAATGAATACTTAAATAAAATGTATTTTAATTTATAATGGCAATAGCTTAAACTTTTGTAAATAACTTTTTTGAAGATTATGTTCAGTGTATTTTATTGTGACGAAAATCCAAGAACAGAAGTGAAATATTAACATCTTTTTGTGACATTTGTAATAAAGCTTGGAACATTGAGAGAACATATTTGAACCAGTTGTTGTTGAATGGTTGCACAGATTGATGCTGTGCTGGCGCTGAGTGATATGGTGGCGACGAGTGATGCTGTGGCATTTAGTGATGCTGAGTTAGCTCATAGTGATGTTGTGGTACCCGTGAGTGATGCTGTGGTGCCGCTTAGTGATGCTGTGGTGGTGCGATAGATAGATAGAGGATGATAGATAGATAGATAGATAGATAGATAGAGTGAGGGCGATAGATAGATAGATTGATAGAGGGAGATAGAAAGACAGAGTGAGGGCGATAGATTGATACATTGATAGACAGAGTGAGAGCGATAGATAGAGTGATGGAGATAGAGTGAGTGCAATAGATGGACAGATAGAGTGTGGGCGATAGATAGATAATGTGGGCGATGGATAGATAGAGTGAGGGCGACAGGGAGATAGATGTGCGTGGCTGTGTGTGTGTGGTTGTGTGTGTCTGGGGTTGTGTGTGTGTGTGTAGTTGTGTGGTATGTGTGTGTGGGTGGTTGTATGTGTGGTTGGGTGGGTGGTTGGGTGTGGTTGTTTGTGTGTGGTTGTTTGTGTGTGTGGTTGGGCGATAGATAGAGTGAGGGCGATAGAGTGAGGGCGATAGAGTGAGGGCGATAGAGTGAGGGCGATAGAGTGATGGCGATAGAGTGAGAGCGATAGATAGACAGAGTGTGGGTGATAGATAGATGTGCGTGGTTGTGTGTGTGTGGTTGTGTGTGTCTGGGGTTGTGTGGTATGTGTGTGTGGGTGGTTGTGTGTGTGGTTGTATGTGTGGTTGGGTGGGTGGTTGGGTGTGGTTGTTTGTGTGTGGTTGTTTGTGTGTGTGGTTGGGCGATAGATAGAGTGAGGGCGATAGAGTGAGGGCGATAGAGTGAGGGCGATAGATAGACAGAGTGTGGGTGATAGATAGACAGACTGATAGATAGACAGACTGATAGATTGAGGGCAACAGATAGAGTGAGGGTGATAGATAGATGTGCGTGGTTGTGTGTGTGTGGTTGTGTGTGTCTGGGGTTGTGTGGTATGTGTGTGTGGGTGGTTGTGTGTGTGGTTGTATGTGTGGTTGGGTGTGGTTGGGTATGGTTGGGTATGGTTGTTTGTGTGTATGGTTGTGTGTGTGTGGTTGGGCGATAGATAGATAGACCGAGTGAGAGCGATAGACTGAGTGAGAGCGATAGACTGAGTGAGAGCGATAGACTGAGTGAGAGCGATAGACTGAGTGAGAGCGATAGACTGAGTGAGAGCGATAGACTGAGTGAGAGCGATAGACTGAGTGAGAGCGATAGACTGAGTGAGAGCGATAGACTGAGTGAGAGCGATAGAGGGAGAGCGATAGAGGGAGAGCGATAGATAGTGAGGGCTATAGTGTGAGTGCAATAGATAGACAGATGGAGTGTGGGCAATAGATAGACATACAGATAGATAGATAGACAGACAGACATAGATAGATAGATAGATAGATAGATAGATAGATAGATAGATAGATAGATAGATAGATAGATAGATAGATAGATAGATACAGTGAGGGTGATAGATGTGAGTGGTTGGGGGTGTGTGGTTGTGTGTGTCTGGGGTTGTGTGTGTCTGGTTGTGTGTGGTTGTATGTGTGTGTGGGTGGTTGTGTGTGTGGTTGTATGTGTGGTTGGGTGGGTGGTTGGGTGTGGTTGTTTGTGTGTATGGTTGTGTGTGTGGGTGGTTGTATGTGTGGCTGTGTGTGTGGTTGTGGTTGTGTGTGTGGTTGGGTGTGTGTCTGGTTGGGTGTGTGGTTGTGGTTGTGTGTGGGTGTGTGGTTGTGTGTGTGGTGTGTGTGTGGTGTGTGTGTGGTGTGTGTGTGGTGGTGTGTGTGGCTGTATGTGTGGCTGTATGTGTGATTGTGTGTGTGGTTGAGTTTGGTTGTGTGTGGGGTTGTGTGTGAGATTGTGTGTGTGGTGTGGTTGTGTGTGGTTGTGTGTGTGTGTTCAGCACTAGTTTCCATATGCTCTAGCTTTTTGTGCTCATGCTGCAGTTGTAGATCTGATTGCATGTGTCTACCAGCTAAAACACTTTAAGAGCCTTGATGGTGGAGTCACTTAAGAATTGACCTAAGCCAAAGCTGATTGTTGTTGAGTGAAGTTTAAAGACCAAGGTGGCTGCTTATTTGAGCTGCTACTCACGGAGGTTGTCTTCATTAAGTTATTGTGATACATTTTACAAGTCAACTGACCAACACGAGCAGAAAAGACACACACAGGCTGTGACTCACATATTTGCCACGACTTACTTGGAGATAATGTGTATTAAGCAAAGTTTATTCCTGCCACAAATTGCAAGATTATATTTATTAGTAAGCTAGGGGACCCATATTCCCAAAAGGTGGGCCTACACAAGAAATCCACACTAAGTATATTCAAAAGGCTTTATTAAACGTTAAATCTCACTTTAAGTGCAGATTGCATGAGTTAACGTTTTTGCAGGAATAAAGGTAATGATGAAATGTAAAAATTAGATTCATGGAATCCAGAGTGCAAATGTAACCTACCAGATAGTGATTAAGTCAGATTATTGATGGAACCAATTTGTAGCTCCTCCTTTCCTAGCCTCGAGACAATGTCTAGATTAGCGCACAAAAGCTATATAAAGTTTCCTAGATTGCTTCGAACGGAACACTTTCAAAAGTGCTTTTAAGTAGAAGTTTAAACACGTGAGGAACGGGGAGGGGGAGTACAGGGGGAGTGAGGTGGTGGGAGGGATGGGCACGCCAGGAAGTAGAATAAAACGCAGGAACCAAACAAGATCTTGGCATTGCTGTGGGGGGAGGGGGGGGTGGGGCGGGAGCGCATTGCAATGAAGTCTGATGGCGGGGGAACAGCTTGGGAGGCAGCATTAATTGCGGTGCGAGGCTGATGGGTTTGTGCACGCACGTTTCACACATGTGCATCACATGAACTGCACGTAATCCGTGCTTGTTCAAGAGTTTTTCGCCTTCTATACTCTCGCAGAAGCAACGCATGCGCGTTGGCTTCAGCGAGACCTAAAAAGAGCCAACTCTCCAGTCTTTTTGTTTTACAAATCCTTGCGGTCAGCTGTGTTAGTCCCAGAATTCTGTGGTTTGTTAAATTAATATCCAAGACTGTAAGCATGGTGTCCTGCGGCACAGAATGGTCTGGTAAGCCAATCCCAAATATTGCCAAGGAAGAGCATTTCACCAGCGAGCATGTGGTGCCCAGCCAGGTCATAAAATTGCTTCACTGCACTGGCAGAGTAACTGGTCTGGCCCATGACCTGGATGATAGTTGATGCCTGCAAATACCATCGGTAAATATGTAGATGTTACAGATTCCTGCAGCAGTATTTTAAGCTGAAGGTGGCCTCTCACTTTCCAAAACATTCAGCCTTCACATTTGCCATGATAGTTTTGACTAATGTACATTTATTTGATTAAGATAACATTCTGTGCAGTACCATCTATATGCGAGGTTGTTCTGTCTATTGTTTTATTATTAAAAATGAGATTGTATTGCCACTTAATATTTTATGGGCTCCTGTGCTGCTTATCAGAGAGTATCACTTAATGAAGAATCTACTTAAATTGATATAACCAAATATCATATTGAATATACTCTATTATCTTATGTAGCAATCAATAAGAGGTCAAGTTTGCCAAGCAACGTATGTCAGACACCACATTTACAAAAAAAGAAAGCAGGCCCTCTGAACATTGATCAGGAGTGGAACCATGACTTGAGCTCGAAGCCAGATAATTGCACAGTTTTTCAGTGGGTTGACGAACCTGCTGGACAGACTGCACAATATCTTAAAGAGAGCAAAACAGTGAATATCATGTGATGCATTGTAAAAATATGAATCATTCAGGATTGTAAAATTAAAAAAAATCCAAGGTAATAATTTAGAGCAGCGTACTAAACCAGGCGATAAAACCTGATAGCGAAAATAAAATTTTATTTTGGATTTACCTCCCAAATGTAGCCTTTCAAAAAAAAAAAAAAAAACGGCGGCATGAGAAGTGGTAGCAATCTTATCACATTTTTTTTTTTATAGATTTTCAATTCTGCACTTACCACCAACATCTGCAGTGGGTAATGGGGGCTGTAGTTAAAATGTTTCATACTATTAAGTTTTACTGTTAAACGTATATTGCATGCAAATGAGTGTATGCACAGATATCATGTCTGTATGTATTATTCAGCACTCTGAATAAGTGCCAATATCTATGATGTAATTGTATACTGGTGGGATGGAAAAGTCATCTGCATGGTGATGCACGTGCACCCCTGCCACAAGCGGCCCAGCTGCATGGATATCTGGAACCTTGGTACTAATTTTTGGTCATAGGCGAACACGAATCATGCATGTGCACCATGACATAAGTTGGTCTTATGGATTTGCAGTCCGGTTAGACCAGAGGGACACACCAAGTGCTACCCTCATAGCGGTAATGAGCTACCACACTTACCAGGAGTTACATGGCATGGCCACATTGGTGGCAGCAACCCCATTTTGTGTTTTATAGTAGTTGGTAGTGTAAACAGGCCTTTTTACCTATGTCACTGAGCAGTGCCTACAGCCAGCTCGTGTAAAGTTCTACTGCTGTGCATTTACCTCGCCGTGGCCCACATGGTGAATACCATTAGAAAAACATGTTAATGAACTTTCCGCCTTACTCGAACCCAAGGAACATCTTCATTCAATGCAAATGGGTTTCCGACTGCAACACAGCACTGAAACAGCCTTGCTCCCAGTGGTCAAGGAACTGAGGCATCTTCTGGACCAAGGAGGTGCAGCAGCCATCATTCTGTTAGATCTCCGTGCAGCCTTCAAGACTGTAGACCACCCCACTCTCATTCAGGGAATCTCAAAGGTCGGTATTGAGGGCAGAGCCCTAGAAAGGCTATCCACCTTCTTGGAAATCTTGCGTTCCAGGTTGTGGACCAGACCTGTTACTCTGCCAGTCATTCCGTTAGTTGTGGAGTTCCTCGGGGGTCTTCCCTGAGCCCCACCCATTGTATCCTTTGTATGCTTCCCCTTGGCCATACTGTGTGCTTATTTGGGTTACCATTGGTGTCGTACGCCGATAACACCCACCTGGTGATGGCTCTATCCCTCGACCTCAGGTCCAGTTACTTACCCATCGTTGACTCCCTGTCTCCAGGAACCAGCCAAATGGATGGCCGGTTGTAAATTGAAACTGAACGAGGACAGTTATGTTGCTGGGCAATAATCCTTGCAACAATGTTCAAGCCCTCTACCAGACTATTTGAGCGAGCAGCCCAGCCAGAAAAAATCAATAAAGAGCCTTGGGATGTGGCTTGACTCCAACCTCACGGTGGGCTCTCAGAGACCTCCACTGGCTTCTTGTGGAACGCTGAGTACAGATTAAGAGTCTATGCATTATACATTGGGCAATAAACAATATAGGCCCCTTACAGCTAAGAACTTTAGCCTCTCCATATTTACCTGGGAGATCTCTCAGATTCTCTTCAGTTCAACTACTGACGGTCCCTAGGATCCATAGAGCCCAATGGGGCAGACGTTCTTCGTCCTTTTTGGCACGCAGACTCTGGAATTCTCGACCACTGGCATTGCGCCTCCTGCAGCTTAAACTTCACTATCGCAAAGCTTGCAAGACATGGCTGTTTTGGGATTGACTTCCTCTTAGCTAGCTATGATCCAATGGTGTCTGTTTCCAGCGTTGGGAGGCCTCCGGGTAGCCATGCTAGAACCATAGAATTAGTACTGAATTATAATGAATGTAACGCCTTTCATCGCAAGACTACATATGTGTGTTATGTTGCATGTGTGTGGTACAAAACATGGAGGCCTGTGGGTTCCCGGTTCCATCTACAAAGCCCAGGGCCTATGAGAGCTAGGAAGGAGGTGTGCATTGTGAACCCAACAGAAGTCATGAATTGCTGACCTTCCTGGGGGCAGGAATGGGGATACATAGAAGGAACAAGAGCAGAGCATTCTCTGTGCACATTCAAGGCTTTTATGATTCAGGAAGGGTGCTGGTCCATAGAGTAGGTGGAGGGTCTGCGGAGGCACACACTACAGGAACACAGAAACATAAGAGGGACAGCTTAAGCCGTTGTATGTCTGTGAGGCACATAGCAGTGAGGCTTGCACCCAAGGTGTGACCCTGCCTGAAGCTGCATCTATGCCTCATCCATGATCCATCAAATCTGATGCCCCCAACTGCTAGTGCAGGCTGCTTGCTGAAAAAGACCAGGATAGAGGACTCTGCGTCCACAAGAAGAATTTTAAAAGGCAAGACAATAAACACATCTAGTGTCTAGGTGAGCTGAATAACAGTGGGAGCCAGAAAGCAACAAATTATTCATCAGCGTAGATGAGAACCCCATGACTTTGAGCTGCTGCATCTCGAACTGGCTATTGCTCATTGAAGCAAAGCCAGTGGGGCCTTCACCCTTGCCCCTGACTCCCGTCTGTCAGGCGAGTGCCACTAGGACTGTTGGGGCCATCCCCCATATAGCTGATGTCTGAATCTTTGTCCATGACCTCATATGTCAGGAGGGTGCTACTAGGACTATTGGGACCCTCACCTTTATTGAAGGAGGTCCCCCCCCATCATAGGGATCCGAGTTCAGGAGCAAAAGCCATCCTACATCATCTCCACAGGCTCATCACGTTGCCGGCACTAGTCGCAGAAAAGCTGCTGCTGGCTGGACTCAGGAGCTATTGCTGACTGCAACCACCTCAGCGCCCTGCTCCCGCTGACCATGGGAAGGTGCGGTGCATCTTGCTCATTGGGAGTCAGGGCATGTCTTCCTGCACTCTGGCAAACACTTACTCAGTCTTCAGCTGGGTATGCCTCGAGCATGGCCGGCGGGCCTTTTGAGACTGGCATGAACCCTGGGTAATGGTGCCATCGCAATCTGAGCTTTCAAGACTCGAAGTAAGACTTTATTACACATAGTGTGGGCAGCACCAGTGGGGTTGCCTCAGATTAACCGCCAAGAACACATTTGTTGGCGTGGAGGAGAGAGGGGGAAGACCCAGGGGACACTGCAAAGGGAAGCGCTAGAGCAGGGGTCTCCAACCTTTTGTGTAGTGTGAGCTACTTCTGGTCAGTGAAAATCGTCGTGAGCTACTAAACCCCAAGCAACTCGCGCATTTTTCGAGCGACCTCCCCCGCCCAGATTTATTGACGTTAAGCCTATTTCTTCAGAGCCCATGGGCCCAATACTGTGGCTTCAACACAATAACACTAAAATAAACAACTTTTTTTCCCTTTTTACCCGTGCACTGCCTTCTGCAGCACAGTGAGACAAAAAGCTAAAGCACAAGCCACAACAGTGACACAACAAAAGCACAAGCCGTGCAAGCGGAGGCTTTTGCTTGTCGGAATGGGACAGAAAAGAGGCTCTGGCACCAAATTAAAAGCAGCCCCATAAGCCGTGTCTGATGGCTCACTGCACTAAAGCAGCCACTGCAGGGGCCTGTGCTTGACCTCATGGTCACAGGTTTAAATCCCAGCAGGTCCACTCATCCTTTCATCCATTTGAGGTCGATATAATGAATAGCCTCGAGTTGGGTAACAATAAACATCTGTTATTCAGCCCCAGGACACCTTCTGGTAATTGTGTGCTTTGCAACTAGACCTGTTATGGTATTAAATATCGGGCAGGCAAATGAAATAGCTAAAAAAATGTGGCCCACATTTGCAAAATAAGTAAAACTTAGACATGTTGTAGGACGGTGTTTTTCAAAGTATGGAAGACTACTTGGCTATTTGTGCTTGCAGCAGGCAATGTTTGATACTATCAGAAACATTTACAATAAAAAGCAGCCCACCAGCCAATAAAATCGGCACACAAATAGCCAAAAACCCACAGACCAGCATTGGCACAGACTACCAACCAATAAAATTGTCACACAAACAGACTACAAAACAACCATACAAAACATCCTGAGTGGCCACATGACACCATGAAACTGTCAAGGCCCCACTGTGGAGAGGCCAGAGCTGGGAAGCCAGAGCTGCTTGTGTCCCTGAAGAGCACACAGAGGCCAGTGAAAAGGCACATTGTGGTCCAGCCCACCTCTGGTTCAGTCAGCACAGGCTCAGAATGGACCAGCTTGAGAGGTGCTTCCGGTGCCCTCTTCCTGCCCCCTGTCCCCTGTTTCTGCTCTATGTCCTCCCCTGCTCTCACTCCGTGCTTCCAGTACCCCCTGTCTTTCCAGTTCTGTGCCACAGGACCCTGCCTCTGTCCCACTCCCTACTCACTGCATATCCATGGCTAAGGTCCCTGCACCTGTACCTGCCCTGCTTACCACTGTCCTCTATTGCTGCACTCCCCCTATGTCCCTTGTTCTGCCGAACATGTCTGCCATTCTGCCTCTGCTCCCTGTCCCAACCCCTGCACTCTGTCCTGGATCCCGGACACGCTCTCTGTTACTGCACCTGGCCCATGCTCCCTGCCCCTTCTCTAACCCTACACTGCCCTTACCCTGCCCTTGCTCCTGTCCTGAGCCCTGCTCACCATCTCTGGCTCTCCCGCTCTCTTTCCTTGCCCCCCTCTCTCCCGGTCTACGCCCTAAGTCTGTCGGTGACATCTCGACAATCTTCTCGTCGAATCCTCGGTCTCTCTCCATCCCCACTGTCTCTGCCCAGCCCCTCTCTCTCCTCCTACCCCTACTGTCTCCACCAGGCCCCCTCTCTGTCCTGCCTCTCATAGTATCTCTGCGCCTCCACTGTCTCTCCCGAGCCCCTCTCTTGTCTGCCCCTCACTGTCTCTCTCCACCCCAACTGTCTCTCCCCAGCCCCTCTCTCCCCAGCCCCTCTCTCTCTTGCTCCTCGCGGTCTCTTTCAGTACAGCTGCGCCTCTCTCTCTCTCACTCTCTTTCCAGCGTCTCACTGTCTCCTCCTGCCCCTGTATGTCCTGCCCCTCACCGTATCTCTCCAGCAGGGTCCAACTACGAGGGGTCCGTCCTCCTCTCAGCTGGAGGGTTGGACACTGGGAAGGTTGCCTTTAAGCATGTTGCGATGTAGCGGATAGCACTCATCTCCCAAGCCTGATCGGGGTTCCAGGTTCACCCCTCCCCCTTTGTGTTGGCGGAGGCCTCCACTTATGAGCCCCTCTCCCCCTCATCACACCTCCCGGTATATTTTGACTGCCAGCAGAGCTGGCTCTGGTCCACTGCGAGTAGACAGTCTCTGAGAGGCTCAGCCCCGCACTGACCGCGAGATATCTTCGCGGCCGCCGGGTTTTACTTGGGGGGGTGGGGATAGGCTTGCAAAAGCCCGCGCCGCAGCCCATAGCCGGGGGAGGGGGGGGAACAATGCCGGTGGAGCACTGGGGGCTGCCCAGGGTCTCTGGGCCTCCGGGTTTGTGCCAAAGCGGCCGCCTGTGCCTCTAGGTCTGATGCATCGCGTCGGTTGGTAGATTTTTTGGCGGCGAGTCCGTGCCCTTAGGGCATTTTCCCTCGACTTGCACATTGCTTCGGCCCTCGTCACCATTCCCCTAATCCTCCCTCTCGCGAGATTGCAGAAAGGAACGTCATCCTCTTCGGCCCGCCCCACCCCCATCTAAGCGCAAGCCAATTGGACACGGAAATAAGCCTGAACAGCCCAAAATAAAACTAATGGGCTAATAAATTGAGCAGCACTCGGGGAGCTACTCACAGGGTCTCGGCGAGCTACCGGTAGCTCGCGATCGACCGGTTGGAGACCCCTGCGCTAGAGCGATCATCCTGAGAGAGATCAGTCTGTATTATTCAGTTTGCTGTATTATACTTTGCATGTCTAATGGATTCTTTTCTTACCAAAGCTAGGTATTGGACCGCTCAAACAGATGACTGGTGTTACTGTTAGTATTTTGAGTCTTGCACCTTTTCTTACCTTGCACCTACTTCTCCCTGAGAGGCCTTGGACTGCCCGCCCCGCCATACCACTGAGAGGCCAGTGCTGAAGGGGTCCTTGGCCCAGCTGCTCAGGACCTGTATGTCGTATCGTTGGTCCTTGCGCGCTATGCATAAAACACAGGATACAGGTATGTCGTTACAGCTTCTTTTATTTCTATTATAGGAGCGGGTCTCAGCACGTCTGTCCCCTCCTATGGTCCTAGTCAGAATGCCCTCTTCCTGTCCCCTGACCGGATGTGGTGTCCGGTGACCTGGTCACCTCCCTCACGACCCACAGGGTCCTAGTGTCTGCTGTCCCTACTGTCCTGTTGGCTTGTCCGTCGTTGCTGTCCCTACTGTCCTGTTGCCATGCCCGTCGTCTGTATGTCAGGTCATGACACTGTAGTGGTCGGGATCGTGGGTCAGCAGAAGTAAAAGACCTCAACTCCCACGATTGGACCCAGTAGCCCCCCTGCCTGCCTGCCCCGTGGCCCTCTGAAATGGGTTGTGACGAACACGAGTAATACAATTTACTTGGAAAAAGAGGTCTTTTTTGGTTCGCAGTATTGTTAATTTTAAATAAAAGTCGGAAGCAATTATACAGAGAAATAATACATTGGAGCCATTTTAATCTAATAGGCAAAACATAGAGTACATTTAGCGTTTCTTGTTTTATTTTGAACGTACTAAATTGTTTGTTCCCATCACAGTTCAGGATTAAGCGTCAATGTTTATGTTGCTGCTTTGGGTAAGCAAACCACTGTTTTATACACATCATTAAAAAAATGTTGTTTGCCACGCTGAAGCCCCTACTTCTCAGACATTCCTTTACCCTAGGGACAGCTTCGCTAGCATCAAGTTAAACAAATTCCCTCATTTTTTCAGCCGGAAAAAATAAAATTCAGACCTCAGAGTTACAATTATTAGTAGCTGTTTGTCAGAAGAGGCTGTCTGAGGTTTTTATAGTTTATCTTTGAGATCATGGAAATAGCTGCCAGGAGAAAAACCGTTCAAGTGCCTTTAATTCCTCCTTCTCCAGCTGAGCGCCTTCAAGTTTACCCGAGGACGCAGCAGCGCCTCCCACGCACTGAGTTCCAGCGCCCCCTGGCTGCACGTAGGCAGAAAGTAGGTTCAGGTCCTGCATCTCGGACAGGTGTGTAGCTTACTTGATGGAAGCACCATCAGTGCAGGGGCTTGAGGGACAACGTCACACACGGGACTCTGTCTTGAACTTAGTAACAGAACCGTAGTCTTGGAGTGTGTTTTGCACCTTGACCCTTGACCCTGCTTGCACTATTCGTCATAACCTCTATAATGTCCTCGCACCCCACCCACCTCAACACACGCACTCTGGGCCTGTGGCTTCTGCAGAAGGGAGGAAAACTAAGGGGTGGTTACACGAACTGCAGCAGCAAAATTCTGCAGATGTTAAAGCTGTCACCTTCCTTTCTTTGCAGAAAGAGTTCCATGTCTTTATTTTGTCATCTAGTTCGAGGTTCACATACAGAATATCCAAATATCATTTGAGAGTAGAAACATAGAGCAGTATAGATACTCTAACTGCTGGGCTCTTGTAACTCGGCTCGCCGCGCAGCTGTCAATATTTCCATGGTACAGGGCCAGGCACTTCTACTCTGGACCTCCATAGGGGTGAAAGGCTGAGGTGGCCCTGTAGGGGATGGAAAATGTGATCTATGAGTAAATTGACGTCTTCAGACCTATCTTGATAGGTTAAGATGGACGTATCCATAGAGCTAGGTATTTTACGGAGCCTGGAACATGCCACTGGCAGGTTACACAAAAGGTCTCTGCAGTGGGACGTAACCCTTTTATCTATCCTGCTGGCTTTGGAAATTGAAGCCTACAGGTTACACACAAACCCACATACATGTGTTTCGGGTCCATAGGCCATACTTCCTTTCCAGGAGATAATGTTCAGTAAGCTTCAAGTAACACCTCTGCAGCAGTTGCATTAATCCACCAACCTATCTAACTTCCCCTGGAAACGGTTGCATTCAAGTTGCACACATCTCTTCAGCAGATGCTCCACTTGAGCTATCTCATTGGGGATGCAATCTGAAGCTTGCATAGTTTTCTGCATCGTTTTGTGTTGCATGAGGGTACGTCACTGATTTACGAACAACTTATTTTATACTCTTTCGACGCAGCACACAGACCGCTGTGAGGGCGGGATTTTTGATCTCTATCTTATCACTCTAGATCTAAACCCCGTTAAGGTCGATTGAATCTTTATTGCCTGTCATTGAGGAAAGAAAGTGCATCCAATACCAGGTTAGTTTGACTAATAATGGGCTCGACTCTGAAAAACCACATACTACTTCTAAGTTTTAAAGGTTTATTTCAGAGTCATTGATAACTGCAAATACAGGCATCTCAAAACGAGATTCAAAAGATATAGAGGCACTAATACAAACATGTGTTCTCTAAAAGTTCTTAGGCGAGCAAAGAACACTACTAAAACTAGTTCCAAAATCAGCAGGGTTTCAAGCATAGACACGAATTGTGATCTATCCGTCATTTACAAAGGAAGGAAGGAATCGGGTTAGGCTGTCCCTACCCTGTACTAGATGGTATCCCTACTTAACAAAGTCCCAACCTATCAAAGGTGTCAGCTGTGAATGTCTTCCTAAGAAGATCACCCACTCTTAGTCTTTAGGTGAAAACCTATGATCTCCAGTCATGACCCCTCTCTGCCTACCCATCCGCTCTCTGAAGGGTCCTCAGGCATCTGCTCTCTCTCCACCCCAGGGTGCTGTCCCTAATACAAACAAATTATAGTTGAAACGCCCCTCACGAGACGCCCCTCACGTGGCGTCTGTTCTGGCTTTTTCCATGATGATCTTCCTCTGGGCCTCGTGTTTAGCGTGGACCTTGCTTCTCAGGCTCTTCTCCGGCCCGCTGATACCCCCTAAACATTCCGGAATCCTCCTCCATGTCTGTACCAGTCTACTCGAACAGAGCTCTATTCATCAAACTTTGATTGGAACCCCCCTCGCACCTGCAGACAGACATCCGCAACTTGAATCCCAATTCTCATAGACTTCTAACAGAAGTTTGCAACTTATTTCTCAACACAACTCGGCATGTATCAGCACGTGCAAATTAGAAAAACCCTTTTCTCTCTTCAGGCCTACAACCCTTCTCGCAGAAGTTTTATTCTCTTCAAATCCTTTCGTGAATTAAAGTAACATGTTAACACTTCATTCTTTGATTATGAGAAACACTTCTATGGAATATAAATCTAACGAATATACAGAATTACTATAACATTAGTGCAATCCATGTTTATGTACAAGTGTACATTTCCAACCCTTCTGCCCTGGCCATGAGGCCTGCTCCCTTCTATGCTTTGCAGCATGACATTCCCCCATTAGCAGCTACATAACATGGATCATGATTAATCACGTCTAATAAGAATACATTTTCCACACATTTCTGCGTCAGTCCCACTTCTATATGAATTCTCTATGTTAGCTACACACGTCTAAGTATAGGTGAATGTATCTTCAACACTTACAAGCACTTCTATTATAATTGGCGACTAACTTGTACTTATGATGCACTCATGCATTTTGTTCAGTTTGCGCTCTCTCAGTTCCCCCCTTTGATGACCTCTCGTGGTCATCACCAAAATTCAAACTGAACTAGTTGCAATCCCCCCTCGTTTCATCATTTCGAGAGCCCTCAGACTCTTGTACTGATTGTCCTGCATGGCAGCTAATCTCCGTTCCTGTTCTCTCCTGGATCTCTCCAATCTATTTGATCTGTACCATTGGTACGACCTCACCAATCCCCACAACATGATCACGCAGATCACTATTATGATGATAGACTTCAGTATGTACAATACAAAGCTCTTCCCTATGTTGGCGAACCAACCTCCAACTTCACCCATTCCATGACCCACCTTTTCCCAGACATTTACTTTAGTCAGGTCTTCGATCTCTTTGTGAATGTTAGTTATGTTCATGATAACTTTCTCCAGAGGTTTTGAATTGTCTGGAATGTAAGTGCAGCATTCCTGGACCTTCAAAGCCTTACAGACTCCGCCCTCTTTTGCTAGCAGAACGTCTAATGCAAGACGGTTCTGAAGCACCATGGCCCTTATCGATTGCATCTCTCCTTCCACCAGCATTAAGGATCTAGCAGTACTGGCAGACAATCTGTCTACGACTGTTGCCAGTCTCCTAATTTTGACATCATTGAGGATCAGTCCTAAAATAGGAAATGCAGCGCCAAATACATCTCCAATAGTTCCGCATCCCCTAGGTCTCTTCTTCCTCTTGTTGAGACCTTGCCCTCTATGATCTCTAAGTCTTGGGCGTGGTATATCTTGGGGAAGACAATAGCCAAATAACATGATCCGTACCAGTTGTCAGGCAGTCTCACGTAGGCATTTCTTCCACATACAAAATATACATTTGGAATCACTTGCATCCCCTTCAAAAAGTCCTTTGTGTAATATTCTAATCTAAAAGCATGTTCACAACTGACCTCCCCTACGAATACATTTTCGTAGTACGTTTTGCTTCTGTGAAGGCATAACTTCCCTTTCTGTGTTCTATCCAAAGCTATAGGACCACTACTACCCTTCCTTTTGTGATCCTTCTCCTCCTCGGTCCAATCTGTCTTCCACTGTCCTGATTTTTTCAGAATCTTTTGCCTTCTATAACGATCATCCACTTGCCCTATAAACTTCTTCTCGACTTCTGACACTTTGCAAGTCAGGTTATTTCTGCGGGCATGTGAAGTATCTAAAGTATCCCAAGGAATGAAGAACTTTGCCAATCTGTCTTCACTCTTATAATAGTCCCACTTATTCATTTGCTTATAATTTGGGACTTCAGGTAACACCGAATCATAATTAGAAAAATAATACTCAAAACTATCTCTACCATAAAATATGCTAAGCAATAAGCTACATGTAATGCCATAAGTCAGGGGTAGGTGATGATATCTAATGCCTTCATCTACAGACGCAGGCAGTTGCATACACACATAACAGTCCTTGACCTCCATGGCATCTACATATTCATATAACAGTTTGGCATAAGCATTTGGGACTCATCCATGTGTAACCTACGGGCTTCTGCTGCTAATAACGCTTTCTCCTGTACGGTTTCCCCTTTCTTACCAGCAGCAGTGGGTTCTGGTGTCACTACAGATTTTTCGTCTGGTACCCTTGCCTCACTCTCGTGTCCCATCACATATGATACAGTAACTACTAAAGCTATAAGAAGTATCACTCCCACTATTAATGTGCCTATTATACATTTGGCTCTGCGGTTTGGACTACCGGCCTCCATGTTCTTCAGACAGTATGGTTCCTTTCTCCTTTTCAACACAAAGTTCTTTCTCTTTGAGTTCCTTTACAGTCTCTCTTGTCTCGACTTCAGTCTTTAGAACCACACAATCGAAAGCTGGCAATCTCTTTTTGCAAAAGTCTTTTTGAACTTTATCACAGACAACCCTAGCCCTTCTCCGTCAACTTAAAGGAAACGCCTAAGTTTTCTCTGCTTTCTCTAGGCGCTAGGTTATCTTCTCACTCTCGTTTATTTACAAAGTCTTTAAGCATCTACAATGAGGCTTGAACCAGCGGCTTGGATAGCGTAGTTCAATATTTCCAAACGAAGGATGTGCTCTTCATGACTTGTTATCGTTGTTCCAAAGTCGGGGAATTGTAATTCGGTGAAGAACATGTGCTTTAACTTGCTCAGGTAGGGAGGGTTGGGGATTTTGAACGTTAGTGACCCTTCGGTTTCGACTCCAGGCACCAACAGCTGTACTTCTACTGTGATGATGGGTTCAGTGCTGGTCACTATCACCGCCCTTATTCTCCCTGTGACTCGTTCCCAAGACATCTGTCGCCAGATATGTCCACTCAGGAGTGGCGTATCTTCTGCTAGGCACACGTACTCTCCTTGACCTTCTTGGACCTGCTGCTTCAGCGCCCAGAGCACCTTCGTCCGGATCTGAGTCTTCGGATATTGGAGCAAGGGTTCTCTCGGGAGTTGACCTCAGACTTGACCTTCCCCTTTGCGGCCAGCTAGCCTCTCCACGCCTTGCCCTTCCGCTCCTTGTCCTTCTACTTTGCTCGTGCTCTCTTTCAGCTTGGTCAGCGTCTGATTCGTACTCCCAGCTACTTCCTCCTTCTGTGGCGTCGTCAGTTTCACTATTGTACTGACCGTCCTCAGCTTGGTCAGACACGCTCCCAGCTTCTTCTGGCACCTCTACAGCTTGGCTGGCCCCCTCTATGGCTTCTCTGTCCGCAGCTGGACTCACGTCCGAGAGAGGAGCTGTTTCTTCCAGAGGTGCTGGAACTCTCCGCGTGTGAGACGCGTGGATCCAGTTGGGCAGACCTCCCACTTTCACAGCAGTGTTCGATATTAGGATGATCTGGCAGGGCCCACACCACCGGACATCTAGGCAGCTTCTTCTGACGTGCTTTTTGACCAGTACCCAGTCTCCAGGGCACAGGTCATGACACAAGTCCTGGCACGACGGGACCTCGGCAGCCTGCACCTGAAGGGACACAGAATGAATGGCGTCAGACAGACCCTTACAATAGTCCAGGATCATATCATCTGTGATATTCAACAAGGCTGCAGTCGGTACTGATGGCAATCTCATTGCCCTCCCCATTAACACCTCGTGTGGTGATAGTCCCGTTCTTCTGTCTGGGGTACTACGGATGCCCATGAGAACTAGTGGCAAGGCATCGGGCCAACTCAGAGACGTTGATGAACACATTTTGGCAATTCGGGACTTTATGGTGCCGTTTATCTGCTCCACAATTCCTGAAGCTTCTGGTCGATAGCTACAATGCAATTTCTGGTCTATGTTCAGGGCTGCACAAATCATCTTCACAAGCTCGCTGTTGAAATGTGTTCCCCTATCTCATTCCAAAGAGGCCGGTACCCCGAAGCGCGGAATGAGTTCCCTAAGCAATAACTTGGCTATTGTGAGGGTGTCACACCTGCGTGTAGGGTATGCCTCGACCCATCTGGAAAATATGCAAACCACCACCAGCACATATCGAATGCGATTGCACCTTGGCATTTCAATGAAATCCAGTTGCATTCGATTGAATGGACCTCCAGACCTCCCTATGTGACTCAATGCAACTGGTGTTCTTTTCCCTATGTTCAGCTGCTGACAGGTCACACAACGCTGGCACACTGCTTCTGCTGCTACTCTGAACTTGGGGTTGTACCAGGTTTGTCTGAATACTCTCAGCATAGCGTCTCTCCCTAGGTGTACTGGACCATGTATTTGTCTTGCCATTGGGCTCACCAACTCATTTGGCAACACTGCCCTTCCATCTGCTGAAACCCAAAAGTTTGTTTCGCCTATTACACATCCTGCAGTTTCCCATGTTCTTTTCTCAAAATCGTGTGCATTTTCTTGTGCACATTTTAACTCGTCCCAAGTATCTACGGTTTCCAGTATCATAGCCAATTCAGTCCTTACACTTATTCCACCCACCTCCACCTCCGTGAAAGAGTATCCTTGCTCGGCACAGTATCGTGCCACTTCGTCAGCGTATCTATTGCCCTGTGACACAAAGTCTGTGTTTCTTGTGTGTGCGGTACATTTCACGACGGCAATAGCTGCCGGACATTGCAAGGCTTCCAACAATAGGCGTACAAACTCTCCATTTCGAATGGGGGAACCTGAAGAGGTCATGTAACCCCTTTGAGACCACAATTGCCCGTAATCATGAACTACCCCGAAACCATATTGGCTATCGGTGTATATGGTGACTCGAATTTTGTTGCTTGCCAGGCAGGCATGCGTCAATGCAATAATTTCAGCTACCTGAGCGGAGTGTACTCCTTCCAGGCATGCGGCTTCCACAACTCCGGTAATTGTACAAACAGCATAAGCTGCTCTCAACTGCCCAACATCGTCTCTTACACATTAGCCATCGACAAAGAAAACTTCATCAGGGTCAGTCAGTGGCTCATCCACGATGTCGGGTCTCGGTTTGGTGCATAGTTCAGTCACATCGAGGCAATCGTGGTCTGTACATACATCATCATCAATGCCACTTGGGAGTGGCATCAATGTAGCAGGGTTCAAAACAGAGCATCTCTTGAGGGTCACGTTCTCTGCAGCAAGAATGACTTGCTCATAGCGCGTGAGCCTGCTATCGGTCAGATGCTGTGTTTTGGTCCTGGTCATCAACAGTTCAACAGAATGTGGCACATACACCTCTAACTGGTGTCCCATGACTATGTTCTCACACCGCTCAATGCTGACACCCGTTGCAGCAACGGATTTGAGACATCTGGGCAACGCTGCGGCTACTGGGTCTAAGGTAGCCGAGAAGTAGGCGACTGGTCTACGGGCATTCCCATGGATTTGGACAAGGACTGACAAAGCACAACCCTCTCTTTCACAACAGTAAAGCAAGAATGGTTTGTCGTAATCTGGCATTCCCAGAGCAGGAGCACGACACAAGTCCTCTCTCAACTGCAGGAACGCCATAAAACAATCTTTGTCCCATGGTACCGGATCACTCACCTCCTTGTGCGTCAGTTTTTGCAAGGGCTTTGCTTTCAGTGAAAAGTTCGCTATCCACTGTCGGCAATACCCCACCATCCCTAGGAACATCCTGACCTCTCTCTGTGTTTTAGGTGCGTTCATTTTCATGATCGCCTCTATTCTGTCTGGTGACACCTTCCGCTTTCCCTTTTCAATTCTGTGCCCCAAATACTGCACTTCTGTCAGGCAGTACTGCAATTTGCTCGGGGACACCTTATGTCCGTTTACAGCTAGGTGATTTAGCAATGCAATGGAGTCCTCCTTGCAAGCTTCTTCTGTTTCTGACGCGACAAGTAGGTCGTCTATGTACTGGACCAGAACCGAATTCTGGGGCAGTACTAGACTTTCAAGATTTTTCTTCAAAAGCTGGTTAAAGATCGATGGTCTCTCTGTATACCCCTGTGGGATACGACACCATGTTAATACGCGACCTTCCAGCTTAAAAGCGAAAAGAAAGTGGCGATCCTCGTCCAAAGGGATCAAAAAGAAAGCCTGACAAAGGTCTATCACTGTGAACCATTCGGCTTGGAACGGTATCTAAAACAATATCACTGATGGATTCGGTACCACTGGACAACATGAAACAACTATGTTATTGATTTTTCGGAGGTCCTGCACTATTCTGAATTTCCCACTTGGTTTCTGCAAACCCATAATCGGGGAGTTACACGGACTACCCACGATTTCTTTCAGTATTCCCTGCTTAATCATGGACTCGATCACGGGTTTTATACCTGCAATCGTTTCTGGGGTCAATTTATATTGGGGTGTTCTCGGAAACTCAGCATTCGGTATTACTATGATTTTCACTGGGTCCACACCCTCGACTAGTCCAATCTCTTCCCCAGTGAAATCCCACACTTCTGGTGCCACGGTCTCCCTTAGATCCCAGGGGAGCTCATCCACTGTCAGAGTGGGATACAGCTCCACGCACGTCCTTGAGTTTGCGACCTTAAAGTCAGCGTCATCATCATTAGTCAGTACCTCCACTCCCTGTGGTGTGCAGTATATTGTACAATTTAACTTGCACAATAAATCCCTCCCTAATAAACATACAGGACTAGAATCACAAACCACAAACTGATGTTCATCGCTGTATTTCCCTATTTTCACTAGCACTGGTTCTGTCAATGGGCTTGTCATTCTCCTGTTTGCGACCCCCACCACTTGAATCGTTTCTCCGGACAGTGGCAGGCCTGGAACTACGGCTGATCTTATCGTGGATCGAGTGGCCCCTGTGTCTACTAAGAAAGTCGTGGGACACCCTGCCACTTCGGCCTCAACGTATGGTCCCCTTTGATCCACTTCTAAGACGGCCCCGAGGGTACAGTCTTCTCTCTCCACTCTCTGTCCCGTTAGGGGATCAACGTAGTAACACTCTTCTCCTCCTACGAAAAGAGGCATCTGTCTATAGGTCTTTCCCCCTGTCGCTATTCGGGGTGGCTGAGGGAACTGGGCTCGTGGAGCTGCGGTCCCCCCTTTGACCACCTTTCCTTGGTATGCTGGTGCCCCTTTTCCTGGAGTGTTTTGAACCTCTTCCTCCTCTATCTCTAGTTCTCCAATCTCCACGTTGTAGGGACACTCGCGTTTCCAATGTCCCACCTCGTTACATTGGTGGCACCGGGTCGTCTTTTTCAATGTCGCAATATCTACCCTAGGTCTGGAGTTGGAGTTCTCCTCGTTACCTTTGTTCTGGTTATTCTGTCTCCTGCCCCCGGTCCCTGTTCCCTGTTGCTGTTGTCCACCCTTACCAGCTGACTGCATCTGTACCACCATCAGTTTTTCTTTTAGCTTTTTGGCTTTTGAATCTATCTCATCACTGCAGTACCTAGCATATCTCAGAATTTCGTCTAAAGGTTTATTTTGCCAACAAATCAAGTGTTGCTGAATCATTAAACAAATATCCGGTCTTAAGCCCAGAACGAATTTAGACACAAACTGCCCTATGTCTTTAGGATCCATTACGTCCAACCTGCTATATTGTTTAAACGCCTTCAGTAACCTCTCATAATATTCATGGACTGTCTCCTTGGGTTCCTGCCTAGTTCGATCTATTTTGACCCAATCTATGTCCTGCATTGGCACCTTATCCTTCAGCCAAGTCATCACTCTCTCATATTTTGCCATTACTGTCTCGGACGGTCCATTAGTCCGTGCATCACTCTCTGGTTCTGATGTGGGCCATTCAGCACTGACCTTACATGCTGACCACAAGTCTCCTGGTACCACAATGTCAAACAGGGTGTTCAGGTCAATCCAGAGTACTTTGGAGATTTTTACGAACCTCTCTACCTGCTTGTACCATTCCACTGGATTCTCCCTCAATTTAGGAAAGGAATTGGTAAAGGCAGCTAAGTCCCCCCTACTCCAGGGCACATGCACATAGCTCCCGTTTGCAACCTCACGCAAAGGGTATGCCTCTATCTTCTGCAGCCCTCCCTCTGGGGACATCCCAAGTGTGCTTCTCCTGACGGTCCCTTTCTTGGACCATCTTTCTTCCCATTTATCCAGCGCTCTCCATGTCCTTATTCCAGTGATCAGTTCCCTTATGTGTGTTTTTAATCCTATTGTTCTTCTCTCATCTAGGTCCTGATCTGAATAATGTAGCCTGTGGTTACCCTGTAATGCTTTGGTCCTTGACAAGTCTACCATGTATTTTCCTGCCAGTTCGACTAATTTCTCATGTGCTGCTCTTGCTTTCCTAGTGATGTCCTTTGCCACGAACAGTATTTCATCCTGCTCGTACATGTCCATTCTCTCCAAAGGCAAAGTACCATCTACCATGTCATCCAGGTCTGATCTTAAACTGGCGACATCAAGTCTCTTTGCTTTTATCTCGGCTCGCAGTATGTCTTTCTTAGGGTGTTCATTGATATCTCTCCCATCCCAGCTCCGAGTCCTACGCCTATGCTCAGGGGTGTTAAGGAGAGTCCTCCCTTGTTCCCATCTTTCTAAGTCCCATGCTCGGCCATCTTCCCTTGGAGGGTGGTGAAACACTGCCCTGTTTCTCCCACTTTCGTTTTGTCCATCCTGCCTGTTCTCCTTGGCCCCATGATAGGACTCTCTGCTGTTCTCCACTCTGTCGCTATTCCCTCTTTGTCTAGTGCCACTCAGTATCTGGTAAGCTCCTTCTCGGCTCCCCATGTCCCCCGGATTCCGTTCCTGTCCGTGATCACAGGGGTCATGGCGAGACCTCTCGCAACCCTCGTTTCGTCCACTATTGCCAGACGCATGGTGTGTGCACTTAAAGCTGTCCCGGTACTCCTGCGTTCTCCTATCCCCTTCACTGTGAATGGGGCGGACACCCCCCACACTCCGGGCCTGTGCTCCTGTTTTCCAGTACTGGTCTACCTTCACTCCGGGTACGGCAAGTATCTCCTCTGCTTTCCTGGCTCTTCCCGACCCACTCCGGACTGCTTTCGTCAGCCCCGCAGTGAGTCCGGGTCCTGCTACCCTGGCTTTCCCTTTCAGCTTCCGCTGCTATCAGGTTCTTGTGAGCCTCTACTGTCGCATCCCATTCCTTCAGGTACTCTCTTAACTCCTGGAAGGATTTCGGCTCTGATCCCCTCAGATCTACCGGCCACCTCGGGCCCCCTTGATCTCTTATGGGATCTACGGCAGTATGTACTGGGGTACTCCAATCTCTTGGTCCTGGCAGCTGTCTTGGGGAATTGATTGTATCGTTCCTCCTCGCCATTTCTGCTCTCTCCCTGTCCAGTCGTACCTGTTCCCCATCTCTGGCTCTCCCCGGGTCATAAATCGATACTATAGGACCTATGGTAACAGGTACTTGCAGGGCGTCTGGTAGTGCATAGGATGTGGCACGCTCCGTTTCTGGGGCCTTTTGTACCACAAACCTTCCGACTACCTTCTGCACTAGGTTGAGGAAATTCTTTACTTGCAGTGGGATCCCAATCTGTGCTAGGAAGCGGTCTATACTCCCCCATGCCAACCCCACCTTCTCTGCTGGGCTCGGCATTTTCTGTCTCTTTATGGTACGGGGTGGCCTATCTGTTAGCAACCTATTTATCAGGCTGTCCTCTGTCTCGCTCTCATCATCTTCTTCGAATGGGCTCTTGTTTTCCGCCACCTCTATCACTGGGTACAGTTTGTTTACTTCAAGGTTATGCACTCTCCATCTTTTAGCACTGCATCCCATTTGGCATCCTGCACTGCTCTTACCGATCTTTTCACCCGTTCTTGGCGCCTGTTCTGGTTTCTATCGTGCGCCGCCCTAATCCATGCATTGAGGGCTTCAAACTGAGTCGGTCTAGGCAGAGGTCTCATGGAGGTCATAACTGCTTTTAATCGATGTAATACCTCTAACCTAAACGTCCCGTACTTTGAAAACGTCAGTTCCTCATTCCCCTCCGTAATCTTACACCAATTTGAAATCCACAATATAGTATGCAACCCAACATTCGTTGCCATATACTTTGCCGGCGTACCCTCCGGCGGGGCTTCTTCCCCTTCATAAGATCTCCGCCTCTCTCTTTTAAACGCCGCTCTTAACCATTTAAAACATTTCATGGTTAAACGTACAATTTCCTGCTTCGCTATTCCGTTTACTTCCTGGTGACAATCCGCCAATCCTAGCGCGGCTTTGCTAGCTGGCCTATCACAGCGCGGTCTTACCCGTACCGGCCAATCCCAGCGCGGCACTTTCTGACGTCACTCGTATCACGGCGCGGTCTCACCCTTACCGGCCAATCCCAGCGCGGCACTTTCTGACGTCACTCGTCTCCCCTCTGCAGCAGTTCCCCTCCTTTCTCAGCTCGTCTCCCGGTCACGCATGCATCCCATTCATACACCGAAAAATGACTACTTCCGACCAAGCGATCACTTTTCTTGACTGTACGTCCACAGTCTATCTGTAATTGTCACCTCAACTGACGAAATGCCTTTTCAGGCAATCGTCTCTCTGATAGGTTGCTTACACACAGTAACTTCCGACCAGCGTCCGTTACTCACACACTCACTCTTACGTTCCCCCTATCACGGTCCTGCGGGCGATCAATGGTACCTCATGACCCCCTTCACACTGGTTGACAATTACTCTGGATGTCCGGTACACCCGAACCACTTAAGCTCTCTTCTGAACTTAAGATTTGCACCGGTTGCGCACGCTCACAACCTGTTCCACAGTCACTCTACAGGCATTCAACTCCGCAAAACATTACAACATAAATGCAACACAAAAACACCGCAATCTAACACGCATGACCCTTTATACTCACTCTCGACCGTTACTGCTGCTTTTCTTTCTCGCGCCGTCAGCACCCTCTTCGGCGGGCGTTTCTTCCGATCATCGATCTCTAGGGGCCTTGGGGTAATCTAACCTCGCCTAGATCACCTTCCTCCAGAAGGCAACCATCCTCTATAGCTACCAACTGGGAGGGCGGGATTTTTGATCTCTATCTTATCACTCTAGATCTAAACCCCGTTCAGGTCGATTGAATCTTTATTGCCTGTCATTGAGGAAAGAAAGTGCATCCAATACCAGGTTAGTTTGACTAATAATGGGCTCGACTCTGAAAAACCACATACTACTTCTAAGTTTTAAAGGTTTATTACAGAGTCATTGATAACTGCAAATACAGGCATCTCAAAACGAGATTCAAAAGATATAGAGGCACTAATACAAACATGTGTTCTCTAAAAGTTCTTAGGCGAGCAAAGAACACCACTAGAACTAGTTCCAAAATCAGCAGGGTTGCAAGCATAGACACGAATTGTGATCTATCCGTCATTTACAAAGGAAGGAAGGAATCAGGTTAGGCTGTCCCTACCCTGTACTAGATGGTATCCCTACTTAACAAAGTCCCAACCTATCAAAGGTGTCAGCTGTGAATGTCTTCCTAAGAAGATCACCCACTCTTAGTCTTTAGGTGAAAACCTATGATCTCCAGTCATGACCCCTCTCTGCCTACCCATCCGCTCTCTGAAGGGTCCTCAGGCATCTGCTCTCTCTCCACCCCAGAGTGCTGTCCCTAATACAAAAAAATTACAGTTGAAACGCCCCTCACGAGACGCCCCTCACGTGGTGTCTGTTCTGGCTTTTTCCATGATGATCTTCCTCTGGGCCTCGTGTTTAGCGTTGACCTTGCTTCTCAGGCTCTTCTCCGGCCCGCTGATACCCCCTAAACATTCCGGATTCCTCCTCCATGTCTGTACCAGTCTACTCGAACAGAGCTCTATTCATCAAACTTTGATTGGAACCCCCCTCGCACCTGCAGACAGACATCCGCAACTTGAATCCCAATTCTCATAGACTTCTAACAGAAGTTTGCAACTTATTTCTCAACACAACTCGGCATGTATCAGCACGTGCAAATTAGAAAAACCCTTTTCTCTCTTCAGGCCTACAACCCTTCTCGCAGAAGTTTAATTCTCTTCAAATCCTTTCGTGAATTAAAATAACATGTTAACACTTCATTCTTTGATTATGAGAAACACTTCTATGGAATATAAATCTAACGAATAAACAGAATTACTATAACATTAGTGCAATCCATGTTTATGTACAAGTGTACATTTCCAACCCTTCTGCCCTGGCCATGAGGCCTGCTCCCTTCTATGCTTTGCAGCATGACATTCCCCCATTAGCAGCTACATAACATGGATCATGATTAATCACGTCTAATAAGAATACATTTTCCACACATGCCTGCGTCAGTCCCACTTCTATATGAATTCTCTGTTAGCTACACACGTCTAAGTATAGGTGAATGTATCTTCAACACTTACAAGCACTTCTATTATAATTGTGCGACTAACTTGTACTTATGATGCACTCATGCATTTTGTTCAGTTTGCGCTCTCTCACCGCCATAATGCTTGTCTACATTTCGAAAGATTTTTTTATCTCCCTTTTCCCCTCTGATTGTGTACAGGGTTCATGTGTGTGATCGGGCTATGGGTATGAAATTGACAGTATTTGTGTAGACCATCTAAAGTGAATATTTTACAGTCAGTTCATAGCGGATATCATTGTGTACTTATTTGGGCTGATTTGATTGCCTTTGAAAACGTAAACAGTCAGGTTGATCCCTCTGGGGTTCAACGCTGTGGACATGTATGTGAAAGACATCTCTGTGGCAGGAGAGCCAATCTCCCCATCTACCTTACTAGCAGGCGGGCATACTGCAGCTCCATGCTGGAACGGTAGTAGGGACTGTAACTATATCAACATTGAGATACCAGCGCACATTGCCAGTCGGGATTGATATATACTCCGTGAAAGCTCTGGAGAAGTCACAATTGTTACAACAGTGCATTATGCATGGCAGTATAGAACCAGGGTGTGCCCAATATTTTTCGAAAGAGGAGAGAGGGGCCCTTTGAACACCGAGGAGGTGAGGCACCAATATGACAAAGGTCATATAAATTCCTCCTTTGTTAGCTCAATCAAACACTCACCATGCATCCATTATCACCAAAATATAAAGGTCATAACCAAAAATAATAATCGGTATTACTAAAATAAGTCAGTTTATTAAAAACCAGTGTACTGTGTACAAAAAAAACGTGAATATCACATAGAATACATAAGTCAAATGTGAACACTTAAAAATAAAGGCACAAAATAAAAAATCCTTACGGATAGACAGAAACATATAAATTCATTACATAAAAGTACAAAAATTCCACTTCATAAAAAGTACATTAGGAGACAACAAAGTGGGAGAATGGATCAGACAAAATATTGTCATTAAAACAACACTAGTCTGTATTGGATCATTTGATTAGTATTGACACTTCAAATATCTTTTTGCCTCACAAATGTCCCAAAGATCCAGCGTCCTAGAAAACAGTAGAGCATCGACGCGTTTCGGTGGACCAAACAATTTCATTCCCACCTTCTTCAGGAAAACGATATCTCCCAGCCACAGTTTGTACACTCAGTACAAAAACAGCTTCAGCTCAGTGTTGATAGGAATCACCCTGATATTGGAATGGTACTATCAATATGTCCTTAAGTCACTCTTAAACCTCTTTAATATGTCTCCTGAACTGGTATTGCGAAAAAGGATGTCATAAAAACTGGATTAAAACCTCGAGTAGAAACCTCCAATACCTTCTCTTTGGGTTTCTGATAGTACCCTCCGATGTGTATAAATCCTGAAGTTAGAACCAATTAAAAGAATGTCTTTTCTACTTCTCCTAAGCGGGACGCTTTAGCCTCACCCTCAAGTATTTGACACCAGGCCCAGACCTCCGTGTTCCAAGATTAGAATAGACGAGCACTGGAGCTCTCTGGAAGTGTCAGCGCTATTTAAAAATTAAGTGCATGAATTCTGGATGTTGCTCTACTCTGAGACCAGTCTCTTATGGAAAGTGACATTGGTTTTTCTGGGGACTATGTAGAGATGTTTTTCAGTTGCTTACCTTGGTGAAATTGAAATGACAATGGCATAATTTCGGTCATTGTTAGGTAAACACTGGAAATTACACCATTATGCGCCTTTGTGTAGTTTTGTGCCGTTCGTAATTAAAATTTACTGCGACCGCATGGGAGTTTGTGGTGCCTTTATTTAAATGAGTACTTGTGCCAGATGGTTATGTTGCTTAGTGAAAGATGCACTGCGGACCACTGGAGATGGTGAACTTGTCAGTCTCTTCAGCAGTCATGTCCCCTTTGTTAGCTTTCTAGATGCTGCAGATGGGACTGTCAGTCGAGCAAGCAGTGGCATTCTCACTTGGGGGCAGTGATGTGATCATATTTTTTAGAACCTTGATGAGGCATCTTGCAGAATTTAGGCTGTCCCTACGTGAAGGCCATGTGGAGTCTGAAAGGCTTTGGAGCAGGGCTTTGCCACATCCAGATGCAAGAGTACCAGGGCTTGCACAGCTGTTCTGACGTCACTTTGTGGATTACCATTTTAACTTTCTGCAGTAGAAAGCTGGTACAATACCCTTTTGGATCACTTTCCAATGTGTTCCTTTATGGAGTGGATGGTGACCCCAGTGAATCGGTGGGACTCAGTGTTGGGTGATAGTTGGAGTTTGAATATTTACTGATTCAGTCTGGTTTGAGCTAGTTTTCTCAAATCATCAACCCCAACTCCCCTCCAAACCGTAGCTTAAATGCTCCTTAGGTTCACACTTGGAATTGATGTTTTCATCCAGTGGCCTTGAGACCATGCTATTGGTGATTGCATGTGCCTGGGTCCAGGTAAATACCATTCCCCATAAAGCCACTGGGAGCAAAGATAAGCCTGCTATGCCCAGGCGCCAAAGTGGAAAAGCAAACCCTGGTTAGGAAAAATGTCATACTTTTTGAATGTCCTGAATGTATTTAGCAATCGGCTGCTGCCTGGCTCCCAATGACTGTAAATTTAGACTGAAACCCCCACTGCAGCTTTATGAAGAGCTAAATTGACAGAGACGTCCCTGGAGAATGCGGTAGTGTTTCCTGGACAACATGGAGCTGAATACTGCCCATTTAATAAAGGCTAGCGCTAAGTTTGATATCAAGCTGGAACTCTGCCCTACTGCCTACTTGTTGCTGCAAGTGATCTGAGTAATTACTGTCCCTGATGTCCACTGCTAAAAACAACTTACTGCAGTTCGCCAGTTTCCATCCTCGCCCGTTGAGGGAGAATTTACCCTATGGGCAATACTTAAGAATCCGACGAAATTGTAGTAGTTTAGATGATTTCAAGACCCAATCATCCGATCTAACAGCCAAGCTGACACAAAGAGGCTACCCCAATCATATTCTCCAAAAAGGCTTTAAACGAGCACGAAACCAACCTCGAGAAGCCCTCCTTGAACCGGTCACGAAAACAACGATGGAAACCCCACTGACGTGTGTGACCACTTATAGTGCTTTATCCAACCTGATGAAAAAATCCATAAATAAAAACTGGAAAATCATCACAAGCACGAAGAAAGATTGGCAAAAACCTCTGTTTTCGTTCAAAAAGGGACACAGTCTGAAAGACGCTCTCGTTCATACGAGACCTAGACAACTGACAGTCCCTCCAACAAGAAGCATCACGGATGCGTGGAATCTCCCTAAAGTTACAGGCCACTTTCCGTGCGCCAATTGCTCCGTCTGTCACCTGACCGCTTCCTCCAAATCTCTAGACTTGGAACCGGGGAAAACATGGTATCAAAAAGCACATACCAACTGCAACTCCACAAATGTTGTCTACCTTGTCACATGCCCTTGTTCTCTCCGGTACGTCGGAATGACAACCAGAAAAGTAAAACAGAGGATATGTGAGCATAGGAGCAATATCAGGTGCAAGAAGGCTACTACCAAAATGAGCGATCATTTCTTACTGAACAAGATGGACTGTGATTGAACAAATCACTGGAGGTTCTAATATTGCAGATAGACTGTTTGAAAAGGAACAGCGGTGGGTATACCGCTTGGGGACTCATATAAATGGTCTCAATGACGATATACCCTGGGCCTCTGTCCTTAAATAAACTCAGATTCAGTTCCGCATGCCTTTCACCTAACATGACTTGTGCATTGCCTCCTTCACTCCATGAACCTATATCTATGCCCACCCGAGTCTGTTTGTTCATTTGTTCCATGAAACTGAACCGTGCCTACGCATGCGCACTACAAACCTTCCGACCCGGAAGTGGGTACGCTTCTCTCTAGTCTGTTTACGTTCTATTCCATCAATTATGGCGCATGCGCACCACACACGCCTCCCAACCCGGAAGCGCAATCGCAGCGTAACCTACCCTTCCCATAAAACGGCTCGTACTCCTCAAGCCTGGATCGGCGAGACCCGGTTCAGAGGGCTGATCAGGTGTATCAACGGGAGACTGGCGTAGTGGGCGTGAGTGACACCGCGACCGCTACAGACTATACGAGCTAAGTACTCTTAGCAGATTGACAGTGTTTGTCCCTTGTTCTATCCCTTGTCTCATCTCACTTTAGGATGTGCCAAAAAGTGCTGTCCCCCCCCCCCTCCCGTGGTCTATGGGGTGTAATACCATCCCCTGTGAAGTGAGAACTTTCCCTTCTCACCATTAAAGTTTTTTTGTTGAGTGGTCACCGGCCTTTGGCCCATTGATCGCCCGAGTGATAGAGTTGTGTGAGAATGCCTATCACACTGCCATTCCCCTCCTCTTTCACCACCACAACCCCCCATGCTCACTTGCACTGTTGGCAAGTTTAATAGTCCACATGTGAGACTGTTCAGTCACGACTAAAGGCTTATTCATAAACTTTCAAGTCTTGACCACAGGCAGAGCCACGCACCTCTGCTAGTTTGTATGAGTTGTGCACCCCCTGGCACTCTGAGCACAAGTCACAGGCTTTAATCTGTGAGCCTATTGACAAATGATTTTAACTTTTTGTTTGTCTCTCTTTATGTTTGTCTGTACCTTTTATCTTCACAGGTTTTAATTTTGGTCTCTGAATTTTAGAGACGTGAGGCTGTTTGCTTCCCGCCTTTGGCTGGTGGAGCCCTCCTCTTTTTTACTTCACAGACACTATTTTTCACTTTCAACGCCTACGGTTGGGTGGGCCTTAGCGTGCCCATACCGCCGGGGTTTACACTCTAGGTCCTGACGAATGCCAGGTTAATTATACCACACCGGCTGAAACATGTTGACCAACTACACTCTCACTTAATGTTATTGGTACAAGACCATCCAATTAGTTGGCCTTGTCTACCATCACATTTTTTAACTTTGTCCTTGATGATCACCTATTAAATAATTTTTGATACATACAAGGCAATTTTAAACCACCACTCTTCACACTTTTCACGTTACCTATCACATAGCCCCTCCATCCTCACAAGACCAGCTCCGCAGTAATTCTGGCGTCGCAGCACACCGGGGTGACATTCGGTCACACCCGGTGGGGCCCGATGATGAAGCAAGTCACCGACCAGGTCGGTGAGTGAGGGCTTTAAAAACAAACCAAATGGGCTTTGTTGACTCCTTGTGCTCTGTGCATACCTCCTTCCTATCTGTACAGGAACACTCTTCTGTTGTTATTTTCTGTCCCTGATGAGCAACATGTGCTCACCTAGTTTCAAGCCAGCATTGAAGTGAGCATGGGCACATCACCAGCCTAAGGGCCGCGGTTGGCAGTAGTGGTTGGCATTAGTGTACTGAGCCACATTTTGAGGTTCCTGATTTGATATCTAGAGCTGCAGCATATTTCTGGCCTGTGCAAGATCTGTCCCCTTGGATGTGGAACAGTTGAGCTATAGCCGCTAGGATCTACCAGTTCATGAGATATATTCTCTTTACAAAAAAGTCAACCACAAAGTATTGGCTTTTTACGGATATCCCGTTTCCATAACTATCGTGGACATGGGGACACTTGATTCTCGCATGTTAGCATCTTATTTTGCTCCCCTACATGTTGCACCAATTACATTTAGTGTTGTAAGTTTCCCGGTGTTTATGATTTGTTAGAAACCAGGAACACTTTCAAAAGAATTTGATTTGCCATGTGCTTTTGTAACATGTTAGTCCAGTAGCATGGTGTTGACAATCAATTGGTGATCGCAACTTGTGGATGTTGTGTTAAACTTGGGTTTCCAGTGTTGCAATTCGATTTCATTATGTTTTATTTCTTTATTCAATTCGTGCTGATTTACATTAGATAATATTTTCGTACCTGTGTTATATTTTGGACTAGTGAAATATTTTTCTTATATGATGCATTTTAAAAAAAAAACCTCCTACGCACTACTTCTTTGGAGCTAGACTTTTACTTCTTGACCAAGCTACTGTGGAAGTGTATGAATCTTGGGAGGCCAAACGTATAGCTCAGTATCACGGTTAGCAGAGCATCTCCAACCTCAATTATGATATTCCTTTAAAGTCCATTTTGCAAGAATAAGCGAAATCTATTAAAATGTCATACTTCTCTTCTGCCTTCTGGTACTTGTAGTTTCATTTTTGTAACACTGACTGCGCCATGATGTAAAATAAAAAATACAAGGTGTGTAAGAGTTCTAAACACCTGGAAAAGAACACTTTAATAGGGATAGTAAATGCCTGGACTGAGGATGGGCTGCAGGGGAAATGCTGGGAAAGAGAGCCTTTGTGTAAAGGAGGGGTGACTGGGACAAGCGTAAAGCACTGCAAGCCGAGGACCGGGAAGAGGAGACAGGGGGACTGATCAGTAGTACTTGGCATGGGAAACCATGCTGTTGGGTCTAGATCCGCTTGTGGATCGAGCGTCTGCTCGATAAATCTCAGGAGACGTCGGTACTCCACATGGGTCTGCTTTGTTATAGTCCCCTTTCTAGTTACACTGGATTATCCTGCTCAGACTGGAGGTAGCTTCCAATACATGTGCATCCCACCTCTGCCCCACTTATTTTTCCTGACCCCATCCAGTAGGTTAGGTCACTAGACTGGCTAGCCGCTGGCCTCCTCTTTGGTCCATCTATGTTCTCATGACATTACGTGTGCTGAGAGAAAGAAAAACAAAAAGAAAATATTAAGTCATTTTGAAAATGCGTTGCCAGAAATAAGTTTGAGTTCGCATCCATACAAAGGAAAGAATTCAATTGATTCTCCTACCTTTTTGCTGCATTCCTTTCTACTATTACAATATTTGCCGTAAGCTCTCACACTCATTTTTAGTGAGAACCATCCAGTGCAGGATATTAGGGGGCTCCTCTTGGATCTCGGTTCTGACACCTCTTTCGGAGCCAGATGTGGGATCTGGCTGATCAAGTCAAATATGCTAAATTTATCCTGGTGTAATTTTCCTACACTGTGAGACAATGCAGCAGTGCCTTCACATTGACTGCTTTCTGTTTCGGGCAGCAACCTGCAGGTCATGAGTGGGCTATCTTATTTTCACCTTCAGTTGGGCCCAAGACAAGTGCTTGGTTTAAAGGGCCTTCAACCCTCCTTTTATTCAAGTATTATTCTGTCTGGAAGCCCTCTACAACCTACCACCTACAAGTCAAAGCAATAGAAGACAAACAAAGGCACTCAGTTTATCACTTCACAAGTACGTAAAAGTAACAATGATTTGGAGGCAGATTTTGGATTCTGTTCCACTCCCTCATGCAAGAGGTGTGCATGCACTGTAAGAATGTCAAACACAAGTGTGTGTATGAGCATTTACTCAAATGACGTCTTAAATAGCACTTATTAAATGTTATTTTTGTTTAATCGCTGTATAGTTCTACTCATCCCAGTAGGGTGTTAGAGCACTTTAAATGCAAACAAAACAGGTGATGGACCGAATGTGGATCAATGTCACACATTCACCCCAGTCCAAAGATCTGGGCCCAAATCTATCGTTTTTTTGCACTCCACACCACCCTGGGTTAGACTATGGCGATATGCAAATCAGCTCTGACCCTGTGCCCCATGGGAACAGTCCAGTCCGAACTACAAAAGCCATGTCCTTCCCAGAACGGAATCAAGCATCCGAGGACCGGACCGGTTTCGAGGTAACACCTCTCATCATCCCGGCTAGCTTGACTCCACAGAGACAAAAAAATCATACAAGTGTGTAAATCAATGTACAGGATATGTTACATAAGACAATGAGGGTTATACTGTGTAGGAGTAACAGCTCCACTATATTTGCTTCCATGTTATGTTAAGAGTGCAGGATCAGAGAAATGCAAATTGATTTAAAATGTAACGCTGTAATTGTTGTTGTTTCTACTCATAAGATGTTATTACTACCCAAAGGAACACTTCCTTCTAAACTTAGAATAACAGATTGAGGAAAACAAACAAGGATCTAAACCCATGACTTGTAGTTTGCATGCAGTTCCTTGATTTGGTTCACAGCTCACTGTGGTATATCAGAAGGATTGCAATTTATGAACTGGAAGTAACAAAAAGCTCTTTGTGCCAAAAGCTATATCCCACTTAATTATCTATTTAAAATACAAATCTATGTGTCTGCATAAAATGCAAACCTGTGATGTACATGTTGTGCAATGTGATTTGCAGCAGGCACATTAACCCTTCATGCTACTTTATAAGTCAAAAATATGACAGGACAAAACACAGAACTCTCCTAGACTGCAATAAACACCAGAGTTATCGTACCTTTATTATAATCCCATGAAAATATTTGGGAATGTAAAGATCTCAGCAACAGGTGTCTTAGCCTTCTAATATATTTTAAAACGCAGCCTCTTCGTAACCAATTAAATAAGCTAGAACAAATTTGTTGGCAATTCCTTAGAGGTAGATTAAAAAATATTTATATTAAATGTATATGTTAACCCACCCAATGCCGATCCCCAAGTAAAAGAGCACCCACGTGTGCATTAGTCTTTTTTCTTTCTTTTTGTGTTTCACATTTGCCCTTCGGCCCGTGCTCTTTGTCTATCCCACTAGCACGAGGGCTAAGGAAAAAGACTTTGCAGCTGCAAAGAATGCCATGCTTTCCTAAATTACTCATGAGAATTGGGTGCTACGAACCTTCGCGGGGAACAAGGGTTTTCCGTCTCCAGAGTTAACTCTGTTTACTACTGGCGTTTTCTTGAGAAAAATACTGCAAATTTCTGCCCCTGAGGAGATTCTGAGCTGGGATGGTGCAGTGAGCTAAAAAACGGTGATGGATCAAGCCCTAATTTTTGGACTGGGTAAGAGTGGTCTGCTTAATTCAGACACTCTGTTCATCACCACCCCCTTTTCTGAATCGTTTTTGGCCACTATAGGTGTGGCAGGGTATGATCAGACATGAGTCCCTTGCTCACTGCACCATCAGGATTCAAGCAAGCCGGGCCGACGACGGCTGAAATGCCAGAAACCGGTCCCCGGAAGCTTGTCTCCTTTCTGGTGAAGAATTGGCTTGGTAGTTTAGTCTGCCCTATTCCCATGATGCACTGGGCCAGGGACAGACTGATTTGCATATAGCCAGGCTCTGAGCTGGGATGGTGCAGTGAGCTAAATAACGGTGATGGATCAAGCCCTGATATTTGGACTGGGTATGAGTGGTCTGCTTGATTCAGACACTCTGTTCATCACCACCCCCTTTTCTGAATCACCTGAGGAGATTCTGGCAAGGCCTCATGCTGAAGCCTCCGTATAACTTAGGCTGGAAATGAATGCAGAGAATTTTACACTGCCAGTGCAGCCTTATTTTATGTAAAGATCCCCTAGAAATAATGTAAACAATTCTAGAGAACTGTTGAAGTGATATCTTTATGTAGTTACTGTTATAACTTTATACCTCAAAGTTGAAAGAACAGCTGGCTTTTTTCTATTTTCTAAATTTTTATACTGACCTTTAAATAAAAATGCAGGCCACACTGGTAAAATACTGGTAAACTTACTGATTGGTGGGTAATGATGAGACACTTGGCGTCTGAAAGGCTGACCGGGCTGGGTCAGAGTCAATGGCGTGTCAGAAAATACCTTAATTATATTGTTGTCTGGCATATGACTGAATCCTTTTCAGCCCTAGCCCCTTTCCATAGTCACCTGGATTTTATACAACACTCCCTATTTCTTACTGCACTTTAAAACAATTCTATTTTGGACTTTTTTTCTTAAAAGCCTTTCTGTTCTGATTATTTCTACTGCTCCAAGTCTTTTAAGTGCACCATGCCTTTTTTTAAGTAATCAGCAGAAAGACACTACATGTCCCATGCAAATTGTTCCTAAATCCATCTAGATGTTTTAATTTATGTTGCGGCCCTGTATGCATTAACATGCACAATTCATCAGTTTTCTTTAACATTTCTTAGAGGAACCGGTCTCTCCCATACCTATAAAGCATATTTTTTTTGTTATCAATGTTACTTGCCCATACACTGTTAAAAAGATACATTTTTAGGCTTCCCTGCTTCTACACTAGGTAAGAAATAAGTCAGTATGATGCATGGCTTTCCGACCTCTGAGAAAATGACTGAGGAAGACGTGATTTTTGTTGAACCGGTGTGAATGGTGATTCGTGTGGGTGAAACCACCGTGAAGAAGGCTACAATAATTGTGGAAACTGGCTTTATCAATGTTTAGCCTCTAGATATGTCTTTATTGGTTGAAGCAGAAAGAAAAAGGCTGGACCTGCAAGGTCTGACGAAGGAATTCGTTCAGCTGGGCATAGAAATGACACTGCTGTATCCATCTAGACTCAAATGAATGACGAT
Source organism: Lissotriton vulgaris (assembly GCF_964263255.1). NCBI lineage: Eukaryota > Metazoa > Chordata > Amphibia > Caudata > Salamandridae > Lissotriton > Lissotriton vulgaris. The sequence goes on from NC_141689.1 coordinate 478,692,996, forward strand.
GTTTGTGAAAAGAAAACTCGGCCCCAGCCATTCTGGGAAACCACAACAGATGCTATGCTTAAATAGTGGGGGTGTGAGAGGCAGGTTTAGGCACCAGATGGGTCAACCAATTCCTCAGGGGCCCCAATTCCGACTATTTGGCTACTGTCTGAAACAAAGTGAAGATATATAAATATATATGCCTATATATCCACAATGTATCTTGCTGCTGAGCAGTTTCTTCCACCAGCAGTGCTGATACTTCATCTGGAGGCCCAATTACCAGATTCACATCCACAGCAAATCCCACTGGAGGAAGAAACAAGGATGAGCACTCGGAAGCAGTCAGAATTGGCCATTCATTGAATGGTGAGGCAATAATAGCTGACGCGCTTCAATTCAATATTTATATGGTAGAAGCTGCGACCACGGAATCATCTAAATTCGCTGACAAACAGCACTGCCCATAGTTTATAACAGTTTATTCAAGAAATCTGAAAAAAATCCTAAACATCATAATTCCAATCAGTGACAATTGTTAGCTTATCAGGCTGCCAACTATTCAACATATATACAGTATTAGAACATTGAAGTGGTGGGAGCTCCATTGAAAACAATGGAGTGCTCCAGGCTTATAATGGCTGGCATAAGACTGGAGCTCCAACATTCCAATGTTTCTTTGTTCACTGCTCTGGCTGTGAACAAAGGCTTCAAGGAGCCTGAGCGGAGTCCAATCCCCTCACGCTCCCAAAAGGCTTTGTGTTTTTTTGTTAGAACATTCTGCCCTCTAGTGGCAGAATGTTCTAGTAGCCTTATAGCCCTTCGTAGCTGGGCGATACAGGCTATTAAAGTCCCTCTCCCTTGTTAAAGGCCCTTGCCTTCGGCTTGGGTCTTTAACGCTTCAAAGGGCCTTTAATAGCCGGTATAACCCTCTACGGCGGGCTATAAGGCTATAATGTAATATACAAATTAGATAGCTTGTGCCATGTTTTATATATTGTACTATATTGCTATTTAGGAGTGCGTGTGATATATACAAATTACATTGAGGATTTTGAACCCCACAGTGGCAATATTGGACCACATTGAAGAGAGTAATGCGCTATTTATTAAAAATCTACCTGCACACTGTTGTGGCTCCTCCTTGCCTCCCAGGGCACCACTTGCTAGCACTGTTCCCGTGAGAGGCTCAGTGGTGTAGCAAGGGTGTCATGGGTGCTCGTGCAAGCAAGGATAATGTCACCGCCATCCACTAGATCAAAATTAAATGCCAGCCAGAGTTTGGGCACAATGGGCTCCTGGAGCCCCTGAGTCCTGGTGACACTACTGCACTATTGATACCTACACCCATGGAGAAGGTTCCTTCACTTCTCTACCCACTGAGGATCTCCTGCACTGCAACCAAAGCTTCCTACCTGCTGGGAGTGAAATTAGCAAGTGGCCTCGTCCAGTGTGGTCCAGTCTTAGACTGTTCTTTCACCTGAGGCCAAATCCAAGCTGTCCCTTTGCCAGAGACCCAGTGCAGTGTGGTGTAGTCTCAACAGAGGCCCTGCTAGAGTGGCACAGAGTCACGCTGTCCTTTTGCCAGAGTCCCACATACCAACCTTGATCAGGGTCCCCTTCATGCCAGCCTGACAGCATAAATTGTAATGCATTTTAGTTTTGAAATAAAAACATTATATTTGCCAAGTTAGTCACCCGATTCTCTATATATTTACTTATGTGACTACTTTAGCCTATTAATTGCTTGCATCTCTAATGTAAAATGCAGATATTTATTATCCTGATGTTACCATGCACCAGGCAAGGGATGCCCCGGAACAACAAAGGAAGCCAGGGGGGCAAAGCCCCTTTTCCACTACCCCATAAGCTCCGCCACCAGGCCCGGACCCGCCGTAGTTAACTGATGTGGGGTTGGAAATGAGTAATTCCACAGTGAATTTCATTTTGATGTATTTGTCAAGGGCAGTATGCCTTCAGGCACTATAGTATGTAAGGATGTTGGAGAGCTTTTTTAATGGAGTAGGGTTGCCATTTATGTTTTTTGTGTATTTTATCGAAACATTTTTTAAGACCAAGCAGAATTTGTCCTTTATGTTCCCATAAACCCTAAATAGGAACTACTAACTGTGTAAAAGTTCTTTAAAACTTTCATCTATTGACCAGTTACACTCGGGCAGCAGGTAACTTTTGAAAGTGGTGGGGCGAGTGAAGGGCCCCGCCGCTTCCCAAAAAGCTAAACAAAACACCCCTCCCTCCAAAACCCAAAATAAAACATCTACACTAACATCTGAAAAAAATCAAAATAAATTGTACTTGCCCACGCATGCACATCCTCTTCTGTGTTCTGAATCTGCAGTTTGCTGAGGCACGAGTGGAAGAGCTACCCTAACCGATCCAGATGCTGCTTTCATGCTATTAACCAGCATGAGAGAAGCACTGGTATTGGATGGAGTAGGTCGGTCGGAAGCTCCTTCAGGCCATGGACGCCTGTGCTTTCTCTGCACACAGCTGTACAAGACCGCTCGGAAAGGAGAGCTTCAAAATTGCGCATGTCAGGCTGGCCGTCGCAAGACAGCCGACCGTCGCAAGACAGCCAGCCAAAGTGACTTGCACACTTTGGAGCATCTGGCCAGCCACTACTTTAGTCCTCCCTGCTGCTATTGGGCAGCAGAGGGCATGCCCTGCATGTCTCTCGGCTCTGGGGCACCCGTGGCAGCCTGGCGGCTGAGGCGTGCACATCATCAGTAAAGTATAAAATAGCAATGAAATCATATAATTGCCATTTTGTTTTTTTAGGTCGAGCTGGACTAGCATCCGTAGGATGCTGTCCAAGTTCGACAACTATAGTCATCGACTTCGGGGGGATTAGGACAAGAGGGTGCCACGCGCTTCTCTTGGCTGGATTACACTGCGTGCACGCGCACGCCCAGCCCGGAGCCGTGCACATCTCCTGTTGTCAACATTCACCGCAAGTCAGCTTCTGGCCATCGCGCGCGTACACAGACGGGCAAAGTCACGCTTGCGCACACACATCCCTCCTCCCCCCCCCCCAGGCATACACACACAGGCAGGCAGGCACGCACGTATGCACGCACCCCTCTCCCTCACCACTCACGGGGCTCACGCGCACACACAGACACACATATCCCCCACTCCACTCACCGTGCTCTTTTGTCACGTCGCCTCGCTGAGCTCCTTTTCTCCGGCGCAACGAGCAACACCGGCCTCTTCCGGCCGCGTCACAGGCCCCGCCCATGTCACGGGCAAGGATGCCTGACTTCCCGCTTTCGCCCCCGCCAGCAACTCTGCTTCATGAAAGTGTGCAGCAACCTAGACCGGTAACTTGTGATTGCGGGCAAATTACTTGTTTTCTTCTAAGCTGTCTGGGTTTCATTTCCCGATCTTCCGCTGTCGCGAAACACGTTTTTCATAACCCCCTCCCCGACCACAGACCGCATCACTCTGCTGGCCTCCACTACCCTCCCACCCCCTCTCTAGAATGAGCGTGAGGCGCGCTCGCAGCCAATGCTTGCCCTGTGTTAACTTGTGTGAGTTTATGCCGCAGGTGTGTATGATAGTGCAATTTCTCTGTTTCTGCAGTTTGGAGGAGCTATTGAATGGTATCCGGTGGCGCCAGTGTCCTATGTCAGTGTGCGCAAAAGATTCTCATGTATTTACCTTTGCTGAAATGTAGGAAACTTCGGCGGGTAGTAGGCGTTCAGCCAGTCACTCTCGCTGAGCGCAATGAGGCAGTTGATTCGTAAACCCCAACTACAGACCTAAACTATTTCCCAAATCTCATTTCAAATACAACGTATGTGTATGTATTATTCTTTCCCTGCACAAAGCATTTTCACCGCAAAACGCCATTTACACTCATTTCAGAGGCCTGTCTTTGCCACACAACCCCCTCAATTATCCACGACTAGCTCCTTGATTTTTCAATGGGGGAATATTTTATTATACCACTAAACAGGCCAGAAGGGCAAGGAATAAAAACTCTGCCAATACCAACAGGCGGGAAGAGAACAACCGAAGAAGTTGAAAAAGGGAAAAATACACCCAAACGAGAATAACGTGCGCTCAGTCAAGGGGCATGTTCACGTCATCGTTAATGGGGTTCATTGCATAACACTAAGTGAACGTAAATAACATTGAAATGTTAAAGAGATATTGGGTGACAAGAACGTGTATTTTATGTAAACATTTTACAACACTGTTTCTATTTCTGGTGTTATAACAAAAATGTTGGGCTTATATGTATTTGTTGCATTCTTGCTAAAAACAGTTGTGGTAAAAAAAAAACTTAAATAATACCCCTCTGATTGGCTGTTGAATGATTATACTCGCTCTGGATTTTGAAATTATTTTTTCCATCTCTATATCCCTTTGTTCTGATAGCCTACCCATTTGTATTGTTTGCAATCTGGCTCCCCGAACTAAACGCATGCTGTCACTAAAATAAATTAATATTAAACAACATTGAAATGTGGTCACACACATTGTTTTATTAAACGTCCAGCACGCAATGGAAAACTATGACGGGGTCTGTGCCTTTCCTTACCCCGAGGGTGGACCCCGCCATCGGCTAGGGGGTAAACGACATAAAACAGAACAGAATCATAATTTCTAGCATTTTACTAAGTTTGTCTTCTATTTGAAGAGAACAGCATAAAGGGGTCTCATAACATGCACATTTCTTTTAATCAAATATAACGTTTTCATCTAATAAAAAAAAAAACATATCAAATCTCGGTAGCTCCTAGAAAACGTCATTGTTCTCGGGTTTCCTTGAGCTACTACCCCCACAAGCTTTTTTTATGCCACATCTTGTGGCAAATTTCGATAGTTAGTTAAGGGATGGGTATTTTTAGATACTAAACTATTCCTTTTCTGCTTGCTTCCCTCCCCTCTGGGACACCACCACATCACTCAGCCCAACCACATCATCACTCAGCACCACAACAGCATCACTCAGCACCACACCAGCACTGTCCTTGCTTGCTACCAACAAGCATTCCCACACCGCACCCTCACACACCGCACCCTCACACACCGCACCCTCACACACCGCACCCTCACACACCACACCCTCACACACAGCACCCTCATACACCGCACCCTCACACACCGCACCCTCACACACACCGCACCCTCACACACACCGCACCCTCACACACACCGCACCCTCACACACACCGCACCCTCACACACACCGCACCCTCACACACACGGCACCCTCACACAAACCGCACCCTCACACAAACCGCACACACCGCACACACACACGGCACCCTGGCACACACACCGCACCCTCACACACACACCGCACCCTCACACACACACCGCACCCTCACACACACACGGCACCCTCACACACTGCACCCTCACACACTGCACCCTCACACACTGAACCCTCACACACTGCACCCTCACACACTGCACCCTCACACACCGCACCCACACCCACCCACACACACACCGCACACATCCACACCCATACACTGTACCCACACACACACCGCACCCACACACACAGCTTATCTGTTATTTTCTTCATTTATTAGAAAGTTTACTCCCTTTAAGATCTGAACACAGCTGCCTGGTCCTGTTTATGGCTAATAGATCATGTCTGTAGCCACACTGCACCCTCACACACACCGCACCCTCACACACCGCACACTCACACACCGCAACCTTACACACACTGCACCCTCACACACTGCACCCTCACAGACACTGCACCCTCACACACTGCAACCTCGCACACACTGTTCCCTCACGCACACACTGCACCCTCACACACACACTGCACCTTCACACACACACCGCACCTTAACATACCGCACCCTTACACACCGCACCCTCACACACATTGAACACTCACACACCACAAACACACACCGCACCCACACACACACCGCACCCACACTGCACCCACACACACCGCACCCACACACACCGCACCCACACACACTCTGCGCCCTCACACACTCTGCGCCCTCACACACTCTGCGCCCTCACACACTCTGCGCCCTCACACACTCTGCGCCCTCACACACTATGCACCCTCACACACTATGCACCCTCACACACACTGCACCCTCACACACAGCTTATTTGTTATTTTCTTCATTCATTGGAAAGTTTGCTCCCTTTAAGATCTGAGCACAGCTGCCTGGTCCTGTTTATGGCTGATAGATCATGTCTATAGCCACACTGCACCCTCACACACACACTGCACCCTCACACACACACTGCACCCTCACACACACTGCACCCTCACACACACTGCACCCTCACACACCGCACCCTCACACGCCGCACCCTCACACGCCGCACCCTCACACGCCGCACCCTCACACGCCGCACCCTCACACGCCGCACCCTCACACGCCGCACCCTCACACGCCGCACCCTCACACCCCGCACCCTCACACCCCGCACCCTCACACCCCGCACCCTCACACCCCGCACCCTCACACCCCGCACCCTCACACACCGCACCCACACACACACCGCACCCACACACACACCGCACCCACACACACTGCACCCGCACACATAATGCACACACACTGCACCCGCACACACACTGCACCCGCACACACACTGCACCCGCACACACACTGCACCCGCACACACACTGCACCCGCACACACACTGCACACTCTGCACCCTCACACACTCTGCACCCTCACACACTCTGCACCCTCACACACTCTGCACCCTCACACACTCTGCACCCTCACACACTCTGCACCCTCACACACTCTGCACCCTCACACCCTCTGCACCCTCACACACTCTGCAATGGAACATACACTCCAAATACCACTCAGTGCCACATAATTATATGCAACATAATTGCACACCTCATACTTACACTCTACTCAATGCAACATAAATTCACTTTATCTGTCTATCTATCTATCGCCCTCACTCTATCTATCTGTCTATCGCCCTCCCTCTATCTATCGGCCTCCCTCTATCTATCTTTCGCACTTACTCTATCTATCGCACTCACTCTATCTATCACACTCACTCTATCTAGCTATCGCATCACTACAGCATCACTCAGGGCCACCACAGCATCACTCAGGGCCACCACAACATCACTATGCGCTACCACAGCATCACTGAATGCCACAGCATCACTCGTCACCACCACAACATCACTCAGCGCCACCACAGCATCAATATGTGCAACCATTCAACAACAACTGGTTCAAATATGTCCTCTCAATGTTTCAAGCTTTATTACAAATGTCACAAAAAGATGTTAATATTTCACTTCTGTTCTTGGATTTCCGTCACAATAAAATACAATTAACATAATCGTTACATATTTACAAAAGCTATTGCCATTATAAATTACAATAACTTTTATTTAAGTAATAATTCTTAAAAAAATTAAAAGCCATTTTTATTTGTAATATCAATACATGTAGGTCACGTAAATACAACACATATTGCATTACAAATGCTATAGGTGCCACATTTGCGAAAGTTAAAACTATTGGCATTGTAAATGACAAAGCTATTAATTTCGCTATTTTCAAAACCAACACATAAATAAAAAATTTGTCATTTACAGTACCAATAGCTCAAACTTTCCTAATGCGAGACCTATTGTATTGCAAATGCTTGTTACATGGGTGAGGGCATTGCTCTCCCGCCCTCATGAACAGGGCCGGCGCTAGGCATGGGCAGCTGCCCAGGGCCTCGCGCTCAGCTCAAAAACATAGGGCCTCTCTTCCACATGAAAGGCTTCATTAAAGTCAGGTCACCTGCTCCTCGGGGCCCCCTCTCCTCCGAACACTGCAATTTTAAATTTAGCCAATGAGGTGCCAAAGTCGTGGTATCAGTCCTGGGATTACGGGCGTGAGGGGTGGAAAGAATGGTCAGGGGTCTTGGGACAGCAGGGAAGACTATTGTGTGTGAGCAGGTCAAGGGTGGGGCTGTGCTCTGTTGAAAAGGTGCCATTTGCGTTTCCACGCAACAAATGGCCCTTTTATTTTCAGGATCGGCTGAACAGTAATAGGTGAGGAGAGGCGCAAAGTAGAAGAGGGAGAAGCTGTGGCTGGGTGAAGTTTATAGTCGGCGCAACACACCTCTTCTAAGCCCAGGGGAGGTGGTCACCACTTCCCTGGGCTTTCATGCACTGGATCAGGCCCCGAGTGTGGGCTCCCTTCTCTTGGCCTCACGTCCCTTATCCAGTGCTGTGAATCCCAGGGTAGGAGAGGCCCCTCTCTTGTGCCTTGCAGCAGAGGATCAGACCTCGAGGCCAAAGAGTGGCCCCCCTGCCCTGGGACGTAGTCATTATGCAGAACTGTGAGACCGAGGGTAGGGCCCCCACCCCATCTCCTGAACTTCGTTGCTCTAAAGTGTGGCTCTGAGGCCCATGGGACGAAACACTTTCCCCTGGGCTTTGTGTGCATTGAGCAGCTTAATAGAACTGAGGAACTAGGTTAGAATCCCAGCATCTGCTGAACATTCTGTGATTCTGGGCATATCACTATTTTCACATGCCCCTAAAAAATGAAAATATCCTTTTGTAATGTAACTGGTGATCATGTAAAGCTCTCTAATGCCTTAGAGCCGAGTTCACATAATATAAAACTGAAAATCCCCTCACGTTCTGGAACTGTGAGCAATGCCTGACTTTACTGCCACAGTCCATGTAACACAGCAGAGTTTTCCATTTGTGGGTGCATTTGCTGTGTGGGCAGTCCAGAGAATGTTTACATGCGCTGGAAATAGGGGTGAGTGTGGGTGCTACAGCACCCCCTAAATAACCCTGCTGTTGTTCCAAAGGTAAAGGAGCAATAAAGATGCTTTTTAATTATTGTTTTTCCGTTGTCACACTTGTTGTTTGTGTTGACGTCTGGGTCTGTGGTGTACCCTGCCCTTTAGGAGATAAGTGAATGGGAGCGGGCGGAGCGAAAGTGTGAACATAAAATATAGCAATAGAGGGCAAATGGAAAGACTTCTAACGTGGGACAGTATGGGTTAAGAGGAGAAAGGTGATCAAGAGACAAGATGTTGGAGGGAGGCTGAGAGAGGAAAGCAAAGGGAATAACTGAGAGAAGTGAATAACAGCAACACACTCTGACTATGGGGAAACAGTGTCCTTAGACCAGGAGAACTACAGGGAACTACAGACCTATCTCCTTGCTTCCAGCCAAAGGAAAGGTACTAGAAAAACAGATCAGTCAAAACCTCTCCCTGTACCAGCAGGAGAACTCTCTTCTTCACTCAACTCGGACTAATTTCCCTCCACAACTTGCATGGAAACCACATTATTAGCAATAACAGAGGAGCTGAAAATATTACTGTACAAAAAAGGTTCGCTACCATTATCCTTCTCTACCTGTGGACAGCGTTCAACAACGTTGACCACGAGACTCTGGTACTCAGGATGAGTGAAAAAGGAATAGAAAATGATGCTATGACCTGGCTTTCCTCGTTCCTAAAAGAAAAGTCCTTTTAAATGTGCGATCCTCCCTACCATTCAGATGTCTTCCCTTTGAAGTGTGGGGTTCCGCAGAGCTTTGCATTGAGGCCTACACCTTTCAACATTTATTTAAGTCCATTGGCAGACCTTTTCAAGGAATTTTAAGTGTTGATGGTCTCCTTTGCTGAAGACACCCAACTGGCAGTCTCCCTTTACCCGGGAACAGGTTTACAACAACTAGCCCCTTTTCTAGAGAATGTTGCATGATGGGGGGGGCTAACTGCTCACTTAAATTGAAGGGAAACAAAGCCAGGCTGATGATTGTACGAAACATGCCGACACCGCAAACAACCTGCAGATGGCCAGTGTCTGGGGGCACTTCCAATCTCTCTTCCTCCCCCATTACGATCTTGGGTATGTGGTTGGATAGTTCTCTATCTATGGAGGCCCAAGTAAAAATGTTTACAGCATCTTGCTTTGGCCTTATCAGAACCCTGCGGAAAATCTTAGACCTCCTACCTACACAATCTAGGAGAATAGTGGTCCAAGTGCTGATTCTTTCCTGCTTAGACTATGGAAATCCCCTGTATATTGGCTCACCCACATATATCACCAAGAGACTCCAGTTAGTCTAAAGTGTGGCAGCAAGGACTATCCTCAAGCTTCCCAAACATACTTCAGCAAAAATTGCACTGGCTTCCAGTGGAGGAAAGGGTAGAATTCAAGGCACTTTACTTGGCGCATAGGGAAATCGACTATAATGGACCCTCCTTGATAGTGGCTCTTCTGTTACCTTACACTCCTAGTGGTATACACCCGTTACAACGCATCTTTTACTCCGCACTACCATTACAACGCGACTTTTACAACGCATACCATTACAACGCATTGCGCTGGGGGGCGTTCTAGGATAGGGAATAAGTATGATTTACTATCCAACACCTTCCCTAGGGTCCACGGGGACTGGAGTTAGAATAGTAAATTATACTTACCACTATCCAGCACCTCTAAGCGCTATGCGTTGTAATGGTATGCGTTGTAATGGTCGCGTTGTAATGGTAGGTAGTTGTAATGGTATGCGTTGTAACGTCATACATCCACTCCTAGCAGTACCTTAACATCCTCCAATGCTTGATTGCTAAAGGTCCAAAGGATCAGATTGGGGGTGGGGGTGGGGGAGCGTGCATCCTTCTCTCATTTGACCACTAAGCTTTGGAATGCTATGCCCGCTGACCTCAGAAACTAAATGAACAAGACCCGATTAAAAAAAATGCTTAAAACATGGCTTTTCCCCCACTTGCTCTAGACATGTACCACCTCAGAATCCCGCGAGTGTACACAGTGATCGACTCACACAGCACTGGGAAGACCTCAGGGTGGCTATGTGCTTCATAAATCTGCATAGAATAAATCTACATAGCATAACTTGAGGAGCACTGTCACAGGGTGGTAGTGAGGGAATTCATAGCGAAGGAGCTCATTGGCGAGGCGCCAACAAACATTGTCGCACCAAGGGCCACCAGCACTAACGCCGGCACTGGATGTTGAATATTAGAGGGGCCTCACATCTTCCCTTTCGCCCAGTGCCCCAAAAGTCCTAGGACCGACCCTGCTCACGAAGAAACCTCCTCTGGTAACACTGTTGCAATGTGTAGACAGAAGCCAGCCCAGCAAGGATGGAATCTGAAGTCATGTTGACGATCTGCTACCTATCCACAACTAACCCGCGAGTTTCTTATGACACGCCCACTGAAGCAAAAGACAAAGCATGCAATGCAAGCTCTGGTGAGATGAGTTAAGAGTCGCAGACCGTAAACGGGCACCGAGCATGGCCAACAGCCAAGTGCAGTAGATCCAAGGAGTGTAACTTTTACGTCTTGGACGTGTCCATATTGGGCAGATGTCGCCTGTGTTCCAAAACCCTCTGCTGATATATGCATACTTCCTCTAGGCACCTTAATGGCGCACCGTCCTAGGGGTTTCCTTGGGTTTCCCTGATCAGGGACCCTAGAGCCCGGCCTGGTTCCCGGAGTCATTTTACACCATTTCCTTCCAGCGCTTGAACAGTCACTTCTTTATTTCTCCTTTTAAACGCAGCCTGGGTGCTCGTGAACCACCACGCGCCGCTCCATCGCCTAACACGGGTTGGTTCGCAGATTTAAACGAAAATAACCAGCGGCAAAAACCAGCTCGCCCTGACAAGAAAACCCCATTGCATAGTGGCGTTATTAGATGAACAGTACGTAATTAAAGTGAATGGTGTTATATATAAAAAAAAAAGCCAGCGCAGCAGGTCAGAAATGAGAGCAAATTGTGCGAAGTGCTTTTTAAACCATCATTCATCGGCAGCAACCTATAGGAACTGGAAGGGCTTGGATATCTCTTGAATTCGGGGATGGATAGCAGTCCTCGAGCTCCGTCACTGATCACCGCTGTTTCCGTTTTGAATTTTCACCACTAGAGCTCCATTCACGCGCTGGACTTGTAGGCTCGGTTTTATGGGGAGGACGGAGCTTTTTATTGCAGGGCGTCTGTGCGGTTGGGGATGGGGGTAACGCTGACGTCTTGGGGCCAGTTGCAAATCCGGAGCAGGAATGAAAGAAGAATGCAGATGGCAGGAACCCCCCTTAAAAACATCGTGACAGCGGTAGAAAAGATACGCGCCCTATAGTAATCCACGTACCCAAAAGCCACGACACTATACCTTTTAGTTGGATTTACCACATTATCCGGGCACAAACCAGAGTAGTTCCCGAAATCTTTGGTGAATGTGTTTTGATTGTCCGAGATCGCCACCTAGTGGCCACAACACCGTTATAAATTACATTTGAAACACATGTCAAATTGAGACGTTTTAAAGCTTGGGTTTAGGGGGGGCAACCAAACAAATTAGCAGTGAGAGCCAAACCAAGGGTCTGTCTGGGCTTCAAGAAACCGTGCACGAGCCGAGCTCTGAAAATAGTTGGTATCTAAGTCATGCAACCGACATCAGGGGAAAATGATAGACTTTAAATTATTTTTTTTTAATTTCTTTTACATATTTAACCTTAAAATATCATGTTACTTTGTGCAGCGCACACCTTGAACTCACGTATTTGTGAAATCCTCTCGTGATAAGGAAGAAAAAGGGGTCTCTGTAAATAATTTGCCAAGGATCACACAATTTGGTCAATCCACAAAGCTAGCCAAGGTTGGTCCCAGGTTTTTTGATTTTATCTTTATGTACTTCATTCACATTGTAGCTACCCTTTTGTCTCGATTTTAACAGCAAAAGTTTATGCTTTGTTTTTTTAATTCTAGGTGCATAATGGTAGTGCGTAGATGAGAGGCACAAACCACATTAAAGCTCGGCTCGTTTTGTGCTCGAGCTGAGCCAACGACAGGCCTCCGGCTTGACACTGGTTCTGACTTTGTGTCTCACCCACCTCCAAGCATGGGCAAAGTAGGTACTTTCCCAGGGCCCACACCTTCCCAAGGACACACTGATAAAGTGAATGAGGCTGTCGAAATTCCTGCACTAATAACATTGCTCACAAAATCCAGCGTCTTTTTTTTCTAAGTGACAGCTGAGCATTCTGAACAGAAACGTAGGGCCAGATTTACTAAGGGTTTTCTCAAAGACAAAGTCACACAAAAGGACACAAAGTAGCGCACCCTCTTGAAACAATATTCACTTTCATTTACTATCTAGGACAATTTGTTTTGTGCTGGAAGGGGGCAGCCTTTTCTCAGCACAAACAACACTTTGTGATGCTTCGCCCCACTCTGCATCAAGGGGGAGGGTGTATGTAATTTGGGCAGATTAATACAAGCACCCACAGATTTTGACACACAGCCCATCAACTACGACAGCCAGACTGGGCGCTGCCAAAATAAAATAAAACTTTCTTGAAGCAGGCACCAACACGAAGACATGTTTTAAAGTGAAGTGTAGTGCATAGCAGACAGACAATGTGTAGAATGTCTAAGAAACATCTAAGCCGATGGTTGTACTAAAAGGGTGTGTTTCCAGTACAACTCCTGTGCTAGAAAGCACACACAGATTTCTGCACCATGGTGCCAAGGTTATGCATGACATTAGGCAGCCAGTCTGTGCACCAGCGCAGGCGTAGAGAGCAGGAACAGGCCATTTTTAATGAGTATGGCTCTGTGCTGCTTGCTTCCCCTTGTGTAATGCAGTTCAGTAACTTTGGTTGCTTTGCTGTGTTGGGGATAACGCATACATGTTCTACACTTTGGTGTACATGCCTGGCCTGCCCAGCCTTAACCTTTGCAGTCAGGCAGTTGCTGACAATTAACTTGAAAAATAATGCTTTTGTGTGATTTCTCTCTTCTTACTTCGTCTCTCCACTTCTACCATAACCCTCTCTTTTAACCGCTTAACCTCTTTCCCTATCTCTTCTTCTCTGAGTACCTTCAATCTATATCTCCATTTCAGCTCTCTCTGCTTCACTTTTGTCTCCCTCACCTGTCTCAATACACCTCACTCAACTTCACCTCCCTCTACCTCGGTTTCTTGACCCTACTCCTCTCTCTCTCTCTCTCTCTCTCTCTCTCTCTCTCTCTCTCTCTCTCTCTCTCTCTCTCTCTCTCTCTCTCTCTCTCTCTCTCTCTCTCTCTCTCTGTACATCACCAGTCTTTTCTATCTAACCTTCCGGTGCCTGTTCTCCATTTTACTTGTCACACACCCAAATCTCTAGCTTTGCCCCACCTCCGTCTTTCTCCATGTCCCTACTACTTTACCTATTGCCCTCTCTCTCTCAGCCCCATCTCTAACTCACCACTTCCCCTCTCCATCATATTTCTCTCTGCGTCACATCTCTGCCATCCATTTGTTATCTGTCTCGTCTCTCTTACTCTCCTTTCAGTAATACTACCTTTTCCCTTCTATTCACCTCTCTAAATATCATACTCCTTTCTGGATAACTCGATTTCTCTATATCTAACCATTTTATTCTATCATCAACACCACTCTTTTGCGCTCTCTCTCTGTCTCTCTAGATCTCACTATCTCACCATCTTTTTCTCACAACGCTCTAATTCTGTATAAACCCCACTTCTATTTATTTTATATATTTCTCTATATTTCCTTTTTTCGCTCTACTCCACTTTATTATTACTAATCTTTATCCCTGACTCTTGCGTTCTCCCTTCCCCCACTGCTCTCTTTACCTGACCCCTTTCTCTATATTTCTCATTTTGTTCTCTTTACCTTGCATCTTTTTGCTTTTCCTCAAGTCTGTCCACTTCTACCTCTCACTAGCTTAACCCCTCCCCAATTAACCTCTGTTTCACCAGGACCTCTCTCTTTAACTCAACCTCTTTGGGTATTTTATTCGTCTACCTTTTTCTACGTTTCCTCCTTCCTATCTCCATCTCTCTCTTCAACACTCAAAACCTTCCTCTTTCTGCCACTTTTTTATCTTTCCTTCTGGCTACATAACCTTTCGCCATTACTTTAATTTGCTCCCTACCTTCGATATCTTTCCACTTCATCATTATATCTTCTCCTTCTCCCTCTACTTTGTCTCTTGATAAATTGTTCTCTTTGTCTCAGTTTCCCTTCTGTATTTTTTATCATCATGTTCTCTTTCTCAGCAGGCCCATATAAAGAGAACAAGAGAAAGTGAGCAGGAATTGCTTCATTGTACTGTAGACTAAGGGCCAATTCTACACCAGACTACAGTTCACTTTCACCATAGCTGTGCATAGACGCTAGATTGACACCAATATTATGGTAAATCAGGATCCCCCAATACAGATCTCACATTAATTTCCACATATCTGCACTTCTTCTGGTGCTTAAAGGTTTATAACTTTTCTCTGACTCTGCTCTTAATGAGAATCACGGCCTCTGGATCGCTCAGCTGGGCCATGCTCATTGTTGTGCTGGCCCTCAGGAGGATCAAATGCCTCCCCACAAAATAGGCCACTTGCCGTAATTAGACATGCTTTTGCGACGGAAAAGGGTGGGGAAAGAATCTGCATGTGCTAACTACCTTTCTATCTTGGAAAGCTCAGCCCCAAAGAAACTGCAAATAGTCACAGGAAGGGATACCCTGGAAGGAAGGGACCAGGGAGCTGTGCAATTATGGGTGGGGGTTGGACTTCTAGAAACGCTCTTTCGGCAGACCACTTGAAGGTGCCATCTTGTCAATTCTCAGAATGTTGTGCAGGAAGGTTGGGGTTGAGGTGGAGTGATGTCATCCTAGGATTAGCAAAACGTTCTATCCACACTTAAAAACCCCTACACAAGGAAGAGACTTTTGAGAACATTGGAACCTAGGGGAAGTCATGCTGGAGAAATGCTCAAATGGATGTGGGAAGACACCTTACCCATTGCAAAGATAATTCAAAGACTTCTGATTTCAGTTGATACCCAGGGGTTAGCATCTGTTTCTGCAGTGCAAGTGGCACAAGCTCCCCCACAGTCTCAGGGCTACAGTAGTGGGATGGACTTGCTGGGGGCATCCTGTAGGGTACCCTGTATCTTCTGTGCACCGGTCCTTCAAGAGTGTGACCCTCAGAAGGAGGCCCCTCAGACTTTCACTGACTCTGTGCTCTGTAACTGGAGGCCTTGGGATTTGGAGGATGCAGACAGGGAGGGTACTCTGCCTTGGAGACCAATGCTGCTGTTGATGAAGGCCTGAGCAAAGGGGAAGCAGTAAAAATCAGGATCCCAAACATTGCAAAATTCAGAGGCCAGCGGCCCTGGACAGAGCCTTCCTGGGGGCTAGAGGCTGATCCAAGTAGCAAAATAAATCATGGAAAAAAAGCTCAAGGGGGCCCAAGAAAAACCTGACAGCACTGCTGGGCACCCTTGGATACAGAGAAAAGTCGGATGCAAGCAGTATCTCACTTTCAAAATTCAACTAACTCCCTGGGGTGAGCCATGGCCCACATTGGAGAAGATTGCTGTGGAGGGTAAATGCGTGGGTTCCATTGTTATTAAGAACTTGCCCCTGAATTCCACCTTCTCCCTGGGGATCAAAGAGGAGACCATAGTGTTGAGTGTTCTCTTCCCCACGTGCCCATGTTGGGGGCCTGGGGTGCCTGATACAGAGACTCCCCAAGGCACTTACTATGGGCAGAAAGAGTAAAAAATGACTGTTCCAGCCCATGCTGTTTGCAGGCAGGCGAGCAGGGAAAGAAGCTGGTTCCCATGGTGGAACCCAGTAAACGTGCTAAGTGTGGTGGGAGCTGGCAGAGGCATGGGGGCTGAGGAGGTCCCTCACGGCCAACCCCTTAGCCAGACATGGGTGCTTTATTGGGACCAGGCACCTCAAATATAAAAAGAAAGAACAGAGCAGCTAGAAAAGCATTACAGTGTGGTTCAAGGCTTCACATCAAAAGAGCACCCCTGAATCCTCTGGAGCACTGGAAAAAATAAAATATTTCCTTTAATGGTGTCCCAGAGAGGGCAGGTGTTACCACCATTGTATTATGGCACATTTTGGCGGCTGCCAGGACTCCAGCAGACCCCAGCGGTCTTATGTTAAAAGCTCCCAATGTCTCCAAGGGGTTCGAATTGGTGACCTTGGGAGAAATTCCACCAGGTTTCAAACACCCGAGGAGCTATGGCTTTTAGACTAGAGACTGTAGATGAAGGGGTTCCCTATTGGGTGTTTTCTAAGGCTGCTTTGCAGGATGCGTAGAGTAGGAAAAAAGGCCCATGCTGACAGTTTATAGAAAATTTACAACGTTAAGAGTAAACCTTTGAATAAATTATTGAAGGTCATTAAAATGCTTTGATGACAATGGTAAAGTTAACAGCGACGCACTACATTTTTTAATGAATGCCATTGTCTGATGGTACCATCCTTAGTGGTTTTAATTGGGTTGCATTGATTTACTATCCTATATTTCTGCTTTCATTATGGTGGTAACACCCTAACAAAGCCAGTAGTCCAGCCTTTTGATAACTACACCCCATTACAATCTGTCTAGTTTATGAAGAGATACTGCGGTTTTAGGGTCAGGGTTCAATCGGGTGTGAACTGTTAGTAGGGTGTCAACTACCCATAATTATGTATATATTTATACATTTTTGCACACATCATTCTACTCAATATGCACATTAAACTACTATTCTTTTTTTAAAGTAAAAGCACTCCCACTGATCATGATCTTGTAGTACTGGAATCTACCCTTTTAGTTAGAGAGTTGGCCTTGCCATTTCATAGAACTTCATTCTTGATATGTCTGTATGACTTCTATTAAAAAATGCCTATAGCGCTTGCTGGTCAATTTGTTATGAAGGAAGTTTATTTCTGAAAGATAGAAAGGAAAACTTCCTCCTGTTTCCTGGTAAACAAGATCATAGACCGCAATTTATAGTGGGCTTAGGGCTGATCACCTTATTTGAAAATTTGTGCTTTTTAGGTTTTGCCTGCAAGTGCGCACGTAGTGCGCAGGCGCTAAAAAACCTTATGAGTCTTATGTGGGATCGATGACCCGCCCCCGTCTCCCATTGGCTAGCTCCATAAATGGAGGCTAGCCATTGGGAGCCGGATCTGTCCGTCAAGGCCGGACCAGATTCGGGGGTGTTCCCGTGTTTTTTTCCCTCAGCGTGGTTCCGTTCGTCTTTTCGAGGACGACATTGCGACGCTGTGGAGGAGAGGCACGGAGCAGTTTGGGCGCGAGCAAGGGCGGTGTTCGGCTTTCGTTGCGGAGCAGTTTGGATCCTATCGGGAGGCTTTTAAACGGAGGCTTCCAGGCGCAGAGCTACACAGGGACGCCAGCGGGACACGAGGTATTGTGCGGGGCAGGCGGGGGGGCTCTGCAGCGGTTCGAAATCAGCCGCACGAAGCGTGAGCTGCATCGGTGCTAAAAAGGGACACCAGCGGGACACGAGGTATTGTGCGGGGCAGGCGGGAGCTCTGCAGCGGTTCGATAATTGGCTGCACGAAGCGTAGACTGCATCAGTGTACGGGCGAGTTTTTTAACTGAAGCGAAGCAGGGTCATCCAGGGCAGTGAGCGGATGGGAGACCAGAGGGGTTTTGTGTAGAAAATCGAGCGCTCACCAGTCTTTGTGTGTAATAATGCCTTGCTGCTGAAAGGGCACACCAAGATCGTTGTGTAGTGTTGCAGCGGAAGTTACATAATTGATATGTACATAATCATTCAGGGTGTTCTTTAGCAGTACTGCTGTATGCTGACATAAGTGGAGTAGGCATTTGATTCAATGTTCAATTGATGATACTTACATAATCTGTCTGGGTGTTCTTTAGCAGTACTTCTGTATGCTGACACAAGTGGAATAGCCATTGGATTCAATGTTCTTTTTCCTTAGGCCTTGCCAAAATGTTGCGTTTTATTAACTTTTTGAACAGTTAATGTTGCATGTACATACTGCTGGTTGTATGCTTGTACATAGCTGGAACGGGAATTTTCCCACTTATCAACAGCCGCAATTTGGTTTTAACAAATTTCCTCTAGCTCCCTCTCTCTCTGTCTTTCTCACTCTAGCTCTCTCTCTCTCTGTCTTACTCCCTCTAGCTTCCTCTCTCTTTGTTGCTCCCTCTCTCTCTGTCTTGCTCTCTCTAGCTCCCTTTCTCTGTCTTCCTCTCTATAGCTCCCTCTCTATATGTCTTACTCCCTCTAGCTCCCTCTCTCTTACTCCCTCTCTGTCTTGCTCTTTCTAGCTCCCTCTCTCTGTGTCTTGCTCAGTCTAGCTCCCTCTCTCTGTGTCTTGCTCCGTCTAGCTCCCTCTCTCTGTGTCTTACTCCCTCTAGCTCCTTCTCTCTCCGTCTTAATCCCTCTAGCTCCCTCTCTCTGTCTTGCTCCCTCTCTCTCCCTTGCTCCCTCTAGCTCCCTCTCTCTCTGTCTTACTCCCTCTAGCTCCCTCTCTCTTTGTTTTACTCCCTCTAGCTTCCTCTGTCTCCTTCTCTATCGGTCTTACTCTCTCTAGCTCCTTCTTTCTCTGTCTTACTCCCTCTAGCTCCCTCTCTCTGTCTTTCTCACTTTATCTCTCTCTCTCTTGTGTATGTATAGCTCTGTGTACATATACCTATGTGTGTGTATAAGTGCAAATGCAATGTCTCACATTTGCAAAAAATAAAGCTATTTACTACTAAACACCATTTATTTATCTGTTTACTAAAAAAACATAGATGAAAATTTTAACATTTACAATGCCAATAGCTCTAACATTGTCAAAGGCAAAACCATTGCGTTGTAAATGCTTGTTGCCCTTGCTACCATCTCCACACTTCTGGTTGGTTTTGTGCTATGCTATGAAGCATTGTCTAGCACCAGCTCTGATCAGGCAAGGGATGCTAAGTTTTATAGTGAATTATTTCAGAAACAGTCTAGTCCTAAGAAGATTTTAGAAGGTCACTCATACCTGTGTATCCCAGAGGACTAACTGCAACCTGATTTGATGGAGAAGACCTGACACATGCACTTCAACTAACTTTCGAAGGAACTTACCTTCTTGTTGGGACATACAGATTCCATAATTTTCATGTATACGTTTTCAGATGACCCCGTTGTTCAATCCCAAATATTATTTGATTACTCACTTATACCTCCTATTTTCCAACCATGATAAATTACCAATGTTTTGGCTGCGGAAGACCTCGCCAATGTAGGTGTGACAACTTGGCGACAGTGACAGCTGGCATCTATGGGGCGGGGGTGGGGTGGGCGCGTGGGTGCAAAATAAAATAAAATAAAAAAGATAAATACTTACCTGAACACAACGTCCTCTTCTCACCATCGGAATTGGAAGCAGCAACTCCCTTGACCAATCAGGGCGCTACTCTCATGCAGTCCACCTTACTCCCTTCAGAGTAACTTGCTGCTGTCACTCAGCAGCGGCCCGCCCCCGTCCTGACTCTCTGTTCGGGTCAGGGAAGAAAAATGAAATGGTAGTAAGTTGGCATTTTATTTTTCAGGACTCTGAAGGGATTTTAAGAGGAGCGACTCTCTACCTCTTCAACAGAGGAGCCGCCCCTGTTTGGCAAAGTAAGACCAACTTCCTTCAGGCATACAACAATGTGCAAATATAAGAAATGGATACAGATGCCCACAGTGTAAAAAGGATAAGTCCTCGGAAAGTCAACCCCAAACTACTGAACTCACTGCTGTGCTGTTATATTAGCACGCTATGTATTACATACACGGTGAACAATATTGGATAACAATAAACATAACACATTTTTATTGCGATAGTTATTCTCTGCAATTTGAAAATGTTTTATACAAGTTTCTTACCAAGGTAAAAAATCCCTTGAAAATTAGGCACTGCTTAGCAACGTGATTTGCCTAGCATCGCACAGTTTGGTCAAGAAGAGAGAGCTATGGCCCACATGCATCAATATCGGCTTTTGCGATTTCTAAATTGCGAAAAATAGCGATTCGCAATTTAGAAATCACAAAAGCCTATGCATGATTATTTTTTCCTTTGTTATGTAATTCGGTAAAAATCGCTATTTTTACCGAATCGCATAAAAAATGCGATTTTCCCATTGCGAATTCGCAATTCCCATTCATTCCTATGGGCGAAAATGCCCATTGGAATGAATGGGAATTGCGAATTCGCAATTTGAAAATCGCAATTCATCAATCCATTTCAAGGGTGGAGAGGGGGGTCTAAATGACCCCCCCATGCACCCCTGAAATGTATTTTTCGCATCATGTTGCACACACACATGTCCTAAGGACATGTGTGTCCGTAACATGAATGTTTTAAAAATGCATTTTCTGCGTTATTTACACTTTTTGCAAATTTACAGAGTGGTTCAACTACTCGGTAAATGTATCCCTCTAATTGCGAATTCGCAATTTAAAAAGTAATCATGCATTGCTTTTAAGAAATCGCAAATTTGCGATTTCTTAAAAGCAATCGCAATTTTAGAACTTGCAAAAATGTTGCTATTTCTAAAATTGCTTGATGCATCCAAAAAAGCATTTTTGGAATCGCAAACGGCCGATTTTAAGGAATCTCACCGTTTGCGACTCCAAAATTGCTTGATGCATGTGGGCCAAAATTTGCTGTTTGTCTCTTCAGACATACTATTAAAAGCCTATTGCTTTTCAGATGCTATGTTTGGAAATGGTTCATGTTCAACTTTGTCCCGTATTTAGAAAACATCTTGAGGCCCCCTCCCCAGCTCCCCTTCCCTTGCTTCCTATTTTTCGGTAGGAGCTCGCTTTACCTACTAGAACCAGTTCATGTCGGCAGGTGATGCCCACCACTTTCACCTACCACCCCTGGTCTTCAGTGTCATCAAAAGGATTGAGGGGCCCCTGGCAAGACTAATGGAAGAGGGGGGTTGTAAAGCACAAATTTGATTTTTTTTTTTACCCTTTTCATCTAATTGAAGACTGCATAATGATAAAAAGTTGCAGCAGAGGCGAGGATGTGCCGTAACAGCCAGAGCTGCCAACTTTGGAACTGGTGAACCAGGTTTGAGTCTAGGCGTCCGCTCAATAGCCTGTGGTTTTCTGGGCAAATCACTTAATCTCCACGTGCCTAAAAAAACAAAAATGAATGTATCCTTGTGCAATGCAGCTGGTGCTCATGTAAAGCACTCGAATACGTTCGAGTCAAGTTATCGCGGTAAAAAACTGCAAAAAATATAATAGTAAATTTGATCTTAAACTTTCAGAGGCATACACAGTTTTCTGGGACCCCAAAAATCCTTAAAATGACAGTTGCTAGAAAGACAGTCAGTGGTAGAGTATGCAGAGACAGAGAGATGATTTGAAAAAGAACAGAATAGCTCAAGGTGAAATAGACGAGACATTCGTTATTCCAGCTGGACCCTTGGAGGGTGGAGTCCTGGGGAATTGCCCATTTCCCTCATACATTAATAAACGTCTCTGCTGGTGCTAATGTACCTTAATATTGTGCCACGAGTGCCAACATTAATCCCTTCACCTTGCACTTCCATGAGTTCACAAGATGAGTAAAAGGCATGGACGTTAATGAAATGGTTAAAGTTGGCTTTTGGCAGCTGAGCAAGTATATATGTTCTGTTAAAATATCAATGCTATAGTTGAGGTGGACCTCATGATTGTCAATAATAAAAACTCTTGGCTCTGGTGAGGTGTTTGAATTGATCGGAGGTGAATAGCTGCGCTCTTGCGTTTAAGTTGGTGAGCTTCATAAATGCAGGCTGACATAATTTAATATTCTAATAAGCTTGTTGAGCGACCATTGTTTGGGCTATATGGTCACCATTGGGCTTTATGGGTCTTATAAGGCTACACGGTTACCACCATATTAGAGGCAGGCGCTTGAATCGTATGCCTAGCCCAGGGTCAACTCTAGGTCCTCTCAGACCATTGAACCAGAACGAACTGACCTCAATGTGGCTTCTGCCTGCCTCCCACCCTTTTCTTTTGCGGTTTTAAATAGCACGAACACAACTCAATGGTATTGGAGAGCTTTACATGAGAAGCAGCATCTGTATTATAGATGGACACATTTATTTTTCAGGTGCGGGAAGATGAAGTGATTTGCTCAGAGTCATAGGATGCTTGAGCCTCCCGCCAAGACATGAACCTGGTTCCCTAGCTTCAAGGTCGGCCGCTTTGGCGGTTACGCCACATCCTCTTCCACTCTCTAGCCTCATGCACCATGAATTAAACACAAAGCATTAATGATTGATGCAAAACAAGGGAGAGAAAGAGCTACTAATCTAGAGGCTAAATTGCACAAATTAACCACATAACGTAGGATCAATCCCAACTTCTACACTGTAGCAAATTGTGAGGTCCTAAGCAACCTTTTAATCTTACAGAGCCTCCTTTATTATCTCATATGAGAGCACCTTCAAATTCCTGAGTTCAGGGTGAGTGCTGTTCTTAAACCTCTTGTGTTTGAATTAACAAACCATAGTATTGCTCCACATAGAAGAAGACTCCAGACCAAAACTGACTTGCCTCTCAGTTCTTTGACTGAATTATCATCCAAGCGGGGGGCAGGGGAACGGGAAAAGAATGTTACTAAGCCTATGGTTAAAAGCTGTCACTTTTAACAAATACTTCTCAATGCAGTGATATAATCTGATTTACTATAATGTAACACACAGTTTAAA
Source organism: Lissotriton vulgaris (assembly GCF_964263255.1). NCBI lineage: Eukaryota > Metazoa > Chordata > Amphibia > Caudata > Salamandridae > Lissotriton > Lissotriton vulgaris. The sequence continues at coordinate 478,716,484 of NC_141689.1, forward strand.
GAAATAATAAAAAAAAAATATGAAGAAATTGTATCATATTTTACAGGATGTTCATTTCATGATTTACATGTCGTACACGTCCATGCCTCGACTCATGATGAGCTCTTAGAGCCAAGCCAGACCTCTAACTCGGTTCTCTTATAATGTATTGGCTCGTCCACCTTCTACATCGTATACCCCTTACCTTACAACAAGAGCAAGCACAGTTGATGATCTGCCCCAGGCAAACCCTTTCCATCACATGCCTTATCCCTGTCTGCACGAGTATAATTTGTAAAATAGTCAATTCATGTGATATGGTAATTCACACGTCAGACACCATTCACTGCTAGATGCATCAACGTTCGATTTTGCGAGTCCTTAATTCCGAAGTTTAAGGATTCGCATTTAGGGACTCGCAAAATCAGATGCATGTAGGATTTACTAAAATATTAGCAATTCCTAAATATTCCTGATCTGCGACTCGCAGAGTGCGATTCGCAAATAAGGAATGACATCTCATTGATTCCTATAGGCCAAGAGGCCCATAGGAATGAATGGGGAGGAATTCTCAATTTGCGATTAGCAATTAGCTAATCGCAATTTGAGAATGCAATCTCAAGGGTGACGGGTGTCCAAAGGACACCCTGTTGCACCCCTTAAATTGACCTGGACAATGGTATTGCGCACACACATGTCCAAAGGACATGTGTGTGTGTAACATACAACTTTGAAAGATGCACTTTAGTGCATTTTTCACAGTTTTCGCGATTTACCATGAAGTTTGATTTCACGGTAAATAGCGACCCCTATCAGCGAAATCGCTAGCTATTTTACATTCATGCATTGCATTTGAGGAATCTCAATTTGAGATTCTTTAAATACAATCGCAAATAGCGATTTATGCATCCCAAATGCATAAATACCGGTCTCAGAGGGGCAGATTCTGAGAATCTGCCCCTTTGCGAACGGTATTTGGCTCTATGCATCTAGCTGTCAGTCCTTCTCTGCTTAATGTTTATACCCAAAAGTGTTGATTCTAATGGACTACCCTCCCTGGTTTCTCTGGACTACTCCCTGGTTTCTTTGGACTGCCCAGTGTTTTGTGTGATAAAAATATTGCTGTTCCTAAATAAATGCACATTTAAATGTATAAATGCAAATATAGCCCCTTTAATGTATAGTATGCCACAAGCATAGAGCAGGAATGTATGAGAGGTGCTGATGGTGACTGGTCAGCTGCTGGTTATTGTCGATAAGATCCAGCCGGTGTTTTACGACAGACTAAGTGATTGGGAGCTGAGTAACAACTTAGACAAGTGGCTCTTATCTTATGGTCTTGGGATCTGTGGGGGTCCACAAAGCCTACTTGGGGGAGGGGGACAAAAGGGAGGGCGGGGTGACTGCCTAGAAAATTCTATGTTAACAGATTGATAAAGTGTATATAAATAAAGAAGCAAAAGGTAAACCTGAAAATGTTAAAACTTGTGGCAGAGTTTGAAGTTGAGGGCTAAAAATTGTTAGTATCTCCAAATTGACTTGAAGGAGCAGTGCAAGTGCATCAAACCGAGTATAGGATGGACAATGAGTGCCCTCAACTACGTTTGGAAAAGCTCATTCCCATTAAAATGTTGATATTTTTTATATAATTGTTTGTGAATGAAATAACATATTTCATAATCTGTAAATTTGATGATTTCTTGTTTCTGTATATGCTGTGCATTATTATGAGGTTCAAATCCTCTTAAAAGGCTTGCATTGGGGGTTCCCCATCTTCCAGTAATGAATAGGTGAGAGTCCCCAGATTCCATTAATGAGTCAGTGGGCGTTCCTGGGTTCCAGTAAGGGTTAAGAGGGGGTTCACAGAATCTAAAAGGTTAAGAACCACCGACTGGGAAGACCCTCCTCCTGCAGCTAGGCCTGTTGACACTCTAAGTCCATGGAAAGCCGTGGGGTGTGGCTATTTAATTGCTGTGCAGCTTATTAGTTTGAAGATAGTTTTCTGTTGGAAAGTTACATATATTCACAGCCCAGATCTGGATTGGCTTCATTAACCATACCTTTGTTTCTTCACAGCTTGATATTATGCTATCTCCTCCATCGATACAAGTACGGAAAACGAGCAATCCTGAAATTTTGTCTGCAAAATCACTAAACCTCAAAAGGCAGCTGAGTGAAGATGGACGGCTGTTCCGGAGAGGCAGCCTTGGTGGAGCTCTTACTGGTAAGTTGGAGAAATAGAGAGTTTTACAGCTTGGAATGTAATCAGCCATACAAGAGCTTGAAGTGGATAGATAGAAGTGGAGGTACTCGCTATCTTGAAGTACCTGCTTATTTCTGAGAAGTGCTGGTACTTTCTTATTGGTGGTACTGCTCCCCTGCCATAAGCGCTTTTACACCCCTCCCATCCCCCATGGGTATCAATGCCACCCTGGGCAGCAGTGCTAGTAATCTAACGTTAGCAGTAATACATCCCTTTTGTGAAGCACTAGTACTGTCCCATTGGTAGTAATGCATCCCTGACGGCAAGTAATAGTGCTCTCCCATAGGTAATAATGCATCCCTGCTGAGAAGTGCTAGTACTCGCTATTCTGTGGTAATACATACTAGCTGAGAAACACTGGTACTCTCTCATTGGTAGTAATATATCCCAGTTTAGAAGCGCTGGTACTCTCCCAGAGGTAGTAATGCATCCCTGCTGAGAAGCACTTGTACCCTCTGAGTGGTAGTAACACATCCCTGCTGAGAAGTGTTGATAATCTCTCATTAGTATTAATGCATCCCTGCCTAGAAGTGCTAGTATGGTCTCATTGGTAGTAATTTATCCCTACTTGGACGGAATAGTACTCACCCAATGGTACTAATTCACCCCTGTTAAGAGCACTAGTACTCTCCCATTGGAAGTAATGTATCCCTGTAGAGAAGTGCTGGTACTCTTCCATTGGTAGTAATGTGTCCCTGCTGAGAAGTGCTGGCACTCTCTCCCATTTGTAGCAATGCATCCATGTTGAGAAGTGCTGGTACTCACTCATTGGTATTAATGCATCCCTGCTGAGAAGTGCTGGCACTCTCTCCCATTTGTAGCAATGCATCCCTGCTGTGAAGTGCTGGTACTCTCCCATTTGTAGTAATGCATCTCTGCCATGAAGTGCTGGCACTCTCTCCCATTTGTAGCAATGCATCCATGTTGAGAAGTGCTGGTACTCACTCATTGGTATTAATGCATCCCTGCTGAGAAGTGCTAGTACTCTCTCATTGGTAGTAATGTATCCCAGCTTGGATGGGATAGTACTCCCCAACTGGAACTAATGCACCCCTGTTGAGAGCACTAGTGTACTCCCATTGGTAGTAATGTATCTCAGCTTAGAAGCGCTTGTACTCTCCCACAGGTAGTAATGCATCCCTGCTGAGAAGCGCTGGTACTATCTCAGTGGTAGTAATGTAGCTCTGCTGAGAAGTGCTGGTACTTTCCCATTGGTACTAATGCAGCCTTGTTGAGAAGTGCTGGTGCTCTCCCATTGGTAGCAATGCATCCCTGCTGAGAAGTGCTAGTGCTCCCTCATTGGTAGCAATGCATCCCTTCCGAGAAGTGCTCATACTCTCCCATTGGCAGTAATGCATGCCTGCTGAGAAGTGCTCCTTACTCTCCCATTCAAACCAAATCCATGCAGATAAACCGAGGCCACCCAGTTAAATCACTGATTTATACAGCACGCGATACACTTTCTAATGAATTCTAGAGTAAAGTGACCCTCCACACACAGCAGATCTTTTTGGCAATAAAAGTTAGGCCTCGTGATTTATAAAAACATTAACATTCTGTGTAGTTTTAATTACAGGTTTTCATGTATCTGTCATTATAAAAGACACTCGTAGATAATTAACGCTTACACATGTTTGATTACTGTGTCGTTGTATTTCCGTGGCTTGTTTATTGTGTTGCTTTATTTCTGTGTCTTTACACTCCGTAGACGTGAGGGATCCCTAAGAGGGCTAATAGATGATTCGTATTCATGCCCTGGTCCCTTCAAGTCGGATGTCCCTTTGCATTTTATTTGGTATTTAACATTGAATGCCTGTCCTAGCCCCCACTGTACTATCTGAGCAGGCCTGACGGTCTCTCTTGACACCGGTGCCTTGTGCAGTTAATTGTGGACAGCAAGCTGTTACTGATTTTAACAGATGGTTTGTGCTATCAGCTAATGGGCACTTCACGGCCCATCTTTTCTCTTTTTCCGCGAAAACAAATGTCACTGCGATCAAAATGTGTAACATAACATTCTGTAAGTCATTATTGCAGGCTGCTCCTTAGAGCGGACACTTAAACCCTTAATGTAGTGCTGGTGTGCGGGATCACTTTCTGTGCCAGGCGCTTTCTGCTGGTACTTAGGCGGAATATAAAGCATATGTTAGGATGCGCCACAGATGGCGCGCGATGAGGGTTTCCAACTTGCCAGCAATCCGCAGGTATCTGGGTTTGTCTGACGTGTGCTTTGCCCTTGCTTGTGAGGTATTGTACGCCAAAGGTTTGCAGTCGAGGCACCTGAAACGCAAGAAAAGTCGTGATATTTGCACATTCTACCAGTAGCAGCTGCTACCGAACGGGGGTGGTGTTTTTTTTTTTAGAACACCACCGCCTCCCCTGCATCCTCCACCTTCTTCCTCTGCAATCCAGCCAGCAGCAGGAAGCACCTGGCACGCAGGCTCCCCTGAACCAATCACAACACTGCAATGCAGTGTTGTGATTCGTCTGAGCGCCGTGGTTCTGCGCTCAGACTAAAACAGGGAGCCTGTGCATGTTCCTCACTAGGCTGTGTAATGCAGCCGCCTGGTAGGAATATGCAAAGTGCGCATTAACTGTTTGGTCGGCCTAAGAGGGCCGGCCAAACAGTTCATGCACACTTTGGGAATGCAAACCACTCCTGCCCTCTTCTGGCCAGCTCCGCCCACCCCACGCTGCATACATGCCACTGACTGCGTGCAATAGGAAAAATAAAATGACAATAACAATGTTATTGTCATTTAAATTTTACTTTTTGCGCAGTGGGGCAACGCTCCTCCGCCTTAGCAGAGGAGCCGCCACTGCATTCTACCAAGGCAAGGCGCTGCATTAGCTCTGAACCACGTAATTAAACTTTGTGTGGAAAACGGAGTCTCAGACAGTCCCACAACGCTCACTGAGCTAAAGGGCTTTAATTTCCCAGATTCACAATCCCCCCTCCAAAATCCTCAGTTCATCCACAGACTGAAGTGCATAAAAAAGGATGGAAACTTTGTTAAAGTAAAGGATGGGAACGCATTCTTGAATGTTATGAAAGCTAAGTTGGTTAAATGTGTTCACTACAGATATCTGTTTGGGTAAACTAGTCACAGAACCTTATTCTCGTTGGTGCTTGTATAGTGATGCGAGATCCCATCCTGTGACTAAGGGCACTGTGAATATGTAAGTCATTATTTTTAAAAAAATGATTACAGTACAAGATAGGCTGCCATAAGATGCACAGTGATTTAGGGCCACATTTACTAAAACTTTGCCCCTGATTTGGTTAATAAAAGTGACACAAACTCCGCTCATACTGTTGTGGTGGATTTACTATCCAACCCAAAACACATACACACACACACTGCAATTTTGCAGCATTTCACAGCTTGCACACATCTTATTACTCATTAATAAGATTAACTATGGCTCTAGTTAAAAGGCTCCTTACTTCATTTTAACAGAGGACTGTGGGATGCATTTTGGGCCATTCTGTGATCATTGACCATCTCTAAAGTTTCAGGGGTTTGCTTCGTTAGTTTGCATTTAGAACAAATTTAGCACATATTAGTTCCAAATATTTCTATTTAATGCACAGGAAAGTATGAGTGCTCATCAACCCAAAACATATTGTGTGTGTGTGAGTATGTATGTGTATGTGGTGTGTATATATATATATATATATATATATATATATATATATATATATATATATATATAATATATCACAAACACAGTCCTGATAACAAGGGCTTTCGCAGAACAGCACGACCAGGAACAGACCACCACACAGCAAGAATTTTCTTTAGTGCTTTATTTCTCCACCAACAGCATGACTCGTTTCGACCAGGAACCCCGGTCTTGATCACATGACATGCCCAGACCAACAATGTGCTTAAATACTATTGCACTTAAAATATGCTCCTCCCGTCATTGTCATGGAGTTAGACAACAGACTACTATCGCAAAATGATATTATAAGGTCAAAACCAATTAAACAAACAACATTTCAGAATTCTAGTACATTAAATAGATGATCATTCAAATATTACAAGCTTGTAAAAGCCTGGTTGTATCCCTTGCCCAAAAAGAAAATTCATGAATAAATACATACTGGGCAATTGGCCGACATCTCATAGAAGTACATTTTTTCATCATTATGCCGAACTGGCATTTATAAAATCATCATCTATAATGCGAAGTCTGTTGAACGAGCAAAGTGCTAAGTGCTTAAAAATATGTGACAGAAAATTACTTTCAGGAAAAAAGGTGCATCTCAACCAAATAACAAAATAAATGCGGATCTAAAATGTTTCAACTGAAACATATGTTAGCAAATATATCAGAACCATACTGTAGGTACAAAAATAATAATTACATTAAATGTTAAAATCATGTGCAAACAACAATCATCGGAACCTCTCACTCCACAGACACCGAATTAAAACCAGAAATCTAGTAAAACCAGTTAAAATCCAGTAAAAGTACAGCTAAAAATTCCATAAAAGTCATTCACACATAACTAAAACATTAGTCTATAAAATTATTTTCACGATTTAAGAAATTAGCAGCATAAACTGAGAATCATATTTTATAAAAAGATGTACAATTCTTCCCCGTTGTTTAACCCATTCGCATTTTGGTATCAAGTTGTAAAATATATTGGCTCTCCAGTTGTCGCAATTTCTTCTCCCTGTTACCTCCTCTAATTGATTTGGGGACGGCGTCAATTACAAAATAATGTAGATCTTTGAAGTTATTTTGATGCACTAATTTAAAATGCTGCGCCACCGGATAACTGGAGTCCGAATTGACAATAGCATGTATGTGCTGTAAAATGCAATTAAAAACCTGGAGCTTAGTGCTGCCTATATATTTTAAGTGACCGGTGCATTCTAAGACATAGACAGCATAGTCAGTCTTGCTTGTAAACGGTCCTTTGATTCTGCAAGGCATAGAGGAAAAAGCATCCAAGAATTCTAGTTTATTGATACCAAATTTACACGCCCTACAGGAACTACATTTGTAGAAACTTGTTCTATTTGGACAGCCAATTACCCTTGTCCTGTACCTCCAGACTTGTTTTAACTAGGGCATCCTTCATAGAGGGTGACCTTCTAAAAGTAATGGCTGGTAGGTCTAGTTCTGGTACAATTGTGATGTCAGACTTTAAAATGGACCAGTTCTTAGTAATAATCCTTCTAACCATTTTTTCATGACAACTAAAGGTAGTTCTAAGTCTGACTGGTGACTTCTCAATCCTAGAGTCCCTGAGTGCGCTTGATGTAGTACATCCTTCGTCATTGGTAACTACCAATTCACTTTGTTTGGTGTATACTTTGGATAAAGCTATTTGTAAATCATCCATATTGTAACCTCGTGCTAAAGATATCTGCACTTAGTCATATAGACAACTTACTAAATCAATCTCATTGCTGCAAATCCTTTTTATCCTTAAGAACTCCCCGAAGGGGATGCTCTTAACAAGGTGTCTGGGATGGGTGCTGCTTTCATGCAGCGTCGAATTCCCGGCAGTGGCCTTCCTATGCAATTTGGTATGAACAATGTTATCACTGACATATACCTCAACATCCAGGAATTCGACTTTTTCTCTAGTGATGGTAGCTGTAAATTCCAAATTTAAATTGTTGTCATTAATAGCATCAAGAAAGTTCTGTGCAGATTCAACAGATCCCTGACATACTACACAAACATAGTCGATAAAACGCCACCACCTAACAATGCTGTCAATAAACAAGTCTCCATGGGCGTGGAATAGGACATGTTCCTCCACCAGCCAACATGTAAACACGCATAGCTGGGGGAGAAGCATGCCCCCATAGCCACGCCCCGGAGTTACTGGTGCACCTCTTTGTTAAATAAGAAATAGTTATTTGTCAAACATATTTGAATCATTTTTAATAACATTTTGCTGTGTCCATTAAATCTCACATCTCTGTTGGAAAGAAACTGTTGTACAGCCTTTAAGCCGTCATCATGATTGATGCTCATATACAGGGAGCATATATCTAAAACAATACTCTTTACACTAAGTGACCTCTCTAAGTTTGCTCAAGAAGTGGCCAGTATCTTTAATATACGATGGGAGGCCTTCCACAAAACCCTTAAGAAAAAAATCTACATATTTTGACATGGACTCTAATAACCCACGCTGTGCAGAAATTATAGGTCGGCCTGGCACAGGACTTGTTAGTTTATGTACCTTGGGACTAAAGTACATGGTGGTAGTAGTGGGGTGATCGGTCTTTAAAACAAAAATGTGTATATATATATATTTATATATATATCTCAATTAGCAGAGGGTCCCGTAGCGGTTTGCAGGCAGCAAAAGAACACACGGGCACAGCCCACTTCAGCAGGTACAATGGTGAGTTTATTCACATCATAAACTGGTCCACATAATGCGTTTCGGCCGCGGACCTGCGGCCTTGATCACATAAACATACTACATACAAGTAGCAGCTTTTAAAGGCAGGTAAATGTTTGCATTACGTTAGGCAGTCACGAATGCAAGTGCTTTACGATAATAGTGAAAGGTTGCCATGTCAGTGCAAAATACGTTTTACTGTAGTTTTTCTGTAATTAGAAAAAATGCATGGAAAAAGTCATAAACCGTAATACCGTTGCAGCCCCAAGTCATGGAAAGGAAACTCATGACGTACACAGAATGGTGCTGAGTTCAATTGTAGAGTAGAATAGAAAATATTAGAGAACAGACTGAAAGCATCAGCACGGTGCGTGAAAGAAAATGATACGAAAGATGTGTTCTTAACTACCGAGTGTGGTATATATAATATAAATATATATATATATATATATCAAACCTTATTTATAGTTGGGAAAACTATATTATTTTTCCTATGCAGACAAAACTTAAAGTAACCAAACATTCTAAAGGTGTGTGTGTGTCTGTGTGTATATATATATATATATATATATATATATATATACCTAAAATGTATAATTTATCCAACACCTTGAAATTACTGACTTTATTTATTCTTTTATTAATATTTGTATATATATATATTTTTAAGTTTACGTAGTACCATGCTAGTACCTGCAAAGTAGTGTAGTAGTTACATGAAAATTTAAAAAATAAATATGGAAAAAAGTACACTAGATTTGTGGAATACTTTGTAGTACAGTATATTGAGGTTTTTTTTTTACAAATAAAAAAAATCTAAGTTATGCAGTAATTCTTTAGGAATACTGTGGTTACCACAGTAATGCATACATTTTTTTTAAAGTACATATGGAAATAATGAAAAATACATTATGGTAGGGTATGTTTGTGAAATATAGTGTTGTTCAGTGTGTTTTTAACTGTGACATTTCCAAGGTGGTACCACGTTACTCCTTCCCCTTTTCATTAATTATATGTAGAAACCTATTAATACTTTTCCATACCTATTACCACTCTACCATTATCTTACCTTTATCTTATCTTAACTTTATCTAAGGCCCTAACCCAGAGCACTGGCAAACTCTGCTAAAAAGAATGTGACTGCCTATTACTTTTATAAAGGCAGCCATTAGTCATTTATAAATTTCCTTCATAGTTCTTAACACTAACATATCTGTGGACGAAACCTGTGATTTAATAGTAGAAGGCGCATTAAGGGAGGACGGTGGGGCACGCCTCTCTAGTTCTGAAAGAGCTGAAAATGCAGTCACTGAGGATAATTTGTGCATTTGCTTGGCACCACCTAGCTCAATTAGTGTCATTTCCTCTCTTGATCCAGTCATTATATGAAATGGTCCAGCAGCCGAGTCCCTCTGCCAAGATTACAAACGAATGAAACGAAAACAGTTATGGGGTTGGACCAGACGACCCCAGAAACGCTAAACATTAAGGAAATGTGAACATTTTCTGGAATTTTACCGGAGCATCTTAGCCCAATCAAGGAGTGACTGGTCGCTATGGAAACCCAATTGGCAAACCTGATTAAGTCCTATGAAATTGTTAGCATCCAGATTTACCCCAACGTCGGAGCTATTTAGCATGCTTGTTGTCGCAGGTCTCATGAGAGCACGGCAGGTAAACCCTCTTTGGCAGCAACACCAGCACAGAATGGGAACTCTCTAATGCCAGCTTTATCATATACAACTAACTGCAGCACCACAGGCTCCATTCTCACTGAATGAGGTCGATGGGTTTCTAGTATTGTCACGCACAAAGACCCTGAACTGAAATCACCAGGTGCACATGGCCATTGGGTCATTGAAAACAATGGAAACAGAGGCACAGAAATTAACCCCAGCGCTACAATTTTAAATTTACCCCCAGGGCTCTGTCCGTATGTGCTGATATAGGCAGGAGTTACCCTCTAAAATGCAATCAAACTGAGACTTGGGAACAGCCCCAGAATAAGGTTACCCATTTTCATGTCACCCATAAGAATTTCAGCGCTGTCAAAAGAAACAAGATACTCATGGTGCATAGGGTTGGCCAACACTATAAGACATCCAGGGAGACTGCATTGTAGCGAACTTCAGTCTTCCATCCAGAGTAAGGCTGCTACTAAGACTACACATGAAGGGACCATCTATTATTTCCACCATTGTTACACTACCTTGGGGGTACTTTTACATACACACCAAACAGGTGTGCCCACCTCTACTCGACTGTCCGCCTCACCCAAGATGTGGTTTAATACGTAACAACAGGTATGCACCCTTATCAGGTCTCGGGGAGAACAATTGACAGGGAGTGCCCAGGTCGCTTTTGGTGACCGCCCATCAATTGAGTCTGTGGTTGTGCCCGAACATCCAGTTTCAAGCCTACCTATCTCGCCCTAGTAGAACTCCCTGTTAACTGCTTCCATGGCTATGTCCGCATGTCCAGTTCTAAGTTGAGTCTCTCCTGCCACCAATGTAAAAGGCCCTTCTATGAAAATATTAAGTGGAAACATACCCGGTCTCCACTCCAAGACAAATCGCCTGGATTGGCAGTCAATTATAAGAAATTATACATTTTGTTATTTTGGGAAACCTGGGATATTAACCCCATTGCATTAGACAGGTTCTTGTGCTTTAGGATACCAGCCATTCCATCCCTCTTTGGCCATGCCTCAGAGGGCTTAACGATATAGATTAATCTAGCACTCGGTGATAATGCAGAGGCCTTAAACATTCCTGGTACTGAATTCAGGTAGTAGTCTTCAAGGGGGCCCTAACCTAACACCTCAATAAATTTTATAATATCGACTTTGACAAAGTGCCAAATAGGAGATTCCCCGGCTTATTTGAATACATTGATCTTATTGTGGGAGGGCTTGTGGTGAGGGTGGCAAATCTATGCTTGGCAGGGGAATTTAATGCATGATTTCCAAACCTAAGTCATCAAAAAGAGACCGCTTTTGGTGAGGCCCCCGAGTAGAGAGGCAAGGAGTTGGAGGTCTCTTGTCTGCATGGGAATTTCATAATCTGATGGAAGCAACTGGCAGCGGTGATCTGGGGCTGCCCAAATCTTGGGGCAGGACCAGCTTACCTGTCATCAATTATATTTGTGTATCCCGCAATAAAATCAATCTCTTTGATGGTATTATTTGATCAGATGTGGATGACCACACTCCAACTGAGCTAGCCCTGACTCCAGGGAGACATTGAAAGCAGAGGCTAGGCTCAGGAACCTAACTCTATCTAACGATAACCTCATGCTGATGTGGAGAATCTATGACCCGCCCCAATTTCTGTGACAAGCAGTTGCTGGGTATATGGAGCTAGTCATTGATTGCCTGGCAGATGATTTTGTAAACAGGGCAGCAGCTCCTTTGTGGTCTTTTCTAACAGGCTCAATCGGTCCCTGACTAGACCCCTTAAACCGGCTCACATTGCTCCGCGGTGGTTTGACCACGAATGCTCAGTAGCCAATCGATTACTTCACTAGTCCTAGGTGCCCCTCAGTTGTGGCAACCCTCCAGAGCTGCAACAAATCAGTAACTAACAGGCGATGGAAGTAATCACCCAGCATAGAGACACACTAGTTCACGCAGCCCTAACCGAAAACAGTCAGTCTTTCTGGGGAGCTGTCTCAAATATGAGATCCTCCAACCAACTGGCGTAGGCAACCAGATGCCATATAAATAGCGAGGCATGAGTGGTACAGTTCTCCCAGATTTACGGTACCATGGAGTCAGATCCCATGATTTTCACCAAGTTGTACTGGTCACCCTGCAGAAAGTCACTGCTGCTATAGAGCAGAGTGCGCGGGCAATTCACCAGGCCCGGAAGGCGTCCCAATTGACCGAATCAAATGTAACTTCAGTCTCTGGGCCCCAATGCTGGCCAATGTTTTAACAGTTTGAGTCACTCCAATATACCAACTTCCTGGGTTATATCGACTATCATCCTGATTTTTAAAAAAGGGTGACCGATCCTCGCCAAGTTGTTATCACCCCATTTCTTTGATAGACATACTGGCTAAAATTTTGGACAGGGTCTTGCATAACAGGATCCTGAAGTGAGCTGCGGATAATACAATTTTAAATCTCTGCCAATACTGCTTCCGCAAGAGCATAGAGCAATGCCTGAACTTGAATTTAATTCTAGGAAAATACACAGTGGCAAAATAAGCCCCATTATATCTTGACTTCATGGACTTGTCCATTGCTTTTGACTGTGTAAACTGTCTAAAGTTATGGCAAATCCTACTGGGAATATGACTTGGCGCAACACTCGTCCATTTCCTAGCTTTTATGAATGGAAATACAGAGGCCAGGGTTAGATTTAGCCACAATGGTAAAGTGTCCAATTAAATCAATGCAGAGAGAAGGGTTCGGCAAGGGTGCATGCTCACCCCCTTGCTGTTCATCCTTTACATAAACAAGCTCATCTCCCAATTGCTCTCCTGTAACCCAGATGTTCTGCTGATAACTGGCACCCCTCTCCCAGTACTGCTATATGTGGATGATGCATGTTAATCACGTGCACACCCAAAGCTCTGCGCTTATTAATTTGTTCTTTTGTGCAATTCATGGCCACCCTTGACTTATAGACAAATTCCACAAAGTCAATTATAATGGTGTGTGGCCCTAAGTGCACCAGCCTCTAGCATCATTCGAAGATATCGGCTTAAGTCATGTTTTTTACAATGCCACATCACGTGCCCCCTTGGAAAAAGCAAGTACAAGCCTTACTACTAGCGCAGGCATAAGCTCAGAGGCCAAGTATAGAAACATCTAAACTAACTGTAGCAGCCTACTTACACTTCCAGTCCTGAAAACTCCCCTACTAGCTATTTGCGGAACATCGGAGGAGATGGGAATGTTTGTTATTGTTTTGTCTTATGGCTGATACAATTAAATACCTGCTCTGTTTTCCATCAGGCTATCAGTACAATCTTGAATTTAGACTGCGCCCATGCAATTGCACTTCTGGTCAATCAATGTTACATTTTAGCCTTTTTTGTGGTTTTAAGAAAAGATTAGCAAAAATGTTTTTAGTCCCTTTTATGAAACCTAGGAACTTCAGACAATGCACTCCAGCATATCACCATCTTCAAAAGTTATCTTATGATGAGACTTGCTTTTGTGTATGTTCCTTACTGCAGGCTGCAGTGTGTTCTCGGGCGCAATATACTTTGATTACATTTGTTTTTATAGTTTATTCTTATTTACATTTTTATATTGCTGATTTGTGTGTTATTAGGCCTGTATGCTGCTAGCTCATTGTAAATGCCAAGGACATCTAGGATATGCATGCCTGTTTTTATTGCACCTATGCACTTTTTTTGACACATTGTTAATCTATGTAAATCATTAGGGAGGAGTCGGATGTATGTTAGATTTTTACGTGCATTTACACATTTTTATTACATATTGTTCGTCTTGGAAAATGTCAAGGAGAAGCCTGATATGTACACTTTTATTACTGCACTTATGCACTTTTATGTCTGCTTTTGCAACCAAATAAAGTTTCTTGATTGAATGATACTGCCTTGTCAACAGTAAGTACCATAGTAGTTCGCAAAATTACAGTGACCTGATGCATTGCTAAAATATAAATCCTTATAACTTTAAAAATGCTTGCCCTACTTACCTGTACTACTAAAAAGGATCATCTACACATTATAAAATATATACTTGCCAAATTTTATTCAAATCCGACTGCCCATTTTCATGCTACGTCTGTCTAAAACTTTTATGGAAAATGTATGTGTGGAAAAAATGAGTTTTGGCAACCCCTTTTTTTTGCACACTCTTGAAGACTCTCTGCAAAACTTTGCCTTGTCTGCCAATTTAGAATAAGCAATAAGTCTGAAACATTTCATGGCGATTCATCGAACTGCCCCAGCGTTATTAGAAAACTAAAATCTGAGGAATTTCCATCTCTTGGCATCCTAACTATGTCTACTGAGTGGCTACTGCCTCTCTGTGAGATATACATATAGGATTTTAAAGCATATTGAAGGCATCATGTGAGAATCAGACTTCCTGATGATAGTGCTGGACATTTCCTGCCTACATACCAGCATAGCGCATAAAGATGGACTGGAGGCAGTGAAATATTATCTCAATGGGCATCCATTCAAATCTATCGAACACAATGCTGTGCTGATTGAGTTTGTTGATTTCTGTCTACAAAAAAATATCTTTATCAGGATCAACTGTACGAACAAATAACAAGGTACAGCCATGGGCACCTGCTTCACCCAAGCTACACAAACCTGTTCATGGGCTGGTGGGAAAAGCGGGTGGTCTGGTCTCATACCTATGATGTATGGGTTCGGAAGATAGTAAGTTGGAGCAGATACATTCATGATTTATTCAGCGTATGGCAAGGGATTGAGGAATCAGCAAATGCCTACATAGCATCCCTAAACAATAATGAGATCAATCTAAAGTTCTCTGATGAGATGAGTTCCAGACAGATTAATGTTATAGATATACAGGTGTTCATCAGTGACACTAAATCTACACAGCTCTGTACAGAAAGCCGACCGGAGATAATTTAGCACTGCATGCGACAGGTAGTCATTCCATTAAGCTAAAAAACAGCATTCCATACGGAGAACTATTACGTATTAAAAGGAATAGTTTGAGGGACATTGTTTTCAAAAGGTAGCATATGTATAAAAAGTTTTGAGGTGAGAGGATATCAGAGGGCTGTTCTAAACAGAGTGAAGAGAAGAGTCCAAAAAAAGGGGCAGATCTATTGGAGGATCCGAAGAATAGTTTTAGAATTATCACAAACTTCTCTAGTTCAGCAAACAACTTAAGAAGAATCTTGCAGATTACCTGGTGGATTCTCAAATAAGATTCCATTTATTGGTAGGGATCTCCTAGATTATTCCCTAATAACATTCAGAAAATCAAGATATTTAAAAGATGAGGTAGTGGGAAGCCACTAACCCAGAGAAAAATCAGGAAAATTGTTGAAACAACTGAATATATATAATCACTGAAAGAAACCAAAGGTTAAAGTGATGTAATAGGCTAAGATGTCAGTTAATAATTGCTGTTTTAAACCTACAAAACCACTGAAATTCACCATAGTTATTCTAAAATATAACTTGTGCCCATAGGGAACTATAACTCGCGCCAATTATAATGCGAATGTAACCACTGATTTTTAGTGAGTTTCGGGGGTGGGGGGTGTAGCATTAGTTAACTATCACTTCCACTTTTGTGTGTGTGTATATGTATATATGTATATATATGTATATGTGTATGTATGTGTATATATGATCAGTGCCACCATGGCAACAATGTTGGTTTACCGTGTTAATTTTGTATTTTACTTGTTTCAATTCATATGCATGAATTGTTACAGATGATCATACACAGTATTAAGGTGTGCTACATCTGATTGACAACACACACATTGTCTGATACGTCCGAGATACATACACAATACATTCCCTTTCTGTGTCTAAACTATACATACTAGGCATTACGCGATCCTATCAATGTTGACACAACAAGGTGCGCTTCTAAACTTGACCCGTTAGGCACTCTGTAACGGGTCGTATCCTTGCCGAGCTTCATGAGGCGTGTCCGTATTACTATGTAATTGATAGGAGCTCTTAGTTGAGTCACCTCTGCCACTGGGGCATTGATCGATAATACACATGCAATAGCAGGCCTTTTGTCCTAGACGCCTTAATGCCACCGCCTATTTCTGGTTTTTACGCAAAAGGCATTTGCGATCCCGTTACCGTTGCTACAGCAACAAGGGATGCTTTCTAACTTTAACTTTATTGACACAGGGGTGGATAACACACATTCACTATAACGCACTCGTTAAGGGGCCGCTCAGACGCTTATCAACAGTAGACATGGTTATATCACATTCTTTAGATGGGTACACCATCGGACTGTATGATTTTCAAATGTATTTTGGATGCGTACAAGTTTGTTTCCAGGCTGTGATGTGTTACCACGGAAAATCATAATATAATGCACAGTATGAATTTGTACTTTAATATGTAATTCTTTACTAATTTTTTGTCCTTACACATATTTGGGATGGATACTGATTTCAGTTATGTATTTTTTCAGGTAAACATGAGACCATGCATGTTGTAATAAGTCGTAATGCTGCAGCATAATCATTTCTTAACGTAGTCCTATTTCTATGACCATTATGTTGTGCCAATAACTATTGCCCGCATTGGTTCGAACATTGACGTGATCAAGCTTCTTTCGAAGCGAAACGGGTTGTGAATAAACGTGAGGTGAACGCTTAATCATACAGAGCTTGGTCTTTCCCTGAGAGCGCACTGATTTATGTACTTTTTGAAGGCACATGTGTATATATGTGTGTGTGTATATATGTATACATGTATATGCAGACATGTATGTAGACATGTATGTATGCATGTATGTGTTTAGATGTATGTTGGTGTTGAGATGTTTGTGTATGTGTACATGTATGTGTACATGTATGTATATATGTATACATATACATGTATATTTTCCAGAAAAAACCTTCCCAAAAGGAAGACGCCGCACACCACTTCGATTACTCAATGCTTATTTTATTTTCTGTAGGTTCCCCACCTACGCGTTTCGGACAGCAAGTGTCCCTGTTCACGGTGCAAACATTTGTCCATCATTACTGTTTGTTATTTAACCAATTCCTCTTACAACAGGCGTGTTTTCAGCACTGACACGTCACCCATTAGGCGTTCCCGCTTGTGACTCGGCCCTCGAACTTTGTAGTTAAAGGGATCATCCTTTAATAGGCGGCACTCAAGTAATTACACGTCACACACAAGGTAAAACGAGTGGTCCATACATAAGGAGACAAATGCCGGCACGCTAGGTTACATCCCTTTTCCAACGGCTGCGGGACGCCAGCAGCCATCTTCTGTGCGGCTCCCGCGGGTTGATATATTTGGACCAGGAACCTTTCTTCCGGTAAGATCTCGACTTTCCCCTGAGGCTAATTCCTTCCGCCTTATAATACTAGATATCCACAAGTTGTTTATAACTCAGATGGGTTTGCTTTATCTACCCTTATCTACCCTTATTTTTAGAAGTGGAAACTCGGCGTGGTGATACACTCTCCCACGGCTCAATCATGATGGCAGGCACTAGCTGCTTTTCCTAAATACACAAAGAAAACGGCAGCAGTACACTATTCGTGCCTCCGGTAAGGCAATGCGATTACATTTAACATTGCTGATATTTTTGAGCACAGTTTAACTATCGCTCCTTGTTTTGAAGCCCTGAGCTTTGACTTCTTTATGTTGTACTTTTCACTTTTTAGCATTGCTACGGACATTCCCTAATAACCCTTTGAAGCGGACACATAAACGATTTCATTCCCCTGATGTCCTCCACTGTGGGTGTTAGAATACAGAATATTGATTACTGATTTTACCTTCCGGTAAGGTTTCTTTTTGTATGTCAAGTCAAGTCAGAGAATTTATATAGCGCACTACATACCCAGAGGGTCTCAAGGCGCTAAGGGAGGGGAGGAGGATTACTTGTCAAATATCCACGTTTTAAGTTGCTTTCTAAATGCTAGGTGGTTCTGGGTAAGGCGAAGGTAGGTGGGGAGTGAGTTCCATGTTTTAGCTGCCAGGTATGAGAAGGATCTGCCTCCCATGGTGGTCTTGTTGATGCGGGGTACAGTGGCGAGGGCTTGGCTGGAAGAGCGTAGTTGGCGGGAGGGGGTGTAGAAGGACAGTCGTGAGTTGAGGCATTCTGGTCCGATGTCGTAGAGTGATTTGTGTGCGTGGGTAAGCAGTCGGAAAGTGATCCTCTTATTGACGGGTAGCCAGTGGAGGTCTTTCAGGTGGCCAGAGATGTGTTCGTTACGCGGGATGTCTAATATGATCCTGGCTGAGGC
Source organism: Lissotriton vulgaris (assembly GCF_964263255.1). NCBI lineage: Eukaryota > Metazoa > Chordata > Amphibia > Caudata > Salamandridae > Lissotriton > Lissotriton vulgaris. The sequence goes on from NC_141689.1 coordinate 478,735,046, forward strand.
GTTTTGGATTCGTTGGAGTTTCTTCTGGAGTTTAGCGGTAGTACCTGCGTAGAGGATGTTTCCGTAGTCCAGTCGGCTCGTGACCAGAGCATGGGTGACTGTTTTTCTGGTTTCGGTGGGGATCCAGCGAAATGTTTTTTTGAGCATGCGAAGAATGTTGAAGCAGGATGAGGATACGGCGTTGACTTGTTTATTCATTGAAAGTGAAGAGTCCAGGATAACGCCTAGGTTCCGTGCGTGGTCTGTCAGGATGGGTGCTTTTCCAAGGGCTTCCGGCCACCAAGAGTCGTCCCATGCAGAGGGGGATGTACCTAAGATGAGGACTTCTGTTTTATCTGAGTTCAGTTTCAGACGGCTGTGTTTCATCCATTCGGCAACTTCTTTCATTCCTTCGTGTAGGTTTGTTTTGGCGGTGCTGGGGTCATTGGTGAGAGAAAGGATCAGTTGAGTGTCATCCGCGTAGGAGATGATGTTGAGGTTGTGTTGGCGAGCGATGGCTGCAAGGGGGCTCATGTATATGTTGAAGAGGGTGGGACTGAGTGAGGATCCTTGTGGTACGCCACAGATGACTTCGGTGGCCTCGGACTTGAATGGTGGAAGGCGGACTCTCTGGGTTCTTCCGGTGAGGAACGAGGTGATCCATTCAAGTGCTTTTCCTTGTATTCCGATGTTTCTGAGGCGTTGTAAAAGGGTGCTGTGGCAAACTGTGTCGAAGGCTGCAGAGAGGTCGAGGAGGATGAGGGCGACTGTGTCTCCATTGTCCAGTAGAGTTCGAATGTCGTCTGTTGCTGCGATGAGGGCGGTCTCAGTGCTGTGTTTTGCTCGGAAGCCAGATTGTGAGGGGTCGAGGGATTTGTTGGCTTCGAGGAAAGCGGCGAGTTGGTTGTTGACGGCTTTCTCGATGACTTTGGCTGGGAAAGGAAGGAGCGATATGGGGCGGTAATTTTTGAGTTCGGTGGGGTCCGCTGTGGGTTTTTTCAGAAGGGCGGTGAGTTCAGCGTGTTTCCAGCTTTCCGGGAAGGTGGCGGAGTTGAAGGAGCAGTTGATGACGTCTCGGAGGTGCGGTGCTATGACGGAGTCTGCTTTGTTGAAGATGTGGTGAGGACATGGGTCTGTGGGGGATCCTGAGTGGATAGAGTTCATCAGGCGGATGGTGTCCTCAGTGGAGATTGGGTTCCAGTCGTTAAGAGTGTTCAAGGGGGGAGAATGTTCAGCATATGGTTGGGTGGGTTGGTCTCCGGGTTGGTTGTCGAAGCTGTTGTGAATGTCTGCAATTTTGTTGTGGAAGAATAAAGCCAGGGAGTCGCAGAGGGCTTGAGAAGGGGTGATGTCGTTGGAGTTGGCCGAGGGGTTGGTAAATTCCTTGACGATGTTGAAAAGTTCCTTGCTGTTGTGGGCGTTGTTGTCTAGTCGATCCTTGAAAGCTGTTTTCTTCGCCTTTCGGATTAGTTGGTGGTGTGTGCGGGTGGCGTTTTTGAAAGCGTCCTTGGTGCTAGTGGTTGGGTCTTTTTTCCAGGCCCTTTCAAGGGAGCGGCAGAGTTTCTTGGACTTCTTAAGATCATCGTTGAACCATGAAGCCTTCTTGCTGCCAGGTTTGCGTTGACGTTTTTTCAGTGGTGCTAGGATGTCGGCGGTGTTGGATAACCATAGGGTGAAGTCATGACAAGTTACCAGATTCTGTTAGGTCTATGATACAGAGCCTTTTCAGATAAATACCCAAACATCATGTTACGGCACCAATTAAGATCCCCCTTGTGTACTGGCAATTATTCAGTTCGTTGTGATAACTTAACAGAATTAAGACTTTACATTAAGAATAGGTTTATTTATCCCATCCTTTGTTAAGATATCACTACATTCCCTTATTTTTGAATCCCAGCGTTGACGATAATCTGTATGAAGGCCAGTCACTCGGACAGAAGGACATAGTAACGTTCGAACCAGAAGGTGTTTCTTCAGCGTGAGAAACTAGCGATTATGTGCCACGGTAAGCATGAGTTAATAAATAGGCTGCACTTTGCAATAAGTTAATCCTCCTATTTAGGAATCCCTTATATAACAACTAAACTATGTTCCCATATCAGAAGACGCATGCACGCCCATCCAGTCTTCCCCTATATATATAAAATTTGTTTTGTACATCATCTATAGGCTGGTCCTACATCGGCAAATATGGAAAATGTGCCTGACAAACTGAGAACTTTCTTTTGCCATCCCTCCTTTTTTAGATCACGAATTTCTTCTGTAGTTACCTTTTTGATATATCTCACTTGTACTATGGTAAAATATTATTGATAGTCTTTATTTTTCTCTTTGTCTACTGTGATATCCTATTCCAGACTTTAGCTTATGGATATAGATACAAAGAGAGAGATAAGCATTGTCTTTGCATCTTCCGCCCTCACCATCGGTAACTCGGTAAGTGACTCTCCACATTTCTAGTTTAGGTCCATTGACCATTTAGGCCCTATATTGATTTGATCGAGTGGCTAGAATAGTGTTCCCCTTACATAGACACTTTTATTTAATATCTTATCAGCTGGAATAGTATGTAAGTACATTGTACCAAAATTAAGGTTGTTAGCTAGATGGGCCTGTGACATACGATTTCCTACATACAGTTCCATCTATTCACGTCAAATGTGCAAAGAATACCAAATCTCCTATGAAGGAATTATACATCCTCTTACATTTAGAGCTTATCCATTAGCTCGGCTCACTAAAAAGAGATTATCCCCATGGTTCTCACCATTGGTTGCTTTACAGGAACTATCTCTTCCCACAATTACCACTGCTCAAATATAGGATTGCTAGTCTGTACCTTGTTTAGCTGCATTTAATCGGCTATACAAGTAGGGAGTTATTGTCATTTAGGTATTGTATATTTTTTTCGTTGCTATTATTGGTTGTTATACTTTGGTGTGATTTAGAATGCAATTTCTGAATAAAATAGTCACATATGTGTTTTGATTTAATTATGAATTAACTATGTTTTTCAGATACTATTTGTGGCTCCTGAGGAATAATATTGTTTGCCACTGTTATAGAATCTTTTTATATGTAATTTTTACGTATTGTATGAAAACTGTATATCTTGTTTTTTGTATAATTGATTGTTATTCATGCTTTTTATTAATTGTTTTTAATATGAACATTTATATACTTATTAAATGAAATATAGTTTTTTATAATTATTTGGTTGTGTTTCCTTTGTGCAATTTCTCCCTCCCATTGTGTTAATATTATGCCATATTTCTGACACTGTTATTTAACCAATGACATCACGTAGCAAATTAGGATGCATTGTGGGCTTGGTAGTTTGAAATACGTATTTTACATATTCTGGCAGGGTTTGGCGCCGGATTTTTGCAATTTTAGACACAAACCAAATTCTAAGTGTGCATGTAAGTCATGTTAGTTGGTTGCGTTAAATGAAGACAACTTAATAATTTGTCGACATTTGATTATTAATTAACGCACAAGTTTGGACATTGTAGGACTAAGTGTCCATGTTATGGCTGTATGCCAAGGGATATGTTTGTGTCATTGATGCATCCATCAACAGTGTCAGCCCTGCCAGAGACAGAATTAATTCACATTTATTTTTTTACCATCGGCGCATTCGTTTCATTTTTATGCAATCTATTGTTACCCATTTTAGCTGAGACAGTTATCATGAGTACTTTGCATTTCATTTTGCATTACATTGTCATTAGATTCAGTGCGAGATCTACAGTTCATTGATTTAGACCTAAGTTTCTATTTTACTATTTTAATATTACCAGCCCGGGGGCATATTAAAAAGTTTTTTCTTCACCCCACTAGCCAGGTATTTTTTAACTATCACTTATCACTTTTTCAAACCTCACCACTCACGAACAATCATTACCCTACACACACCATACATAGTCGGAATTAGTGCTCCCACGTAATCGTCGGTCACAGCACGCCGCATCACGTAGAGGGGTGTAGAAAACGAGCCCATAAACCTATCGATGCCCAGGCCGCTGGCGCAAACCGCCTCTTAGTTCCCATGTTGAATAGTTACCAAAATAAAGAGACGGGCGCTGGAAGCAGGAATCAAGAACAGAGTTTATTTCTCATGAGGAGAGCCAGTCATTTCGGACACGAAACACAGTGTCTTTCGGGAGGTGCTCTAACAAGTGAGCTGAGACTCTTGCTTTTATACCCTACAGAACACTTGATAACACAATCAGGACTGTATGACGCAAAAGAAAGACATCCCTATAATCCTCGTGGTGATCCTACCCATATACATTCACAATGGGGACCCTTGACCTGCTGATAAGAGGGGAGGGCAATCACGCAGCTGAGTGTTTCGTAGGATGTGTACGCCTGATCATAGCCCGGGGGGTGGGGTGGCTAAGACAAATAGAGGATCCTTTGAAGAGGAGTGACTTTATACAATAAGGGCAGTAAATGGTATCTCCTGGCCCAGGCGATGGCCTCGGACATGTGTGGTCAGCCGGACTCGGGGGAAAGGGTCATCAAAGGAGTGGTATTCATGCCGCGTGGACAATCGAGCGCGGAGGGAAGGCTTGTCAACAGAGGGGCATTCATGGAAGGGAAGGAGGGGTTGGTCAGGCGCGGCCGTGACTCTCAAGGACAGGGTCTTGCAGAAGAAGAAGGTTTATGACTTGCCCACGTGAGGAGAAGGGAGGGGTAGCCAGGGTGGACACAAGGGTAGAGTCACACAGAGAGCGAGAGATCTTATGACCTGTATATGAGAGAGCGGGGGCAGTCAGGTGCAGCTGGGGAGGGCTACGTCAGCTAAGGCGAAGGATGCCTCTCCAAGAAGGAATAGGGGGTTTTGTGCGAGTTAAAGGGGAGAGTTGCCTTTCACAGCCGGGTCGCGCAGAGGGAGAGGGCTTCATGGTCTATGCATGAGAGAGGGGGGGGGGGGTTAAGATACGCGCAGGAGGGAAACCAGAGATCCTAATGGGTAAAAAGACCATGGTGCCTAAACTGGCTGTACATATGCACAGGGGTAGGGGCTTTTACTGGCAGAGTGATACGGTCAATAGTTTACGGTATTCATGGTGCTCACAGGGAGGGGAGTGGGAGAAGAAGGGGAATGAATGCTGTCTATGTACATCAATTTCTTCAACTTTCACAGTCGCCCCTTTTTACATAGCAGCAGTCATATTTGCAATTGATGGGTTTACAGGTAGACAGGCATCGTTGATGAATTAGCATTTTGTCGATATTAACATTTGGCGTACAATCATAGACAGTTAAGGTAATGGGCAGAATGCAGCACATAGAAAATTGCTTTTCTTTGGGTTCCTAACAATTAAACGCACTACATAGCAAAAATCTTTCCGACTGAAAAAAATGTGACCAATGAACAGTTTTGACCAGGTAGTTGAGAGCGGAATTCAGTTCAATACACAATATTTCTTCGTCCCAGTGTCTTTTTGTCAGTGAGCCATCACTGGTAGGCTCTAGTCCGAGTACTTTCGTTGGCGCTGTTGAGCACCGGCGGTGGAGCTATAGGTCCAGCTCGGTTCTTATCCTTACGCGTTGCAGGGTGCGGTCAGTCCTCTGCTGTTAGACCACAGTCCTGTTCCCTAAACAATCCGGTTGGTGGCGCCTTATGCTCGGCACCCACAGTTCTATGGCAGCACCCTATTCCCAGTGGGATGCTGTTCTTTCCCTTGGCAAAAAAGTCACGTGGAAAAGAGGGTGAGTGTGGTCCAAATAGTCGATAGGGGAGAGGGTGGAGTTGGGTCAGAGTTCCTGGGACACACAAAAGGGACCAAGGGAGCAAAGGATAACAAGCAGGCAGGCCCATCCATCGGGCTCAAGGAAGGGGGACGGAGACTCCAGGCACACGTGGGTTTAGCAGGCGGGTGGCTTCGAGGCGGCCCGCCGTTTTTCATTTTCCACGTTGAAATTGCGGTCTCGTCCCGTATCCTGTTGTTCTGCGGCTCCACCTTTGGTCGAGGTCACACGAGTCCCAAGATCCGCAGCCAGGCTGTACGTCACTTCTGACCCATCTCCGTCGGTGATCGTGAATCTTTGAATAGGTACAAGACAAGGTTTCAGTGAAATGGAAAAAGAAGATATCTACGCATGTGAATTCCTCCCTCAATTCTACGCATTTGGGAGATACGCTCATTGGTCACAGTCAGAGGTCCATTACCAAGCAGTGCATGTGTCAGTATTCCTACTGGGTTCATGGCAGGTCTATTCATCGTCTTATTTATAAATCAAGTGAGGTTCCCATCAACTGTGCATTACATCATATTCAGCATTTTACAGAGCATTTCCCATCAGGACTGGCTAACCTTTTCGAACAGGGCGGGGGGTGCCATTATCGAGAGTCAGGCAAAACAGGGTCTTCTCGAGGGTCAACAGCTACTCATGTGCATCAAGTTTATATTCGGGACAGCAATTGGGGTTTATCAAAAATGGGGCGGGGATGCTTCGGGCGCTTGCGCTTGGGTGCAAAAGGGGGTGGGGCAATCCGGGCGTTGGGGGTTCAATCTGGACGTTGGCGTTCGTCTCTGAAAAACAGACATAAGGTGCCATTGACATACAGTTCCCCTATAAATGGCCAGATTTGGGGGACTTTAGTCGTCTTACCTGTCCTTTCCTTCTCAGCCAATTCAAGTTCATTCATTTTTGCAGAAAGGAGAGGCAGTAATATGGCGAGATACAATAATTTTAGTTTCGGTCAATTTCGCTGAACACCTTCGCGTTCAATATGTATCAAATCAGACTGGTGCCGGTGGGGCACAATTTTACCAATGAGGGAGAGAGAATAGGGAGACTCTCATAGAGAGTGAGAGTCGTCCGCAATCTAAACGAGCCATTCGGTACACGTATGACATGTAGGGAGAGCGAGAGAGAGAGAGAGAGAGAGAGAGAGAGACGTGTACAAAAATAGGTCATTTAGTGCGCTCACGACACGGAACAGCAAAGGTCAGGTAACGCACAGATACAGACAGAGGGAAGACATAAATTCGTACATTATACACACACAAACTCAGACAGGGAAGACGGCACATGTATTACACATATACAAGACATTCACGACAAGACAGGAAACAATTGTTAGCCTACAAGATCTATTTTTTTTATGTATATCCTACGTATCTTTACTATCCTGTTTTATCTACGTGCTTAGCTCTTTCTACCCTTCCCCCCTTTCCCTTCTCGCTTGTCACGCCTGCGAGCGTTCCCAATTACCAATACTCACACCTCGGCTGGTCGATCAGTAATTAACCTGGTCGTGCTAGTTACCCATGGTTGGATCTTAAGCCATTTTTCTGTTCCCTCCTTTGGTGGGAAGTTCTCCAGGCTGAGGCAACGGCAAGTATTGATCGGGAGAACAGTCGGACAGCTTGGCTATATCTATAAGAGTGTGAGAAAAGGGGGGTAGTGCATTTTGAACATCAGCAACATTTCTAACTTCCTAGACGGGTGGTGCCGTGGCAACCCTTACCCGTATAATTTTTCTTTGTCCTTTCCCTACCTAGTCAAACGTCCAGTTACATTATTTAACACGTCATTTCTAGTCAATTTTTCGTCATTCAGTACCTGTCCAATTTCTATGTCAGTCCATCCTCTCAGTCGCTATGTCCTAAGGAGGAACAGTCATGTTAAGCCTACGTCTTTTAAAAACTTATCGTTACAACGACTAAACACATATTCCCCCTTTCCCTTTTTCGTCGGTGGTCCAACCGTCGCTCTTCCACACCTCAGCCGACGTTCTGACGTGACCTGCAGAAGGGAGGAAAAGAAGGGGTGGGGGGGGCAGCATTCAAAGCACATCATCATGCAGTAGTTCGAAAATGTTTTTACCTACCATATACTCGCCCTATCTCCTCGTACTGCATTCCCTTGCCATCTCGGCATTTCAGCCCAGAGGGACCAGTGGTGCCAGATAGATAATCATTGACGATCTGAGTATCTACATGAGCTACTTGGTCGTAACCGTCTTTATCGGGTGCAAGGGTGACGGTCAGGTGGCATTTTCTGTGGTGTCATTTTAAGGGTATCTGAAACACTTTTCCGGCTGCTTGTGGCACATAAGGTAGCTGTTAAATATCTGATCCCTTTTGATCTACATCCTTCATCATACTTACTCTTCGCTCACAGTAGTAAGGCATTCCAAAACTCATTAATGCAACTGCTACGACCATGCTTTCTTCTTCAAAATACTTTTAATAAACAAAATTGGTGGCAGTTCATTGCATAAAGTGCAGCAGTGCAAATAAAATCGTATTAAAATTTCCTTACAGAGCAAGCATGATGCATGTCAAGAATTCATTTTTAATTAATTCAGAAATTCATTTATCCAATACTCATTCGTTATCTAAGTTACACCAATTCATTTTCCAAATCATAATCAGTACCCACCCTAAGTTAATTCATTATCCAAGCACATACTCAACGCCCTTCATATCTACTTTCATTATCCAAAAACTGCACATAGATCTCGGGACAACAAGCTGCGCAATCTGGGTGCAACAAAGTTTATTCAAATACGTTTCATTTTGCGGCGGCGCCATTTTAGGTGGGGTCAGGCAAGTTCCAGCACAGTCAGAAAGTCTCTAGTCTCGCGTGGTTGGCCCAGAACTTTCCGTTGGTAGTTCAAAAAGTTTTGTGCTATGTGGTTAACAGTTTAGCAAATATGGACCATGAGTCAAAGAGTGGGAAGGGCGGCAACAATTTTCCTACCGGGTCATCCTGGCGTTCCTCCGGAACTGAACAAGTCCGTGCCGTGGCTTCTTTTTAGCCATTTCCAATCCGAGGCTGGTGCCGGCAGGAGTTGCACCGGTGTCGTGGTTCCCAGTGAAGGGGGCGGGGGCACCCATGCGGAGGGATCGGGGTGCCCCCCGGCTCTTATAGAATCTTCAAGGTTGAGGGGAGAAGGCATGGAGCGTGTGCCCGTCCTGGGCAGGAGACCGCTTTATGATGTTGACCCTCTTTAAGTAAGAGCATTGGGGTGTCGCTGGAAGCCTCCACCTGGAGGGAGGTGGGGGAGGCTCGTTCGCGTCACCTCCCCCTTCCAGCGACCCCGCGCCGTTACTCGGCTCCGTCGTTTCGATATTGGCCGTGCTGGCTATTGAAGATGGGGGGGTGGTCGGCGGCTGAGGCAAGACAGCCCCCCCTTTTTTCTTGACATGTGGCGGGACTATCTGGAACTGTCCAGGCGTCGACATGTGGCAGCACTACCTGTAACTATCCAGGAATTTGACGTGTGGCGGGACTACTTGATTTGCCGCCATTCTCGCCTTTGGCTTCGGCCTTCTTCGTGGGTCGGACCAGGCGAGAGACAGAAGGGGGGGGTGGTCGGTGGCTGAGGCAAGACAGCCCCCCCCCCCCCCGTGGCCTGCAGGGCAGCGGAAGAGGAGAGAAGGAGAGGACTCTGCCATTCTTTGGACCGCCTGCCCAACATCATCTCCTCCCGACCGTGGTCAGGCGAGCCCCTCGTGCCTCGAGGCCTCGCCTTCCGGATGGGCGTAACCGCGGACCTGTTGCACTTTGGGAGCTTCCGGAATGAGGGTAGGTACCTATTGGATTGTTTCTATTTCATGTGACCGTTATTTGGGCGTGGCGGGCAATGAGGCAGGCATGTTGGGAGCAGGAACAGGCAGTGAAGCCTAGCTACCTCGTGGCTATTTTTGCTGCCAAACTTTTCGCCATTTTATATTTCTTATTACGAACTATTTCTAATGTTTCTTATTTTTAGTGAAGTCAAAAGCTCATCAGGGGGTTACTGACTTAGCCTGATTTCTTTTTCTATTTTTCTTTCTCTTCCTTAGCGTGTTTCGAGCTAAAGCTTTCTGTTAGTAGGGAACGGTGATCACTTCATATTTTTATGTGTCCTTTTCACTAGGGGGTACCTCTGGACGGACCAGACGAGTTCCCTCCAATAAATGGTCCGGGGTGGAACGAGATTATCGATCAAAAGGGGAACATATATTCCTTCATTAGGGTATCATCCTGGACAGACCGAGCGATGTACTTCCATCTACTAGGGTAGCCTCCTGGACGGACCAGATGGTCTACCTCCACTAAATGGCCCATGAGCGGGGAGCATATGTCCTCCATAAGGGTAGTCTCCTGGGCGGACCATGCGAGCTACCCCCCAAACAGTGGGGAGTGGGTAGGACTGACGAATTCACAAAGGGGCATAACCTACCCTTTACTACTTGCAAAGACAAGATAGAATATTTCTATTCCACGTTGTTTGCAGGCAGAAAATACCTCAAACGAAACAATTCCTGGAACAACAATGTCCAGGCAACCAACCAATCAGTGGGGAGAAAAACAGGCATGACGGATTACAACGGGGACAAATGTCTGCATTACCTGCCCTTCGCTATCCAAAAAGGAAGACAGAATATTTCTACTCGTCTCAGTTTGTAGACAGGGAAGATCTCAAAGAACAACAATCGATTATTAATCGACTTCAAACAATTCTCAAAGAACAACAATCGATTATTAATCGACTTCAAACAATTCAGTGGGGAGAAAAGTAGGCATGACGGATTAATACCGGGGACAAAAGTCTACATTACCTACCCTTCTCTATCTGCAAAGAGGGACGACGTTCCTATTCGCCGCTGTTTGAAAACAGAGAATGTCTCGTTCTCAGAAGAGAACCAATATGTCAAGTAGCCCTCAAAGCTAAATGAACCAATACCAACAATTTCGGTATACAAATACCGATTTTCAATACAAACAATCAATCAATCAGGTGGATAGAACCACCCTACCAATCAGGCGTAAAAACGCCCTACTTAATCTTACCCGGACCGGACCATACGGACAGTTCTTCGACTTCCTCCTCCAGCGCCCATTCGTTCTCTTACTCCATGTAGCATTCCTGTGGGATTCCAGTCAGGACAATAGGTTACTTCAAGAGAGGTCCGTTCAGAATTGGTGAAGTTCTGTCGATCGGCAGCCGGGCGAGGGCCCTCTCAAGGCAGGCATGCCCCGATCATTTAGATGTTCACTTCTTCGTCTGGATCTCTCTTACCGCACCCCATGTCACTGATGGACCCCGCGTTGGGACGCCAATTGTAGAAAACGAGCCCATAAACCTATCGATGCCCAGGCCGCTGGCGCAAACCGCCTCTTAGTTCCCATGTTGAATAGTTACCAAAATAAAGAGACGGGCGCTGAAGGCAGGAATCAAGAACAGAGTTTATTTCTCATGAGGAGAGCCAGTCATTTCGGACACGAAACACAGTGTCTTTCGGGAGGTGCTCTAACAAGTGAGCTGAGACTCTTGCTTTTATACCCTACAGAACACTTGATAACACAATCAGGACTGTATGACGCAAAAGAAAGACATCCCTATAATCCTCGTGGTGATCCTACCCATATACATTCACAATGGGGACCCTTGACCTGCTGATAAGAGGGGAGGGCAATCACGCAGCTGAGTGTTTCGTAGGATGTGTACGCCTGATCATAGCCCGGGGGGTGGGGTGGCTAAGACAAATAGAGGATCCTTTGAAGAGGAGTGACTTTATACAATAAGGGCAGTAAATGGTATCTCCTGGCCCAGGCGATGGCCTCGGACATGTGTGGTCAGCCGGACTCGGGGGAAAGGGTCATCAAAGGAGTGGTATTCATGCCGCGTGGACAATCGAGCGCGGAGGGAAGGCTTGTCAACAGAGGGGCATTCATGGAAGGGAAGGAGGGGTTGGTCAGGCGCGGCCGTGACTCTCAAGGACAGGGTCTTGCAGAAGAAGAAGGTTTATGACTTGCCCACGTGAGGAGAAGGGAGGGGTAGCCAGGGTGGACACAAGGGTAGAGTCACACAGAGAGCGAGGGATCTTATGACCTGTATATGAGAGAGCGGGGGCAGTCAGGTGCAGCTGGGGAGGGCTACGTCAGCTAAGGCGAAGGATGCCTCTCCAAGAAGGAATAGGGGGTTTTGTGCGAGTTAAAGGGGAGAGTTGCCTTTCACAGCCGGGTCGCGCAGAGGGAGAGGGCTTCATGGTCTATGCATGAGAGAGGGGGGGGGGGTTAAGATACGCGCAGGAGGGAAACCAGAGATCCTAATGGGTAAAAAGACCATGGTGCCTAAACTGGCTGTACATATGCACAGGGGTAGGGGCTTTTACTGGCAGAGTGATACGGTCAATAGTTTACGGTATTCATGGTGCTCACAGGGAGGGGAGTGGGAGAAGAAGGGGAATGAATGCTGTCTATGTACATCAATTTCTTCAACTTTCACAGGGGTGCGAAGACCCTGATGATGAAGCATGACACCAAGGGGCCTGTTGGTGTGTGAGGGGTATTTTAAAAAACATTAAGTGCTCTCCACCACAGTAGGGATCCCGTCCACTGTCCAAGTGGATTCTATTCTGTTTATGATATATTCCCGGGGAGACCGAATCCACTTTCTTTTCTCTCCCTCCCTCTTTTGTTAAGAACTTATGTATGTATACATGCATGTATATATGTACATGTATGTGTGCATGTATGCATATGTAGTCATGTTTGTGTACATGCATGTATATGTAGTCATGTAAGTTTACATGTATGTATATATATACATGTATGTGTACATGTGTGTGTTCATGTATGTATGTGTTCATTTTTGTGTATGAATAACTGTTCTTGTATGTATGTCTATGTATGTGTGCATGTATGTGTATGTGTGTGCATGAATGTGTATGTATGTGTACATGAATGTGTGGCATACCACAAAGCAAGAAATGAATATCATTCCGCGTGTGCTAAAGCGCGTGCCCTTTACGTGGCAAATACCATTGACACTGCGCCAAACAAGGCAAGAACGCTGTTTAATACAGTCAAAGACCTTGCAGGCGCAAACACGGCTGCTGCAGCTCGCCCTTTGGATAGGAAACAATGCCAGGACCTTGCGTCTTTTTTTAGTGACAAAATTGAGAAAAGTATTTCGGATATCACCAGGAACTCCCCTGCATGGGATCCTAGAGAGGAAATGCCCCTGCGGTCTACGAACACTAACACCCTGCATCACTGGCCTCACATTACCCTGGAATCATTGAAATCTACCCTCAAAACCGTCAAATCTGGCTCCCCCTGTGACCCATTACCCGCCTCTGTTTTCAGACAACTGGATGACCCAGCTCTGACCATCATTGCGGATACTCTTAACTCTTCTCTTCAGCTTTCCTCAGTTCCATCACTCTGGAAACATGCAATGGTATGCCCGCTCTTGAAAAAACCCACAGCAGACCCTGAACTACTTGCAAGCTACCGACCCATATCACTTCTCCCCATTTTTTCAAAATTACTTGAAAGACACATCCACTCCGCCCTCACCCTCTTCACCGAAACCAATTCCCTTCTCCATCCGTCACAGTCTGGTTTCAGAGCTGGTTTCTCCACCGAAACAGCTCTGCTGGGAGTAACTGAAACCATCAGGAAACTCCTAGATGATGGTCAGACGGTCGCACTCATTTTACTTGATTTGAGTGCGGCATTTGATACCATCTCCCACACCAAACTCCTGGCCACTCTTGGGAGAAATGGTATACAGGGTAAAGCACTCAAATGGATTGAGTCTTTTCTGTGCCAGAGAACTTTTCAGATTTCATCTTCCATCGCTTGTTCGGACACGATTAGAACTCCGCATGGTGTACCCCAGGGCTCAATTCTGAGCCCTTTGTTTTTTAATCTTTACCTCAGACCCCTGGCTGATTTAGCTGACAAGGCGGGACTCACTCTGATGACATATGCAGACGACTCTCAAATCGTCTTCTCACTGTCATAGTCTAAGCCTACGGCCCCGTCCACCCTTAAACAAGGGCTTCAAAAAATCTTCAGCTGGATGTCTGCTAACCAGCTGAAGCTGAACGGTGATAAAACCGAAATCCTCCTCCTGGGAAAAAACAAACACCTATGGAACGCCTCCCATTGGCCCTCTGAGCTAGGCAGTATCCCCACCCCTGCTACCCATGTAAGAAATCTGGGGGTCACCATCAATAATACCCTCTCGATGAAACTTCAAGCAAACAAAGTGGTTGGTCTCTGTTTCACTATCTTGAAATGGTTGAGAAAGATCCTCTGGATGCTGCCCCTTGCAACGCAAAAGACCGTAGTCAATGCACTCATTACATCGCGGCTTGACTACGGCAACATTCTTTATCTGGGCTCGAATCAAGCAGTCATCAAACGTTTACAACTTGTCCAAAACTCGGCTGCAAGATTACTTTGTAAAATTCCAAAAACTGCTAGTGTGTCGAAACATCTGAATGACCTACATTGGCTCAGGGTAGACAACCGCATCAGGTTCAAAGCCCTGAGCTACATGTTTAGGATCAAATCCGGCACCACACCAAAGTATCTTCTAGCCCTAGCAACACCCTACATCCCGGGAAGAGAACTGCGTTCTCTGACCGCAGCAAACTTTGCAACTCCGAGATTCAAATTGGCAAGAATAGGAGGTAGGTCTTTCTCTGTACTAGGGCCCTCTCTGTGGAACAAACTCCCCCCCCCTATATTCGCAAGGAAGAAAATTACGCCAGTTTCAGTAAATATATAAAGACCTGGCTCTTCCAGAAATAAGTACAAATGCTTTACCGTTACCTCCGTTCATAGAAGAATCATCGGCGCCGGGAAACCCTTTTTGGGTAGCTGTGCGCCATACAAATATAATAAATAAATAAATAAATAAATGTGTATGTGTGTACATGCATGTGTATGCATGTGTGTACATGCATGTTTGTACGTGTACATGCATGTTTCTGTATGTGTATGTATATGTTGTACATGCATGTGGATGTATGTGTGTACATGCATGGGGATGCATGTGTATGTATATGCATGCATGTGTGTGTATGTATGTATGTGAATGCATATATATGTATGTATACATGTATATGTATATGATGTATGACTGAACAACTACCACTTTAATAATGAATGCCTAACCCACGAAGGCTCATCCACTGCTAAAGCCAAACCACTATGTTCTTTACAACGACTTCCTAAACCACGAATCGTAATCCATTTCAATATAACCCGACTCTACCACTACCTTCTCCTAAATGTATGTCTGAAACACGGTTATAAAAATGTAATTAAATTAAACAATTTTCATTAACTAATCTTTAAATTGTCAATCAAATAATTGTTTATTTCAAATACGGACAAACGTACAAAAAAAGACACTAATGAATGCTTCTAAACTATAAAACACTAATCCATTATCTGTTTTTTCAATTTTGTCTTTAATGCTAACTCAATAAATCTTTAATTGTACAAAATGCACTAATTAAAACTATACTAAAATAAGCACGTTCTTTCAGGATTTAATTTTTTTTTATTTCATTAAAGTTTACAATTGTTAAAAGATTTTACTTCTTTTACACATATTAAAAAGTCCATTCTCCATTTTTTAACCATTTCGAATGTGACAACCAGTCGCATCGAGCACAGATCAAGTTTGCATCTGTGAAAAACAAGCAGTGCCATCTACTCGCCTAACGCGTTAAAATTCAGAGAAAGACCAATATATTGTCAGCGTGATTATAATTAAATACCTTGCATCCCGTTCCTAATTGAAATTATTTTAATATAATTACACTTGCATTTAAATATTGGTACTTACCTCTGGTTTATTAAGTTGAGGTTTATGTGCAGTAGTGGCTTAGGTGGTCGCTGTTCATGTACAGTAGTGGTTAATGAGGTCGTGGTTAAGGTAAAGGTCGTTGTTGAGGATTCGTTGTTTAGTACACTCATTGTTATGGATTCGTCGTTAAGGTTGTTTCCCATATGTATGTATACATGTGTATGTATACATGTATGTATGCATGACTTCTATAGAAAATGTTATCTTTGCTTTGAGCCTTGTTGCATGGAGGGAACATATACATGCTCATGACATAGTGGAATATTCTAGTATTATATAGTCTAGGGTTTGTCAATATTCGCACTTGTAAATCAACAAGACTAATGTCTAAGACTATGCATGATATGATAAAATCGAAAAACCAGCTTCCGGGATCTTCCTTTTCACGCAGACAGTGGCACAAGGTTTCACTGGAAAATTTCCAAAAGGTGTTGAAAGAACCTCAATTTAGAGTATCGGATAACATCGAGGAGGCCTTATCCAAATATAACTCAGCAATTACCAATGCTATTGATTTCATAGTCCCTATTAAAACCTGTATGAGACGTTCAACCCAGCGTCAGGAAGCTTGGTTCACAGATCAGCTGCGCTTGCAAAAGCAAGAGTGTAGAAAGCTAGAAAGGGTCTGGAGAAGTACACATGCCGAGGAGGATAACATTTGTTATCATGTCTCTCTGGCCAGTTATCATACAAATATTAAAGTCGCTCGAAAAACTCATATAGCTCTTCAACTAACTCTGGCTGGTAATTCATCTAAAACATTGTATCAGATCCTACAATCCTTTACTAAACCTAAGGCTTGCGAAAGTGTCGATCTGCCTTCACAACAGCTATGTGACGACATCTCTTTGTATTTCTCTCACAAGATAGAGGTGATTTATGATAAGATCACTAAGACGGGTAGCAAAATGTGCAGTCCCTTGTCATCACAGATCTCTAAGATATCCAATCCTACAACATACACTGAATTTCCAGCCATTACCCTAATTGAGGTTCAAGCATTGATTTGCCAGGTTAAGTCTGGCTCCCCCTCAGAACACATGCCTTCAAGAATGCTTCCATCCCTGGTCAAGCCGCATGGTCTCCCGATCCAATCTCTTGTCAATCTTTCCCTCACTGAGGGTTTGGTGCCACAGGAGTGGAAAGCGGCCCAGGTAAGACCTATCTACAAGAATTCCAACACCCCCTGGAAAGAATTGTCGAATCTCCGGCTCATTTCTCTTCTTCCCTAGCTGGGCAAGCTAATGGAGAAGCATGTTAACACCCATTTGTCGAAGTTCATTGAACAAACTGGAGGTTTTGATCATTCCCAGTCCGGATTTAGGCCCAACTATTGCACCGAATCTGCCCTTCTTTCGGTGACTGATAACATCAGAATGTCCCTGGATAAAGGGCATTCTATGATTCTGGTGCTGTTGGACCTATCCGCGGCCTTCGACATGATCTCCCATGACGTTATGCTCAGACGTTTTGAAGAGGTGGGGCTTGGAGGCTCGTCTCTGTCATTGATGAGAAGTTTTCTATCTGGCCGCACGCAGAGTGTTAACAAAGACTCGTTTCGCTCGGCACCTCTGGAACTGACCAAGGGGGTTCCTCAGGGCTCCTGCCTGAGCCCCACTCTTTTCAAAATGTATGTTGCCCCCCTCGCCATTCTCATGAGGTCATACGGGTTTATTCTGGTGTAATATGCTGACGACACGCAGTTCCTCTTTCCATTCACCATGCTAACCATGGCGGTCAAAAAGGCCATCTCTGTTGGAATGTGGGCTGTATCACAGTGGATAGTTACCAATTTCTTGCAGTGTAATGTAGGAAAAATTGAGGTGATGCTCTTCGGGGAGGCCGCGTTGCTATGGACGCCGGACTGGTGGCCTTCAGATCAGGGCCCTGATCCTATTCCAAAGCGGGTGGTGAAGAACTTAGGCATCCGATTAGATCAAGATGTATCGTTAAAAGAGCAAGTAACTCAGAAAGCTGGCTCTTGTTTTCATGTGATCGGACTGCTCCGAAGAGTATTTCCACTACTTCCGGACTCAACCCGGTCCAGGCTCTAGTGCTTTGCCACCTGGACTATTGTAATGGGCTGCTGATCTCGGCTAATGACACTTTCCTTAGCAGACTACAAGTAGTCCAAAATACAGTGGAAGGCTAGTCCTGAATGTACCTCCTGGATCATCTTCGCGCCCTCTTTTGGAAAAACTCCAGTGGCTGCCTATCCGCCAACGGATTAAAAGATGCTGTGTCATTTATAAAGCTCTCCAAAATATGGGCCCCCCTTATCTGGCTGAGAAGTTTATTGCTTATGTTCCTGCACGCGCTCTCCGTTCCAGTAACAAATTTCTTCTACAAGTCCCCTCTATTAGGAGGGCAAGACTGGGAGGAAAAGCTCTTTCGTACCTCGGCCCTTGTCTCAGGAATGAGCTTCCCGCTACTCTCAGATTATGTACAGAACATATCACTTTTAGGAAATTGTTAATAACTTTTTTGTTTCAAACTCAGTGAATATTTTAGATCCATCTCCTCTCCTCCTCCGTCCGTTTTGAGCGTTTTGAGCGCAAAGATACTCCTTCGGGAGTCGATTCTATCGCTATATAAGCCCTTAAATAAATAAATAATGTCAATGCTAATTTAATGACACAAATTGATTTCCGAGATAAATTGGTTGAATTCAGATAGAAATGTTTTATATGAATTTAAATTTGGCACGTTACCAAAATTCACGAAAAGAGAAGTAAAAGGATAAAAATGAGATTCAAAAAATATAAAATGAATGGTAAAAGAAATTTGAAAAAAGTTTTTAAAAAAATGAAACCTGTAACGTGACGAGTTTTTGTATGAAAGGCACTATTGTGTAATTTGTACAAGATTGTAATCATTGCAGTTTTGTAGTATGTTGTTTGTCAGTTACATCATGTGACTCACTGCTTCCAACAAAGAACGGGGAGTAATGTTGATCAGTGTGTGAGCAAGGCAGGGGATACTGCCGAAATGCTTAACAGGATGTAGTACGAAAAATTACAACAGAGTCTGCAGTGTCGATGTACAGGAAGGGAAACTAGAGATTGAATTTGAGATATATATATATGTGTGTGTGTGCATATGTAATATGCATATATATATATATATATATATATATATATATTCACTGAAAAAACCATAGGATTCACTGAAAAAACCATAGGTTTCACACCAGTTATAGTTATCTGGAAATTTTACTCGCATAAAACCATTGAAATTCAAACGTTCTAGTTAGTTGGACTCACTATAACTTGCGCCTACATGCACTGCTGATGACGTCACATATTACATCACTCATGACATCAATGATGACACCATCCAGTGAATGTGTCTTTCTGAAAAATAAATATTAGTGAGTAATGTTTAAATATTTAAATATATGTATTAGTGTTTCACTTTGTGTATACGTGGCTGCATGGGTTGGTGAGTAACTATATGTGTATGTATATGAGTTATTAGATGTTTTTTTAGTATCAGTATGAGTGTCTGTATTGTTTAGTGTGGGTATTACTTACAACATTGATGCATGATCTGTTTGTATGTATTTTGAAGACTGCATATGTGCAGGACTGTATGGTTGAATAGTGTGTATATGTGTATGTTAGTGAGTGAATGACTGTCTCACTAGTGTCTTTATCAGTAACTACATATGTTTTAATCTAGAATATGTGAATATTGATGCATATAAGTGAGTATATGTGAGAGTAAGAGATTGTAAGAGTTCCTGTTTAAATAAGTATATGTTTCTATAAGTGATTGTTTAAGAGAATAAATATGTGTAAATTTCCATAGAAGTAAGGTGGTAGTGTGTGTACAGCTCTATATGCAAATAAATGGATGTTCAATAGTTTAGTTGCATGTGTGAGTATGTGTGTGAGTAACTTATGGATGACTGTCGGTGTGTAACAGGATGTATAGGTGTATCACTACATATGATGAGTGAGTATACGTATGAGTGATTATATAGAACTGTTGGTGAATGAGTGGATGTGTATATAGATGGTGGAATTACTGAATTGGTTGTTGTAACTGATATGGGTATGTCCATTGTTTTGAAAATGTAAGTTTCTATTTTTGAATATGTGTTTCAAGAGTTACATTACAGTGAAAGGAGGTCTGTCACTCTGTCACAAGGATGGTGTCATCAGTGATGTCATGAGTGATGTCACTGACCATGTCATGAGTGATGTAATATGTGACGTCATCAGCAGTGCATTGCACGCGCAAGTTCTAGTGAGTCCAACTAACTATAACATGGGAATTTCAATGGTTTTATGCGAGTAAAATTTCCAGATAACTATAACTGGTGTGAAACCTATGGTTTTTTCAGTGAATTTAATAGGTTTTTTAAATGCTAATTCCTAACTATAACTGGTGTGAAACCTATGGTTTTTTCAGTGAATTTCAATGTTTTTTTAATAGCAAATCTCTATAGGTATGAAAAGTAATATTTTTTATAATGAATTTTATATTGTATAATTATGTAATAATATTTTTTATATTTGTACTTTTTTTTTTTTTTTTTGCCCCGGAGCGCTGGGGGGAGCGCCCCGGTCAGCGCAATTTTGCAGCGCGCCCCGGGGCACGTACCGGGGAGCGTCCCGTTAGCGCTATTGCCGCGAACGAAAACAACATCGTGACGTTTTGCGCAGTCGCGTGATGCGTCATATGACGAACTGCGTAAGCGCACCTGGAAGCACGCGATCGCATACGATCGTGCAACGTCTCGACGCGCTTACGCCGCGCGCCCCGGGGCGATCCCAGGCGCGTAGCGTGAGCGCGTCAGGTCATGTGATCTGAAAATTACACTTTTCATTGGTGCAGATCAGTTTTGGTTTCCAAATGATGAAAGCCCCCGCCTTTTTTCCTTATTGTGACTTTGTCTTTTGACTAAGGAAGACCTTTTTGGAGTTCTATCTCTACTCTTTACTAGTTTGAAATGGCTACATTAGCAGCAGCAGCTGGAGGATCTGCCCCCCCACCACCACCATCTAAAAGACCACCAGAAGATTACATTGGTGGTCAAGAGGATGAGGAGGAGAATGATGAAGAGGAGGAACAGAGAAGGGAATTCCTGCCTGAAAATAAACAGCCCTACCAACCAAAAGAGCACTTTATTTGGGAGTTCTACAAAATTCCAAGGCGTTTTAAAAAAGTCAACACTGCAAAGGTGACTTGTTTAATTTGTGGTGCTGAGTTGTCCAGGGGGAACCCTAACAAAAAGTATTCCTTCGGGAATCATACAATGATTCGCCACATGATGCGTTTGCATCCAAACAATTATTCTAATGCAGAGTTAAGGGACCTCTGCAGTAAGCTACCCCCATCAACGTCTAGACCCTCAACATCAAAACAACCCACTCCATCGGGTCCGGGGGCAAGAGACACATTGGCTACTATTCAACCTAAGTTTGCCGATTACAAAATCGTGTGCAAATATTGTAACAAGACACTTTGCTATGGTGAGCAAAGTATCGAACTTATCATGGTTGCTGGTGATAACCACAAGTGTCCAAGAAAACCCTAAATGTTCCTGATTAATTTTTGCTCCAGTTGAGCCATTTACAATTCCCTGTTTTTTGTTTCTCCCCATAAAAAATACAAAAAAAATATAAAAGTGTTCAGAAAAACCAAAAAAAGTAAAAAATGTTCCAAAAAATAATAAAACAAATATAAAACAAGAAAAAGAATAATAAAACAGTTCTTTTTAGAACTACCTCCAATTTATAAAAAAAATGCTACATTTTTTGAAAACTCTGTCATTCTTTTTTCCCTATGGTGCGCTCCCCGGTACGCTCCCCGGTGCGCGTACCGGGCGCTCCCCCAGCCCTTTTATGGCCCCCACATCAAACCTAGGGGGTCGGGGGGGGGGGGTCTACTCTGCCCCCTTATGGTCATTTCCCCCTTTGTTTTTGCCACCTCTTGTGTCTCGATTTTACTGAGACACAAGATGGCGGCTGCTCCGGACTGTTTAGAATGTTTACAGACACCCGAGAACCAATCAGCTTTCCGTGCGCAAGTCACATGGCGCGCCCGGTGCGCTCCCCGGTGCGCGTACCAGGGCGCGCTTATAGATATATATATTTTTTTGAACCTAAATTACTCAAAATCCACTGTAGCACATATCTTGAGACATAGCAAAGGCACATTGGGCTACCAGTCCCTACAATTTTGCCAAGTTTGGTGAAAATCCATTCAGCCGTTCGGGCTAAAAGTGAGGCCAACCGCCCTACGTAAATTAACATGGGGAAAACACGTTTTGGGACCCCCCTTTTATCTCGGCCCCCGCTTGACGAATGCCCCCCACATTTTCAGGGAAGGAGCAGAGCGGAGCGGGCCACGAACCTTGAGAAATTCGCAAAGATTCGTCCACCGCCGCCAAAGTTATTCCCAATAGAATGTTGCGGATTTCCTATGGAAAGTAGATCCTAACTATAACTACCTACTGGCGACCGCCAGTAGGTAATATATATATATATATATATATATATATATATGTATGTATGTATGTATATATGTATGTATATGTATTTCCAAAAACAGTCCACTCCAATCTGGCTAGACAGACGACCAGCACGCCATACCATGGATTTCAAAGGTGTTTAATAAAAGCCCCTACCCCCACAACAGACGCGTTTCGCCAGAAGGCTTCGTCAGTGTTCACCAGTGTTACAATGCACAACGCCATTTTAAGTAAGCTCATCATAGAAATCAATGACGGTTAACATTCTCAAAATGCATTTCATGGCAGCCATCTTTCAATGTGCAAATTACGCAAACATATATATATTTCATGGCGTTGTAATAATATAAAGTGCTCAGTGCCAATTAAAAACATTCAGGTAAGCAATTAATTCATATTTAAAGTGCATGCATGCTTATATCTTCATCAAACACAGTTATACCCTGCCTGTTGCGATATAGATGTTCTTATTTCTCTCACATCATTGTTTATACATTATTAACGCACACAGGAATTTCTACTAAGTCAGATTTACGCCCTGAATGGGCTAATACACACTTACTAAATCTGAACAGACTATTGCGCCCTGAATGGGCAAAATCAAATAGGGTAAATACAGAATAATGTTGAGAGTGCGGAACAGCAAAGACCTGCAGAAGGAATGTGGGATTTGTTTGATGTTATACAGTACATAGTTGTTATTCCAGATGTACCCACATTTCCTCATTATTGTTCAAGCCCCAGGGGACTGTAGTTTTCAACCCGATAATATATTTGGACTCTAACGTGCGGAGCTTTCTTTCTCTGTCACCACCCCGATCGCTACGTTCCACCTGATCAATACAATAAAAGCTTAACAGATTCCTGTCGCTTTTGTGGAACTCAGCGAAATGTCGTGCCACAGGGTACGACTTATCTCTGTTCACTATTGCCCGGAGATGTTCGAGAATTCGCATTTTGGTAGGCTTGATAGTGCTGCCTATATAGCGTTTCCCACACGGACAAGTGAGACAATAGATGGTGTACTCAGAGTTGCAGTTGAGTAATTTTTTGATGTTTCTCTCGGGCTCGTTTTCATCAGTTTTCCCTGGGTAAGTTTTTGTTATTGTGCTATTCTTGCAGGCCTTGCAGGCTCGGCATGGAAAGAATCCTTTGGATTTCGTGATTTGGACAGACTTCTTTCTATTTGTCACAAAATGGCTATGGACAAGATGGTACGCCAGAGATTCACTACGTTTATATGTTCCAATAGGTCTCTCTGGAAGGACTTTCCTCATTGTCTGATCTGTTTTGAGGATATGCCAGTTCTTCTGGAATATGTGCATTATCCTACCAGACTTAGAGTTGAATGTGGTTCTCATTTAAATTTTCCTCACTTTTTGACACCTGTTTTGGCACCAAAAGCTGGTCCCTTTGGATTTTTTTGGATTTCTCTTCAGCATTTGTTAGTACGTTTCGAGAATATCCTCTGATCTGGAACCTCGTTTTGGCATCTTCCTTCGCCCGAACGTACTCCTCCTCATCCGAGCAGTTTCTTTTCAGGCGAAGGAATTCGCCATACGGTATACTTCCTATGAGGCATTTGGGATGTTGGCTTGCTGCATGTAGGACAGCATTCCCGGCTGTTGGTTTTTTATACAGCCGGGTCTGTATTTTCCCATTGTCTACATAGATCTCCAGATCAAGGTAATACACCCTGGTGTCACTGATTTCACTGGTGAATTTGAGGTTCCAGTTGTTGTTATTAAGTGCGGCAATATATTCCTCAGCCGAGGATCTACTGCCGCGCCAAACCACAAACAAGTCGTCTATGTATCTTGTCCATAGAAGAATGTTGTCTGTCCACTGGTCGTTGGCCTCCCCCCAGGCCTCGTGCTTCTCCCACCAGCCCACGAATAAATTTGCGTAGCTGGGAGAGAAGCACGAGCCCATAGATGTTCCTCTAACCTGTCTGTATAGCTGACCTGCAAACAAAAATATGTTGTTATTAAGGCAGAATGATATTAATTGTATCAGCACTTCATTGTGGTCCCGATATTGACCATGTTTTTGATCAAGGAGCCACTTTACTGCAGCAATAACGTTCTCATGGGCAATACAGGTATAGAGGTTGGCAACGTCAAGAGTTATTAATAGAAAACCAGGTTCCCAAGCAATATTGTCTATCAATCTAAGAAAGTCCTGTGTATCCCTCACATAGGAAGGAAGTTCTTTGACAATTGGTGCAATGTAACCATCAATAAATCTAGATGCATTCTCCAGTAAACTGCCAATTGCCGAGACAATTGGCCGTCCTGGAGGTCTTTTTGGATCCTTATGCACTTTTGGCAAGTGATCGAATGTTGGAAGGATAGGTGAAAGCAGCGTGAGACAGGCGCTGGAGGCGAGCATTGCTTAAAGGAGGTTTTAGCTAATGCGTGTGGCTATTTAAAAGTACCACAACTCGTTTTTGAGCATTTGTACATTCTGTGCTTTTAAAATCAAGATCGATTTTTTAATTAGTGTGTGGGTGAACTGGTGTCATTAAACTGTTTATTGCACCTTGCACTTTGCCTATTTTGCACTTCCCCGGTCGGTCCCCGGTCCGTCACGGCTATCTGTGCCGCTTGAACGGAGGGACGCGACTCCTCCCCCTGCAGACTTCAAAAGCGCCAGAATTCAACAGCCTCGCTGGTGAGAGCAGCGTGAGAGAGGCGCTGGAGGCGAGCATTGCTTAAAGGAGGTTTTAGCTAATGCGTGTGGCTATTTAAAAGTACCACAACTCGTTTTTGAGCATTTGTACATTCTGTGCTTTTAAAATCAAGATCGATTTTTTAATTAGTGTGTGGGTGAACTGGTGTCATTAAACTGTTTATTGCACCTTGCACTTTGCCTATTTTGCACTTCCCCGGTCGGTCCCCGGTCCGTCACGGCTATCTGTGCCGCTTGAACGGAGGGACGCGACTCCTCCCCCTGCAGACTTCAAAAGCGCCAGAATTCAACAGCCTCGCTGGTGAGAGCAGCGTGAGACAGGCGCTGGAGGCGAGCATTGCTTAAAGGAGGTTTTAGCTAATGCGTGTGGCTATTTAAAAGTACCACAACTCGTTTTTGAGCATTTGTACATTCTGTGCTTTTAAAATCAAGATCGATTTTTTAATTAGTGTGTGGGTGAACTGGTGTCATTAAACTGTTTATTGCACCTTGCACTTTGCCTATTTTGCACTTCCCCGGTCGGTCCCCGGTCCGTCACGGCTATCTGTGCCGCTTGAACGGAGGGACGCGACTCCTCCCCCTTGTTGGTTCACTTCCGGGGCACTTTCTTATATATTGGAATGTGTCCACGGCCGTGCAGCGGACGTGCGCAGCGGGCGCGCCGATGGCGCGCCGAAGGTGCGCCAAAGGCAAGCCCGTCTGCGCCCGTCCGCGACCGGACCGCGGCCAGGGCCTGCCACGCTGATGGTTTGATCTCAGACACTGCCAGGATTGTCTGGTCCAAAGAGGAGCTGGTTGCTTTAAATACGAAGCTGCCTTGCAAAGCCCTATTGGACCCAGCTGCTGATCAGAGTCTGCAGGTCTGCTCGCTGTGCGGTTTCCCGTTGAGCTGGGTTACTCTCTCTGGCTCTAGCTCCACTTACATTTCTGCTGACCGGCCTGACTCAAGCTGTTGCAGCTTGAAAATGGGACTCTTAAATTGCCGGTCCATGCCCAAACACGCCGATGACATCTGGCTATTGCTTGAGGATGGTGAGTGGGATGCGATGTTTTTAACCGAAACATGGCTGAATGAACACACTATGCCTACCATCGCCCTAGCGGTGCCACTTGGTTATAAAATGTGTTTCTCTAATAGAGGGGATGGGAGGCGAGGCGGGGGGGTGGCCCTTCTCTTCAGAGATTGCTATAAACTCACGTCCTCATTACCCACTACAATTGTAGGGTTGGAAGGCTTGTTCTTCTGCCTACAAATCAATCCCCGCCAATCCCTGGCAGGCATGGTTATCTACCGTCCTCCAGACGGCACAGATACAGCTCTTTTGGCGCTTATTGACGCCATTGTCCAAATCTCTGTCCTCCATTCCTACTTTATAGCTGTAGGGGATTTCAATGTGCATGCTGAGGCGGCGGTTTGTCCACTTGCTGAGCGGCTTATTTCAACACTGAATGCCGCTAATTTGACACTATGCAGCACAGCTCCCACACACAAAGCAGGCCATATGCTTGACCTAATCTTCTCCAATATGAATGATCTGGTAGTGGGTTCACCTCTAGAGCTAACTTGGTCGGACCATGCTTTAATCCCATTCTCGGTCAGGCTACCCGGGTCAGGGCCCAAAACAGGGAGACGCTCCTTTTTGAAGAGGCAGTGGAAAAGCTTGATCCCTGAAAACATAGGCCCTGTCCTGGCCCACAACCCTCCTGTACTCTCATCTGATGTTAATAAGGATGCAGTGGCTATGTCAAAATGGATTGGCGATATGGTGAATTCCATTGCGCCAGCTAAACGGGCTATGTCCCGCAGAGACTCCCCCTCCGCTCCCTGGTTTTCTGAGGAACTGAGGGCGGAGAAGTCCGCCTGCAAAAAGTTAGAGCGACTTTGGAGGGTGGACTACTGCAGCTTGGCGAAGGCACGTTACAAGGCCGCCATCCGCGCTTTGCACAAATCCATAAAAATTGCGAGGAAACTTTTTTTCCTCACTTCCATCCAGCAAGCAGAACACTCTAGCAAAGAAGTGTTCAAGATAGTGCAGTCTTTTTTTAAACCCAGATGTATTGAGCTGGATGTGACTCCGTCTGACAAACTCTGTGATACTATATCTGAATATTTTGAGAACAAAATTCTGAAAGTATCTGACTCTTTTACTCCTGCAGTAAGCACTGTTAAATCTGATGTCATGGAGTATAGAGCGCCGCAACTAACTTTGGGCCAATTTCAACCAATCACACGTGAGGCTGTTATACAGGAAATTAACAGTTGCAAATCAGGATCTCCTGATGATCCTTGCCCACCGAAACTCTGGAGTGTGATGGCGGATTTTGTGGCACCCACTCTCCAGCACATATGGAATGTGTCCATTTCTTCTGGAGTGTTCCCTGAGTGCTGGAAGCATGCTACTTTACTCCCGTTGAAAAAAAAGCCAAACGGGGCCCCAG